>NC_142752.1:6070500-6398500 GCF_051943395.1 Hippocampus bargibanti
TGAAAACAACATACCCAAAAAAAATATTCATTCCATCCGGGAGCACAAGCTACACATTTTGGACATTTTTTCTCATGAGTGATGGGCCTTGACGCTCGATTCTCCGCTACCTGCCGCAGTCTAAATTCCACTCCATCACAACCTTCTTCCGTTCATCCGTCACATTGCCGCCTCTCTGCCCTCATCGCTTTTGTCATCTGCCATTTTTTTTTTTGCTCTCAGCCAGTCGAGCTGAAGTAAAGGTGCATCGTCGCTAGCCATTCTTGCCACTTAGGAGACACGGACGGGCACAATGCTGCGACATGATATTAGATCTTTTCCCAAAGTTAGATTTTTTTTGGTGTCAATGTTTCTTTTTTCTTCCAACTACTTTCATTGAAGGACAATTAACCCCTTCGGCATAGAAAAATCAAATGTCATACTTTTTAACAGACGCATGCATCTTCCTTGATGCAACACATTTTTAATAAACTTTTTTGCTCAAATTTAGAAGTACAGTAAAGTCTCGTTATATCGATATTCTCGGGAGTCCGAAAAAATATCGATATAACCGGACTATCGATATATCCAATCCTGCGCGCATGTAATTTTCTCCTTGCGTTCATCGAAATAGTATCGTAATAAGCGGTACTATCGATATAACCGATATCGATATAACGAGACTTTACTGTACCTTAGTTCAAGACCCAGTCCGGCCTCCCTTTGTGGAGTTTGCATGTTCTTCCCGGTCCCATGTGGGTTTTGTTGAGGTCCTCCAGTTTCCTCCCACGTTCCAAAAACATGCATGGCAGGTTGATTGAACACTCCAAATTGTCCTAAGTGTCAGTGTGATCGTGGATGGTTATTTGTCTCTGTGTGCCCTACGATTGGCTGGCTACCAATTCAGGGTGTCCCCCGCCTAGTGCCCGAAGATGACTGCGATAGGCTCCAGCACCCCCTGAAACCTTAATGCGGATTAAGCGGCCTGGAAAATGGATGGATGGATAGAAGTATCGTATTTTCCGGTGTATAAGGCGCCCCCAAAAGCCTTGATTTTCTTTCAAAAGATGACTGCGCCTTATACATGAGCCACAACAGGTACTGTCAGCAGCCACTGACTCTTTTCCCCCTTTAGAAGAAGTCGTGCATAACCTCAGCCTGTACTGTATCACCTTATAATGTGGTGTCCCTTATACTTTTATCTATTTATATATTATATTCGGAAAACTTTTTTTTAATTCTTTAGAGATGCGCCTTATACTCCGGTGCGTCTTATGCACCGCAAAATACAGTAAAATGCTGGGCGGCGTAGGCCTTGTGTAGCTGTGTGAAAGCACACCACCGGGGATTTCTGCCTCATTGGCTCTCATTATGAAAATGTGATATTGCGCTGGAAAGCCTCCGGGCTCTTCTGCGGTGGATTAGAGAGGTGGCGCCGAGCACAGCTGGCAGATACAACTCGAAACAGCCACCCAACCCCATACGCTCACTATCCCTCATTTATCTTATTTTTATGCGATACAAGACAATATCCAACTTCTATCCAAACGTTATTGTTACCGTTATATGAGGGTCACTAAGTAAGTTGAAAAACCGCGCCGGGAACTTGTCTGTCTTGTCTTATTGCAAACGTGCGGCAATATTACGTGATGTCGTTGTACGTTGTATGGCATATTACATTATTTGCACTCTAAATAATTCTAAGTTCTTTAAACGGGGTTTCCGGAAAGGTCGCTGTATATTGTTTTTAATCAACTTCAATGAGCCCAAAGTAGCATCTGTGGAAATGGTTTGCAAAAATGGTGCCAAACTAATCACAATTTGTTTAGCTTAATTCACTTTGTTAGTCACCCGATTGCTCTCCGGGTTGCCCTCCAAAGTCTGGTTTTGGTTCTGGATGCTTTGCTTTATATCTCGCTACGCAGATGGTGCACTTTTTTGGAATTGGTGAGTTTAAACGCAAATTCTGATGTCAGCTTATTGATGTTGCCGATTGTCTTTTTTTTTAAATAGACAAAGTACTTGGGGTCAGGAATAAGTAGTTCACTTCCAGGGAATTATTTGCCTGACAACTATGCTTATCGATTCCTCTTAAAAAAAGAGTACCAGCACTTTGGCCAAGACTTGATTACTGGTGAGGCCACTTAGAGACAAATTGGTGATAACATCAGTTGATCCTATACAATAGTACAATGTAGGCCGTCATAACATTGTCGTCATACGCATTATCTCCTATTCTATACATCATCATTCTAATATAAGCCAGCATGCTATTGACCGCTGTAATCAACTTTGTCATAATATCTTGTGTCAAAACACATAGCAGAATCCATCATCAAAATATCTTTTCGTTCAAAATAATGTAACTCATCATAGCCTCCATCTTGTTTCCATTCCTTATCATCATATGCATGACAATGCATCGTAATTTATCCAGTTCAGAATCAGAAGCCAACAAACACCGTTGGATCATTTCGGCGAGTTTATTTATTTATTTTTGCCATTTTGGACCACGACTAACTGTCCACGTGAATTGGCATCGACTCTGCTTGCAATACTCTAGTGCATCTATCATGTGTCAGCAGCGGGTTCATATTAATGGCACCATATGTGCTTTCTGCTGAGTGAAGCCTACACTAAAATACGCACACACTATATATGTGTCTATCCATCTGTCTGTCTGTCCATCTGTCTATCTGTCATCTGTCCACCCGTCCACCCACCCACCCATCCCTCTCTATCCATACATAAATAAATATAACACACACACACACACACAAGTACGTACATACGTAAGACCTTGCTTGACTCAAACATCAACAGGAAGCTGACCCTGAAGTCAAACAACAGACGCCGCGGATCACGTGGTGTTATCGCGCGATCCGCGGAGCGCTGGCGAGACCCAGGCCAGATGGTGCCGACGGCCCCGAACGTAAGCTGCATCCATCCAGGGTAAGGAGGGAGTTGGGAGGGTGGGGGCAGAAAAAGGCTCATCTGCATGCTCGTTTTGTCCTTTTCAAATCCAACTACAAAGCACAACGAACAATTCCATTCAGATATGTGCCATGAATAATTCACAGTAATGAATAGAGCCAACAATGACGTTCTAAAGATTGTGTGACTTGCCTCCTCTTCCTCTGTGCGGCTTTGGTCCTTCTGTGGATCTCTGCTCCATGTTCGCAAACAATGAGACCCGTTTGATGCCTTTGAGTGAGTTCATTTCATACAAATGTGGTATTTGTTATACTCTTGGCATAGACAAAGACACAAAAAGTTCTTTTTTGATGTAAGACAAACACAGAGACGGAAAGTGAAGAAGCAGGAAATGAGGTCAATAAATCAAAACAAATATGGGGCCATCCCGTGTTTATCGGTGGTGTGGACAGCAGACGCGGACATTTTTGTATCCTTCGTTTATCTCACTGTCAATGCCCGTGTGTATGCGTTGCGTAAGAAAAAGCCTCTCCAGTACTTTTAGGGTAGGAAATGGCTGTCATTTGCAATCCGGCACTCAAGGGCGGGCGACGCATTAGTTCTGCGAGGTATCAGAGCCAGCAAAGAACCATCAACGAACGAACCATATAGCTGACGACCTTGCGTCAAGTACGAAAAAACAATGAAGAGCCGTCGTCGTCGAAGTGGTTTGAAGCACGAATGTGTGACATTTAAATTCAAAATCCACACTGTGTGTGTGCGCTTTTGTATAGACATTGCAGTTCATTTGCCATTTAACATAAAATTGCCTCAACACTTTAGCCACGGTAAACAAGCAACGCCATCGTTCTTAACAAGACTCCCTCGACAGTTGTTACTCGTCGAGAGCCTCTTGAAAGCGGACATATTACACAAGATTGACTTTTTAATTGCTTGTGTACAAATAATTGTGGCTTGGGAGTGCCTTGCTACCCATCAAGTGTGAAATTAAACAAAGTAAATCTGCTAGGCCACCGTTTACTTGGAGGTGAAGTGTCCATGCGTCACACACACCCAAGAGATGAATGTTTCCCGTCGTTTATTGAATCAATGGGGTTTTTGTGTCAGAAAATTTTAATTGCAGGCTAAAATAAAAAAGTGGGTGACCAAATATATTTTGCATTATTTTTTTACTCAGTTGTATTGAACGTTCATCAGTGAATCTTTAAATGGTGGCAGGTTTACCATAATTTCCAGTCTATAAGGCACACGCTAAAGCTTTGATTTTCTTCAACAGATGGCCCTACGCCTTATACGCAGGTGCGGCTTATATATGAAGTAATATTGAGCCTCAATAGATGACTGACTGCAGCCAACGACTCCATTTCCCCCATCCCTGTAGAAAAAGTATAGTATAACCGCCTCTACTGTAGCGCCTTATAATGTGATGCGCCTTATATTTGGAAAGCTTTTATAAAATTTTATATATTATATTTGGAAACCTTTTTTCTTTCATTGGATTGCGCCTTGTAGTCCGGTGCGCCGTATATATCGAAAAAGTTTGAAAATACACCATTCATTGGGGGTGCGCCTTATACTCCGGTGCACCTTATATATGGAAAAAGTTTGAAAATACACCATTCATTGGGGGGTGCGCCTTATACTACAGTACACATAGGATTTTTGTCCTGTAAAATATGTGCCATGACTCTAAAGATGGGAAAACTGTTTACCTGTTGACATCACATCCTGCCTTCCTTCCTGACTGTATCTTCTTTCTTAACTCTGCACCCTTGTTGGGTTGACGTTTTAAAAGCAACTTCAGTCTATTTTACATATATTCATTTTCACTGCCGGGTTCCTATTTCCTGCTTGATTTGTGCGCCGCGCACTAATGGACATGGCTGTCGTGCATGCGTGTGTGTCTGTGTGTTGGTAAGTCTATATGTTTCTGATTTAGACGCGCCTCCGGTTGCTAATATGCCGGCTAATGGCCGAGATAATGATTGGTGCAAATGGGGCTGCCAAACGTTGGCTTTTGGCGACTCAAACAACACCCCATCCATCACTCAACATGATCGTGATGGACGGCTTTTGGAAGAACATGTCTGGGTAGTATGAACCCGTTTAAAGACAAAGTAGAACAACAATGGTAGAAGGGGGAAAGGGAGTGACACAGACTTCATTTATTATCCTTTTTGCCTTCCGTCTAAACATGGAACCTCATTTCAAGTGGTTTCTTCCTATAGTGATTCACAAGTTTTTCAAGATAACTTTTCTTTCCCTATTTTTGCATTGACTTCCGAGCAAAAAAATTGTATGGTATTAGCATTTAATAGCCTCACAGTGGAGACATGTACATTTCACAGCTGTAAAGTGAGGAAAGGAAAGGAAAAAGTAGAAAAAAACAAAATACAGGACCTGCTGTAAAGGCAGCAACATCTTGAAGTCAAAACAACAAAACTAAATAACAAATGATCTGACAACACAAAGACACAGTCAGTCACTCAATTTTAAGCACTTTCTGCACCCTCTTTGTTGCATGAAGCAGTTCTAGATGAAAGAGGAGGCGATCAGAGCATCCTTTTTACCAGTGGATCAGGGACATCATGGTGGAATGTGTACGTCTGCTATCAGCTAAATGTTGAAAGCAAACACGAAGCTGTAGCATCCATTGACAAAAAGAGATTGTCTCACATCTCCTGGCTCACGTAAATCCGCTTCAATTCCAAGCAGCGTCAGTTCCATATACTGCTCTGCGCTGACGCTCCTTTCTTAGCCGCAGACTGTCCAAGAGCACTGACCTTTCCGCCGAACAAAGCGGGGCTGTGCAAAATGGCACCACTGAGACCAGGAACTCAATTGAACTCTTCTTCACGTTTCCTTTGCAGTAATCACAGGCATATATTCTTTATCCATTGAGTAGAATAGCATTTTATTTACAATTGTTAATCTCACGATATAACAGCGCACATTTGTTTCAGGTCTGCCATCTGGAGCAATTCACTATATTTATCTAAACACGGAGCTTCTCTTTTAGTTTTCTTTTTGTTTTTATGGTATGAAATAGGTAAGGCGAAATGATTCAGCCAGATGATCGTGGATCGACGAACGTCCGATCCCCGGCTGTTAAACTGTCCCATTTAAGAAGGCTAATGGCCCTCGATATGTCGCTCCGATGCTCCAGCCGAGACGTTGTTGTCCTGATCGTTATCGTTGTGATTTGCTTATTTTCTGCACCGAAAGTCTTTTACTCAACAACGCAGAGAATTTATGAGAAATAGATGAGTCGTGTTTATAAAAAGGGGAGGGGGGGGGGGGAATTTGCGCTTTTAAAAATGTATTGTAGTTATAAATCATTTGTAGCTTGAACTATAAATAAACATATTACTCAATTCACATCTACCCCAAAATAAATAAATGCATAAATCAGAATCAGAATCAGATCAGAATCAGAATCATCTTTATTGCCAAGTATGTAGAACGCACAAGGAATTTGTTTCCGGTAGAACACGCTGCACTAGTATCGTTGTCAAAAAAACTGCTAAGTGGCACTATACAAATGTAAAATATAATAATACAAACACTGTTTTTACATTTTCACTTTAAAATTGTTGGTTGCGTATAAAACGTGAGTGATATTTTGTTGAAGTTTATTTTTTGTTTGTTTAAATGGCAACGGGTCAATTACAATGCCAAGTAGTTTGTAGACAAGACGGTTTTGAATGCTTCATGACCACAAAAACGCAACAAAAAGCGAATGCTGGAAGCCTGACAAAACTTCCATCAACTGATAATACCTCTTTTTATTCACATCTGCTACTTGACATGAAATGGATGCGGGATATAAAAAAAGGAAGAAAAAAAAAGAAATGCTCTTGCACCTTGTCATTTTCGGGACAGCGCCGTAATGAGTGCGAACAAAAGGAACATGACATCGAGCGAGAGCGAGACAGGCACGTCATGAATATTACACAGATCGTACTGGAGGCAACATGGCTGCAATCAAACAATCTGTGAAGCACTTCTGCTCTCACGAATTTCCCATGACCAAACAAAAGAAAAATCATGATAAAAAAAATAATAAGGCATCGATTAGCTGGTCTTCCGACATCGTGTTATGGAGTCACAAGTTGAAGAAGTACAAACACTGCCGTTATTGCTAAATAAAATGCAAACATAATGCAATAGCTTATAATGCATTCACTGCCAGACATTGTGCAAAAATGTGTCCAATCCAGTGCCAGGGTTTTTGTCATTTTCACTCAAATTGCAGGACCATTAGAATATTGAGTTTTAGGACTCCAGTACATAAACATTCAATACAGCATTAGAAACTTCAGACGCTCTTCTTTCATCAGAAAAAAATTAGTTAATTCCTAAGTTATATGGATCTTGAGTTATCTGAACTTGAAATGAGGCCGGCTGCCCAAAATACAATGCAATTCATACACATTGGTTTATATAGCTCTTTGACAACAGCTGAAGCTGGAACAAAGCGCTAACATGGAAGAAAAGGGAAATGCTGCCCCGTTGCGGAAGTGAAAAACGGACAGCGGTCTGACCAACGCTTAATCTGCACCCAAGTATGAAAAAACAAAACCCAGACAAATTCGAGAATAGTGCTCCACATCACATTTTTCAATTCCCGAATACATTCAGGAATGGCAGCAAATGAGTTAAGATCATTATTGATCTATTTTTTTTTTATGACACATCGAACCTATTTGGAAAATATGCTGAGACAATTGTAATATCTTCACTTAAATTTTCCCATTTTTTATCCACATATTTTACCGAAATGGATATTCTGGCAATATTCGGATAATATCCGCTATGCTGTCCAATGAAAAGCATCACGTCGGGCCTCGTTTAGCTTAATGAAAAGCTCCCTAAAGAATTGGAACTTAATTGGCCGCTGTTGATTTTGTTGTCGTCTGGAGTGTGTTCACGGCAAATCGAAGCTTGGCAATGTCACTTGGTTAAGAGCTATCGACAGAAAAAAAAATCTGCTTTGCAAATGCTAACTCATGGCGCAGAGCTTTGGGCAATAGAGCGGGAAGCAGAATGACTGAGGAAAAAAAAGGACATTTTAGGAGGGGGTTGAATTTGAGGAAAAGAACAGTGTCAAGAGTCCTCTTCCGAACCAAACGCTGTTGAGTTTCGTCTTCATCTTTGACTGAAGATGTTCTACTGGCATCACTGATACGAGGAGAACAAAATGTGGAGCTCAAACAGTCCAGAATCATGAAAGAAAATCGTTAACCCTCTTCCTGTGACCAGTATGAAAGAGTGTGAGCCTGATAACACAAAATTTTTTATACCTACCTGCTCTCAAATCACAACTGACACCTGATAACATCAAAAAAATGTCGTAAAGGTCTCTGGGAAAGGAACATTTTGACAAAATGTCACATTTTCCACTCAATTTTCTTACTTTGATATCATTGGTTCAATTTTGATATATGTGAGTGAAGGACAAATATTTAAAAAAACATTGCATGTGTGCTATCCCTCCATTAAAAGTCCCATACTGTACAATCCCGGCTGTCCCAGCGCAACTTAGCCAATGTGACGGCCACGCTGGCGCTGGGTGAGCGACCACAACTGACAGCGGAAAGGGACGAGGAGCAAACCGGCGAATCCCAGGACGCTTTGCAAAAAGCTCTCGCATGCTCTTTTATTTACGCCGGCCGTATTATTAAGCAGCCTTCATGTCGAGTTACCGTAAGGCTCCGTCTTCTCCTCTGCACTACTTTGCCTTGCAAGTCGATGGGAAGAGATTTAGTTTTTTTGGATGGGGGTCTGCAACATGTATTTAACTAATTCACTCACTGCCAGACGATGTACAAAAATATGTCCACTCCAGTGCCAGGGTTTTTGTCATTTTCTCTCAAATTGCAGGACCAAGAAAATATTGAATTTTAGGACTACATAAACATTGAATGCAGCGTAAGAAAACATAGACTCCGTTCTTTCATCAGAAAAAAGAGTTAATTCCTAAGCTATATGTGTCTGGAGTATTCTGATCTTGAAATGGGGGCGGATGTACAAAAGGCAAATGCTGACCCCTTATGGGAGGGAAAAACATTGCTAGAGGTCTGACCAGCGCTTCATTGGCAGCAAAAAAACCCAAGACCCGAACAATTTCGCGAATGACGCTCCAAGTCATATTTTCAATTACCTAATAAATTTGGGAATGGCAGTGAATGAGTTAAAATCCTAAACCTCGTTCAAAAATGCAAAACAGACTCAAAAACCAAACCTTGTCTTGACGCCAGTAGCATACTGGATGCTTACGTTGTGATTTAAAGTTTGAGCCGTGACCGCGGGACATATATTCCATCCTATTCCGTGTTGATTTTTTTTAAGGCCGCGTGTGGCGCTTTCACTCATCCCGACAGATTCGGGAGTAAAGAAGCCACTGGCCCAATAAAAAATGCTTTGGGGTCGAACACGTTTATCTGGATGTTTGGATGTTGTGCCTTTCGCAGGCGCCGGACGTCAAAAATGTCTCTGTTGGTGTCAGCCGAGCGCAGATTTGCATCACATGACTTGATAAACGGGGAGGGAGGCCTTCACGCATTACTTTATACTGCCTACGGCAATGGTTTCCTTGGCCTTTTTTAAGATCTCTTTGGACCAGTCGTGGGCTGTCAGGGCCTGCAAGGCATTCTCTGCTGGCCTAAAAATATCTGAATCACAAACTAATGTAAATTATATTTTGTCCATGAATTCTTATTTAATAATTCCAAATTGTCTTTCAGCTACATTTCATTACTTTTTCCCTGTTGCACTGCTTCCAGACGTGTTTTCGTAACTAAGCATTTAACCAATCACATTTCAGCCAGCATTTTTTACCAGGGTCAGAAATCTACCTGGACGCCTTCACAATCTGTTCTGCATGCCCTGTCGCATCCTAACCAATCAGAGGACGTGCTCGAAGGCCTTCACAATCACGTGATAATCTGATTTAATACGGGTTTTGTCAAGTTGCAAGAATAGATGGACAGAAAAAAGAAAGCTTAGACATCTCCGAAGCTAGCAAAAATAGCAAATAATATTGCAATTTTATGAGCATATCATGAAAACCACACGTTCATACTGAAAATGTGAACAGTTTAATGACATTATTTCTTCAGTTTCTTAAGTTATTTCCTGGCAAACGACATCCTTTAGTGTACGTGTAGTAAATCACACCACACTCGCAGCTGTGGAGTAATTCAGACATAGCACTACTGACGGCCTAGGAATGACACGCACGGCCCGCCACTGCTTTTTACAATAATAAAATACAGGGTCAACATTATTTTGTTTTGTTTTTTGCCCTACGTTCAAGTAAACTCCGACCATAAGACTAAATTGAAACACTAGCCATGTAAACATGTCACTGATGCTCGCGGGATAACTACAAAGAAAACAACAACAAAAAGTGTCTTCCCTGCATGGTGCGCGCGAAGCGATGCTTGTTAAGCACACCTGAAGACAAGACGTCGGTCGACCGCTCGTAATTGCCCGTCAGTTTGGCGCCGTACTGCCCGAACTGTCAGATGGGGGCGGCTTCTGAGTATCCGCACACTTACTTCTTCATTGTTTACTTTTTTTTCCTCTCGGAAGCGTGAAGGACAGAAAAGCTGAAGTCTTGTTGCCCTGTCAGGTTGATTAAATCTACGTGGGAAGTAGCGTTTTTTTGCAAAATTGCAAAGAGGCATTGTACAGTTATATTTGGGTTACTGTTTAGAGAGTTAATGGCCTGAGGGGAATCACTGGAAAATGTCGTGGGCAGGGTGCGGAGGGTCCTTGTCTTGATTTTTGCAGTGTGTAAGTCCTCAAGAGTGGGTAGGGCGGTGCCAATGATTTTTTTTTTCCGCCATCCTAACTGCCATCCTAACTGCCCGTTGAAGTCGTATCCATTTTTGAGGTGTGGATTTGACATTTTTGTTTCATAAAACATTCCTAGGGGCGTGAGTGTGCTCCACCTCCTTCACGGTCATTATGATGATTATTAATTAATTCAATCTGCAGCTTTTTCACTGCATCTTCTTTTCTCAAACAACACCCTAACGACTTTTCCCTCCATCCTATCGAGTCCCCGCATACCACCACCCACCCGGTCCAGTACCTTTGATCATTTTAAGAAGCATGCAAAGTCGACAGCCTCGTTGAAGAAAACGTCCGCTTTGGGATATTGAGACGCGTCTCCAGACTTATGCCAATAGCATTCAAGAGCACGTCTGTCAACAAGGGCGAGAGGTGGACAGAGTGGGTGGGAGGGGGTGTATGAGATTATGAGACAAGTGCAGCGGAGGTCCAGATGATGGGATTATTCTCACATTCTCACAGGCTGTCCAAACAATTGTTCCCCTTCTGTTCTGCTGCTGAAATGCTGCTCGGCCTGGCAACTAACTGCGCAGGGATGTGTGTGTATGTGTGTTCGCGAGACTCTGAATGATGACGAAACGATGGTGAGTTCATATGTTAGCATGAAGATGGAATAAGATCACCGCCGG
This sequence comes from Hippocampus bargibanti, assembly GCF_051943395.1. NCBI lineage: Eukaryota > Metazoa > Chordata > Actinopteri > Syngnathiformes > Syngnathidae > Hippocampus > Hippocampus bargibanti. Next base: position 6,081,903 of record NC_142752.1, read on the forward strand.
TAATGTCCGATGCCGTTGAATTTCGTGTGAAGGGCTTTGAAGCCTTAGGGGAGGTCTATACTCTCCATTCAGAACATCCGAATTAATTTGTACTTCCTGTGCTTTATGTGACGACTACTAAATACCAGCACATGCCGCTGTTAAGTGCGGTCATGTTGGGTGCTTCAGTCCAGGTAGTAAAAACGTGAAGCTTCACGTAATTGATGGCGACCAAGTAAAGTTCATTAGGCTTGTGTGTGCGGGTGGGCCGCTGGTGTAGGCGGGTGTGAAGGAATACATTTCATTTCACAGCTCATTAACCTAATGGTGGCTCCACTCTGCTCCGGGCCGCCTCTTCGGCTGATGATTTAATTTCCGAGGCGTGAAAGTCCACGTCGGCGGATTGGTTAACAGCACTCAAGTCCGACGCAAAGTGGGATGCTGGCGCGCGCTGCCCCGCTTCACCAATATTTCACCATTATGCAACTACGTCGTTAGTCTATAACTTGTGATGAGGAGTTTACCCGTTGGAAATGCAGTATAAAATACTCTGAAATTTTCTAAAACAAGTACCAATGAACCTCCGTTTTTATGAATAAATCCCTTCTAGGAAGTTTGACTCAAATCGAATCATGCGGAATCCAAAGCAATGCTTTCATTACGATATCAAGTAAATCCCCGTAATCCGATCCAGGCACTCTTATTACCAAGAAATACATTTCTAGATAATACTCAATTATTGTAGTTTTACTCACCTTCTTTAACCCATTCACTGCCAAACTTGCAAAAATGTGTCCTCTCCAGTGCATAGGTTTTTGTCATTTTCACTCAAATTCCAGGACCCACAGAATATTGAGTTTTAGGACTACGTAAACATTCAATTCAGCGCAAGAAACCTTAGACTCTCTTCTTTTATCGGACCTAATTCCTAAATATTAAGGGTGTGGTGTATTATGAGGTGCAAGTGGGGTTGGCTGTACAAAAGGCAAATGCTGCCCCCTCGTGGAATGAAAAAAAAAACATTGCCAGAGGTCTGATCAGTGCTTTATCAGCATCCCGCGGCAAAAAAAAAAACCTTGAATAAATTCAGGAATGGAGCTTCACGTCGTATTTTCAATTCTCGAATAAATTCGGGAATGGCAGTGAATGAGTTAACAAATAAATACGCGCTATGAACTTTTTAGTCACGAGACAGATGGCAAGGGGTAAAACACAACGCAAGGTGATATTCACATCTCAAGTCCAATAAAAAGCTTCATGATCTGCTTGGCAACATTCAAACATTAGTAAAAGTCAAACTTTAAAAATAAAAAACATTTTTAAAAACTCAATAAAAATCCACAATTTTAAGACATTATTTCGCCTAAGTATGAATTAGGGCGACTTGAATGAAAATAGCTTTTGTCCCTGCTACACTCACATGACTGCTTGCTTTGTCATTGTAAATGTAGCTCGAGCCAATGACATGACGAGAGGGGGGTTTATCCGTCTGCTGGGGGAGACGCATTAACCTTAAACTGATATTTAAATGTCACAGTGTGCGTCCGTGTGTGTGTAGTCCAAGTATAATAGCGAGAACGTAATTAGATGTGGCCCGAGCCTTTCTCGCGGCACACATCAGATTATACCATTGTGCACACATGACTAATTCGTGGGGGTCAGTGTTTCTAACAATTAGGCCCAATTACCAAACAGCACCCCCTCCACCTTGGCCCCCACCTCCTACTTCCACTTTTACAGAGCAGTGCACCAAAAAAAACACGACAATTATTGCTTTACATTATTGTTTTCAAACCGGGACGTGCCATATGACAAATTATTGATTTTTCTTTACACATGATATGATTCTTGAGATGAGCTTGTTCAATACCCAAGAAGTAGCTCCAGTTTCACAAAGTTTACCCGATTTGCACCCGGATGGTGCGTGTTTGTGGGTGTGTGTGCGCATCATGTTCCCAAAAGTGTATGCTCAGCAACCCGGTCTTTTTCTGGCGGGCACCCAAAGGTTTGACAAATGGGATGTGACCCCACAGGTGGCACATATTAGCAGAGCTTCCGCCAGGACCTTTGTTGCACAAGCTTGTGTTCACGTGTATTTATGTTATGTGCGGAATTTGGGATGCACGCTTTTGCTCACTCGAACCCAAAAATGCATCAGATAAATGTTGTTGTTTACTGTAATAATAAGATGAATTTGTTGCTTAGGGCGTCCCGATAGTTGAGTGGTTAGCACACCAGCTTCACAGTGCAGACCCGCGTGGGTTTTCTCCGGTTCCTCCGGTTTCCACCCACACTCCAAAAACATGCATGGCAGGCAGATTGACCACTCCAAATTGTCCCGAGGTGTGAGTGTGAGAGTGACTGTTGTATGTCTTTGTGTGCCCTGCGATTGGCTGGCAACCAATTCAGGGTGTCACCCGCCTCGTGCCTGAAGACAGCTGAGATAGGCTCCAGCACCCCCCGCGACCCTAATGAGGAATAGGCAGTACGGAGAATGAGATGTGATTAGAGATTTGTTCCTTATATGTGTCCTTTTTAACTCATTCACTGCCAGACACATGCAAAAATGTGTCCACTCCAGTGCCAGGGTTTTTGTCATTGTCACTTCAATTCAATTTTAGGACTACATCAACATTCAATACAAGGTTAGAAACCTTAGACTCTCTTCGTTCATCAGAAAAAAAACAGTTAATTCCTAATTCATGTTTTTGGAGTTTTATGAGCTTGAAATGAGGGTGGCTGTACAACATTGCCAAAGGTCTGACCAGCGCTGTGGCAATGAATGACTCTCTTAGACTCTCTTCTTTCATCAGAAAAAAAGAGTTAATTCCTAAATTCTATGTTTTTGGAGTTATATGAGCTTGAAATGTGGGTGGCTGTACAACATTGCCAAAGGTCTGACCAGCGCTGTGGCAATGAATGACTCTCTTAGACTCTCTTCTTTCATCAGAAAAAGTTAATTCCTAAATTATATGTTTTTGGAGTTATATGAGCTTGAAATGTGGGTGGCTGTCCAAAATACAATGCAATACATACATATTGGTTTATGTAGCGCCTCAACAACAACTGAAGCTAAAAAACGAAGCGCACACATGCGGAAAAAAAGTGAAATATCGCCCCCTTGTGGATGGGAAAAATATTTACGGAGGTCTGGCCAGCGCTTTATCGGCACCCAAGCTAGAACAAACAAAACCCAAACTAATTCGGGATTGGCGCTCTACGTCATATTTTCAATTCCTGAATACATTTGTGAATGAGTTAATGTGACGGGTGGATTTTTAGGCCGGCAGAGAAGGCTTTGCAGGCTTAGATGGTCCACCACTGATAAAATGTTTACCTTGAAAGCAGAATGGAATAGTTACACGTGCCCATGGTTAACTCGACTTGGTTAGCTCTCTCTTTTTAACGCCGCCGGGGTATTTCACCTCACTTACCCCCCACCTCCGCATCTCACCTCCCCTTCAATTGTCTTCTTCACCGACAGCGCTCGCTCACATTTGATTGGACAAATCAGACGAGGAGATGCATCGTCGTTCTGCCTTACTGGCTGTGACCGTCCTGTTTATTTCAATTTTATCATTGGCAGCGTCCCCTCCGACGTTCCGGGTTGATTGATTGGCGCTGTGCCCCCCCTCCCCTGCACACCCCAACTCTCCTGTATATTCTTCTTTGTTGAGACCCTCCCACGTGGCTGTGCATTGCAACAGGAAATTAGTCGCTATGAGTAGAGCTGATTTTTTTTTTTTTTTTTCTCAATTGCAACTCACTACATAATCCGCGATTATTTTTTCCCCCCCACCAAGATCCTCTTCCCGTTTATTTTCCCCCTTGTTGTTGTTTTATTATTTCAAAATGGTGCCGCGAGAGTGGCTGCCTTCACAGCAGCTCCCGTATTCGTTTTTCTACTTCTTCCTTTCCTTTCCTCTTACATTTATAACTATGCTGCTGTGAAATGTAAATTTATCCACTGCAAGACTAATAAAGGTTAATCCAATCCATTGTTAACACACATAAACCATTAATTAATTGATTCCATATCAATATTTTTATCTGGTTGGTTCGAATTAACTGATGGGTAACTTACATTCGCTGTACGGTACATAAAAGTTAAGTCAGGTTTCATCAAGGGTCCGTTTGTTTAATTTCTACGCTCTTTGGCGGTGAATGGAATCCTCAAAAAGAAGGCTTCTTTTTAAGTATGTGAACTGCTTCAAAACTTTAAGGGTGTTTCTCGAGGAAGGTGACTCATCAATTCCCTTCCTAAATCTTCATTTCTCATCTTTTGAGGCCGGCAGAGCGATGTAATGTGATCATCATCTCAATCAGCGGGGAGCAAAAATAAATGAAATGGGCTTTATGAATTGAATATGAGGAGATGGGTGGGAAGGGGGTGCCGGTGCCGGGTCAATTATCCACCGCCGCGCTCCAATTAACAGAAATAATCACTGCGAAGAGCAAGGAAATGGCCAAAGACCATAGTGACGGTAAAATCCAAATCTCAGTGTTGTGACTGTTTTCGAGCGTCACATTTTTCTTCTTTCAATCAATTTTTTTTTGTTGATCAAAAAAAAATTGCATTCATGTCTTGACAAACCAAAAGCACATATTTTTACATTATCCACCAGAAAAATAGAAGTCTCGTTTCACACCCCTTGTTCATATGTGTGTTTTTGCTCAGACAGTGCTAGCCGAGTGTCGGCGTGATGAATCGTCCCTATATTCTCGCCCTCCCGTGTCTCCTCCAGGCGATGCAATGCACCTTCGGAATAAAATTGAAAACGCATTTTGCGTCCTCAGTTTTCTTTTTCCGGGGTACTCGCCCTTCTTACTACACTTCCTTTGCTACGATGCATACTTGTTGTCATCGCGTGGCCTACTTCAGTCATGTGACCTGACTCCAGTCAAATTTCATTTAAGAATCTGCTTGGAAGGATATCCCAATTTATTTTTACAATTATTATTATTTATTTTTACATTTTTGAAAAGTAAGCCGTTTGCTGGTTGTTGTGCTTAACTCATTCACTGCCAATGTGCAAAAATGTGTCCACTCCAGTGCCAGGGTGTTTGTCATTGTCACTTGAACTCCAGAACCCACAGAATATTGAGTTTTAGGACTACATAAACATTCAGTACAGCGTTAGAAACCTTAGTCTTATCTTTTAGCAGAAAAAAAGAGTTAATTCTTAAATTATATGGGTCTGGAGTTATCTGAGCTCGAAATGAGGGTGGCTGTCCAAAATAAAATGCAATACTGTACATACATATTGGTTTATATAGCACTTTAACAACAGCTGAAGCTGGCACAAAGCGCTAACATGGAAAAAAGGGAAATGCTGACCCCATGTGGTGCCAGAGGCCATGGCCAGCGCTTATATCGGCACCCAAGCACGGAAAAAAAACCAAAAAATTGAAAATGGCGCTGTACGTCATATTTTCAATTCTCGAATTTATTTGTGAATGGGAGTGAATGAGTTAAATTGGGAAGACGGGGGTTAGCTAAACGAGCAACTTTGTCTGTGATGGCACCCACTGCTCCCCCCAAAAAAAGTAGAGAGGGATCATCATCTGTCTCCATTCATCTCATCAGCGCTCGTGTTAGTGCTCACTTATCTTGCGGCCGTTTGTCTCCATCGGACTGGAGAGGATTTTCAAGTGAGGGAGGGGGCTGAGTGATTGATGCGGAACGCAAGCAGGCATGTGGAAATAAGGAAATATCACGGAGGAATTGCTTAATATAGTGCTGCCTTGACGTATGCATCCGATTCAGTCTGTCACCGTCCTTGTAACTCCAGCCTACATTTTCTAATCCGCTTGTTAATGGGCAGTGGGTGGGGGGTACACCCTGAACCAGTTGCCTGCCAATCACAAGGCATACATAGACCAACAACCGTTCGCTCTCACAATCACACAATTTTGAGCGTTCCACATTGGAGAATCGTCGCTGAGTTCCTGCCCCATCCGCTTCTTTGACAGCTGCGGACGGAGCCCCCCCCCCGATCTGTTTCCCCGCGATCAGCAGACCCGATCGCTTTACCTAGCGCATCTCATCTAGCGCAGATACTGTATGTGGACGACCCACCGCAGTCTGCCATCCGTCATCGTTTTACATTGATTTCCTTTCTGCTGCCAACAGATTCCCGGCGAGCAAGGAATGATGAATAATTCACGGGACGCCGTCGGCTGCATCGGTAAATAAATACTTAACTAATATTGGCCCTCGCCGCAAACCGCAGGTCTCCGATTTCTGTGATGTCACCCCGCCCGGAGGACAGACGCTGCGCCAAACATAAATATGATGTGTGTATAAACACCAAGAACTGTGGTTAAATAGCCACCCGTGCATCTGCACCGAGCAGTTTCGAAAACAAATATTTTCATTATGTTATGATCTTTCTAAAGTCATGTTTGAAATCGGAATTAAAATTCATCCACCCATGTTATAAATATGAATTTGATCAAATAAAACATGAAACGCCATGAAATAGTTTTCAACAAACGTTTCCAGGCATTTACACAATTGGCTTGCAGCAAAACAGCAAAATGCTGCTTCATCATGTTTGCTTTGAGCTACGGGATCAACTATGTGTTACTTCAGAAACAGAACCAGAAAGCCTTTAACTCATTCACTGCCAGACATGCCTAAAAATGTGTCCACTCCAGTGCCAGGGTTTTTGTCATTGTCACTCGAATTCCAGGACCCACAGAATATTAAGTTTAGGACTACATTAACATTCAATGCCGCATAGAAACCCGAGACTCTCTTCTTTTATCAGGAAAAAAAAAAATCATTTCTATTTGATTCTGGAGTGACATGAGGTGCAACTGGGGGCCGCAGTACAAAACGTGTTTTAGGACTACATAAAATTCAATTCAGGGTTAATTCCTAAATTACATGGGTTTGGAGTTATATGAGCTTGAAATGAGTGCTGTCCAAAATACAATGCAATACATACATCTTGGTTTATATAGCGTTTTAACAACAGCTGAAGCTGGAATGAAGCGCGAACACGGAAAAAAGGGAAATGCTCCCCACTTGTGGAAATGGAAAAACATTGCCAGAGGTCTGACCGGTGCTTTATCGGCACTCGAACAAATTCGGGAATAGGTCTCTACGTCATATGTTCAATTTCCAAATAAATTATTAAAGGGCACTGAATGAGTTGATAGTCCCACAGTGGGAACATTTGCAACAATATTAAAAAGACATCATCTTTCATGTACAAAAAAATGACTACTGTACATAAACAAATACTATACACAAATAAAATAGTAAGACGGAAAGGGACTCAATGGCAGCCTAACACGGGGCGCCATGACGTGTATACTTTCATTTATTAGGTTATATGACCAAAGCTTTGAAAAGAAATACATCAATTCAAATCAAAGTACAATTGTTGGCTTTTGAGTTTGTATTGTATTATTATTATTATTAATAATAATAATATTAATACATTTAATTTCTAAGCGCCTTTCAAAACTCTCAAAGACACTTCAGGTTTTTTTTTGTGCCGTGAGCAGCGGCAGCCATTCGCGCCAGCGTTCACTCTACCCGGAAGTAACACAGCAGCAAACTTATGAAAGGAAGAGGAAAGGAAAGACAGGGAAAAAAAACAGAATAAATAATATGACAACACAAAGACACAGAGTCATTCATCTTCAGCACTTGCATTTGCAACTCTAGAGGAACCGGTTCCTCACTGCTAGTTACTCGTGAAATGAGATATATCCCAAGATACCACCGTCCTTCCAACCTTGAGCGACAAGCGTCTTCTTCCACCCTTTTTTTAAAACTTGCATTAAAAATGGCACCGAATTAGTCATTCAGAGTAATAACAGAGCTGGTGACTTTGAAAAAAAATCATCACCAAAAAAATGCAGTTATGCACAATTAGCGCCCCAGAGAAAAGTTCCACTTCCATTCAAGCAGCCTGACATGATAATTGTCGACTTTTCAGGCAGACGGATTGTTGGTGGGAGGGGGAAAAAAAAAGAAAAAGAGAGAGCAAGTTGGACGGCGGCGCACTCATTAGCACCAACATATTGTTCTTGTCTTGTCGTGTCCAACAAGGAGGCCGCTGACGGCGGTTGACACACCTCCATCGTTGTTAGCGTTTGATTTAACGGGCTGCTCCATTAACATGCGTTTGATTGGCAGGGGATGTGCGCGCTCGCGATAATTAGCGGGACTCTTTTGTGTCTCACTTTTCTTTGGACATATTTTACATATTATGGCGCTTTGAAACCTTACTAAGTTGTGTTTATATCATGTTGGGTTGTGTGAGGTTTCAATTAGATAATATAGCAATACTGACATGCATGTATTGTTTATCCTCCCTGTCAGAAAAAAGACAACTTATATTAACTCATTCAAGTCGATGTGAATAGTTTGTTTTTTTGGAGGGATGTCTGCAACCCGAATTTAACTCACTCACTGTCAAATGATGTGTGCCAAGGTTTTTGTAATTTTCACTCAAATTGCAGGAATCACAGAATATTGAGTTTCAGGATTACATTAATATTCAATTCAGCGTAAGAAACCTTAGACTCTATTCTTTCATCAGAAAAAACAGTTCATTCTTAAACCGATACCATTTTTTTGTTTCCTAACTGACATCAGAAAAACGTTTTATATCATCTAAAATACCCAAAACACACAGGCTGATCTTTTTCGTCAAATGAAAAAAAACAATAAAAATGACTTAAAGTGTCCAAAAACGATTTCAAAATGAAACCGGAATTGGCCAGTTTCAGAAGGCCCCGCCCCCTTGTTCGTGACGTCACGCCAAGATGTCTTGCCTTGCTCTAGAATCAAAACAATGGCTTCAGATTCGGAGAATATGCTTTCTTGTTACTCATCCAGTTATGAATATGATTCAAATAGTTCTGAAAAGGAAAGCATAAATGTTTGCAATAGATTAAAGGAGTCCTCCCATATCAATTCGAGCCGTCAATGACAGCATGTAGTGTCCCAGCCCAGAAAATGCATAAAGATGGCGCCCAAGCTCCATTGGAAATGGGCTGATTTGTCTGCTGGGAATTTGTGTCAGCGAATATCAAATAGTAGTCCTGGTGCAACACACAACAATTCACCATTGCATCATTTATGTGTTTTCCTTCTAATTTCGCCATCAACACAGATAAACACGCAGTTGCCATACACAGTCAAACAAATACTGGCTATATCCTCTTGTTTTAAAAACTGAAAATGTGAACACATTCTTTATCCTCTGCATACACCACCGTGATTGCAATCGATTTTCTCTTAGAGGAAATCTTGTCTTTGTTTGTCTGTATTGGTAATTACTTCGGTTCCCGGTGGTGAAGTTGTGCACACCTTACCGTATGTAAATAAGAGCCTCACTTCTCCTTTTCGTATTTGCTTTATTCACCAAGGTAACGAGGCACGACAAGACGTTTAAAATTAAATCAAATCATTTGCCAACAAGCCGTAATTTTTTATGCAGTTTGGTTTCGCAGAAATCTCCACGTCTTCAACCGCTTTCAGTCCTCGACGATGATGGGCACATATTGCTGTGGCGGTGGATACGGATTCTGTTGTCGATTTTCCCTGGTTGGAGAAAGATGCAGAAGTTGTCATTGTTATCAAGCGCGAACTGAACGTGTTGACGGTTCTAGATATCTCCATTTATTTGGATTTTTTTTTGGTTACTTTTATGTTCAGGTGCTGCTCAGTCAATGTAGTCATTTGCTTACCAAGCAATCCTCTTTTGCTCACGAACTTGTTCTCGTTGAGCTAAAAAAAACAGTCACGGAATAATGATATCTATCAAATCACTTCAAAGGATAAACGAGACGTTTACTGTACCTCTCCATGCTGAATGTCCTGCTCGGACCGCCGCCTTGGCGCCTTTCCACAGACTTCTAAAGAAACACTCGCCAGGCTCGGCCATGAGCATCACGAGCGACAACACCAGGAAGAGCGTGACCAACTTCATCTTTGGAAAAAACACAAAAGCAAAACACTAAGCTAGAAGTTGAAACAACATGTGAGTTAAGTGCAGTCATGTTAGCAACTTTTTAATGTCGTTCAACAAAACAAAATTCATTCAACTCTTTGAAAAGCTCCCCCAAAGCCACAAACCCTACTTACCTTCCGACAGAGCGAAATAAGTACACTGAGTATATTCGGCGATGTGATGTTTTGACTGCTTCCGCCCGTCGCTTTCATTTAAATGGGCGGTCTTTGCTTCTCTGACCATATCTGGTCAAGCGCAGAATGTCTCGGCGAATATCTCACGCCATCAGGCGAGGATTTTTGAGTTCTGTTTGTGGTCATGTCACAACATTTATCAAGCTTCAAACACATTGACATTCAGGAACCAAGGAAGGGAAGTGGATTTTTATCGCCTGGCACATCTTCATTAGACTCAAATCTTTCATCAAAAAAATAAATAACAATAAAATAAGTAAGAATAATAATGTCACGTTTCGCGAGGTGGTGATGGCGGGTGCGGATCCCAAAAAGCAGGCAGGAGGGAGCAGGAGGTTGTTTGACAAATTGTATTAAAATAAAGTCAGCAGGAACAAAATGTAAAACATCAAAATGATCTGACTGAAAAAAATACAAAGTATCAAAAGAAGACCAAAAGTAAAAGCCCGCCAAGGTTAAACAAACACGTACACAATGCATGCAGCAAACAAGCAAACAATGAATCGGCCCCGGATGATCGTGCCAGGTGTCCTTTTAAGTGTCATTGATTATAACGACCAGCACCTGCGAGGCTGCTGGCAGGGCTGACGTCGCGACCCGCTGGTCGCCAATCTGATCGGGACGACCAGCACCTGTGCAGGTGGAGGAGGGGCCGACAGCGCCCCCCGTTGGTCGCCAACCAGATCATGACAGTACCCCCCCTCAAGGGGCTGCTTCCAGAAGTCCCAACAGTCTCCCAAAAGGTCCACTCGCCAGGGAACGGTCGGTGGAGAGGGCAACTGCTGCCTCTCCAGCACACGACGGGCGGCGGCCTGATGGGAACGGGACTCGGCCTGGGGTGGACGAAGACGCGGCACGGATCGTCGTGGGCGTGAGTGCGATCCCTCTCGCACGTTCACGCGACGGCGCATGGCACTGCGTGGACGTCGAACTGCCAGGCGCAGAATGGCACCCCGTACGGCCGTATGGGACCAGGTCTCGGCCGGACGCCGACGTGGGCGTGAACTGCCCGGCTCCGGGGGAACGAGACCAGTCCAGAGCCGCTCCGGGATCCAGCGGTGAGTGGGGTCTCGGACTGACGTTGACGCGGACGTTGCACGGCTCGTCGTGGATGAGACTCAATTCGTCATGCACGACGACAGCGTGGCTGGACGTGGGCGTGCAATGCCAGTCACCCAGTGTCACCCTGGACGGCTACCTGGAAGGAGGTCTCGGCCGGACGTTTACGTGGACGTCGCGGCTCGTCGAGTGACGCAATTCAAACTCGACGAGACTGTTGGGACTTCTGGAAGCAGCCCCTTGAAGGGGGGGTACTGTCATGATCTGGTTGGCGACCAACGAGGGGCGCTGTCGGCCCCGCCTGCACCTGCACAGGTGCTGGTCGTCCCGATCAGATTGGCGACCAGCGGGTAGCGACGTCAGCCCTGCCGGCAGCCTCGCAGGTGCTGGTCGTTATAATCAATAACACTTAAAAGGACACCTGGCACGATCATCCGGTGCCGATTCATTGTTTGTTTGCTGTTTGTTTGCTGCTTGCAGCATGCATCGTGTACGTGTTTGTTTAACCTTGGCGGACTTTTACACTTGGTTTTCTTTTGCTACTTTGTATTTTTTCCATTCAGATCATTTTGATGTTTTACATTTTGTTCCTGCTGACTTTATTTTAATACAATTTGTCAAACAACCTCCTGCTCCCTCCTGCCTGCTTTTTGGGATCCGAACCCGCCATCACCACCTCGCGAAACGTGACAAATAATAATAATAATCATCATCATCATCATAATAGTAATAGTAATAATAATATGTTCAAAATACAGTACATGCAATTACCAACTATAAGCATTACACTTTTTACAAGGTACAACTGGTTTGAATTTTGCCTATTTATATGTATATGAAATAATATACATATACATATACATATATGAAATAATATACATAAAAATCAACTACAGCAAAATAGCAGTGCAACAAAGGAAACCCGCTTTTTTGATATTTATGTAGATTTCCTTATTATCATTGACTTTTATTCCAGTTCACATTTTATACTCTTTATCAAAACAGAAAAATATGGGTAGTTGATATTACTTAATAATAATAATATTAAAAAAATAATAATAATAATAATAATGATAATGCATCTAATTGACTAGTGTACTAAAAATAATAGTAATGATAATGATAATAATGATAATAATGTTAATAATAATAATAATAATAATAATAATAATGCATCTAATTGAGTAGTGTAATAATAATAACAATGCATCTAATTTACTAGTGTAATAATAATGATATTAATAATAATAATAATAATAATGCATTTAATTAACTATTGCCCTTCAAAGCAACTAAGGACACTTTACAATCAAAAAGAACAATGGAACAATAAGCACTAGAACAATAAAACCATCAATAAAATTATAAAGACTAAAAGAGCTGATTAAACTCAACTGTGAATGCGATTTTAAACAGATGGGTTTTGAAGTGGGATTTGAATGTGGGAAGAGAGGCACTATTTCGGATCTTGGGTGGAAGTGAGTTTTAGAGCTTAGGGGCAGAGCATCTGAAAGCTTTGCATCCCAGTAAAATGGTCTTTAAAATAATAATCCATTTAATTTACAAGTGCCTTTCAAAACTTCTTTATTTGTGCAGATTTGCGATAACTACTTTTGCATGTCAATATATATATTTTTATCAGGCATAATACTCAGGACTCATATCAGAATGACAATTACAAAAAAAAATAGGACAAGAGACAGAAGAAATAAAATTGCAGATTTATTTCATATCGCAAAAAGCAACACTCCACATCAATGTGCATCTTAAGCATTTTCTATTGAGCTCAAACAATCCAAAACCAAATACAAACAGCATCATGTAAGCCAACAACCTCAGTTCATAACCTGCTGCTCAGGCACAAATTCCACCGAGCGCTTGTTGAGCTCTTCTTGCTCTTCAAAGCCTTGATTCCCGTGGATCAATCTGGACACGATAGAACCGCATAATTTAAACCCAAACTCTGACAGCAATCAGAGAAATACAAAGCCTTACCCGTGGATCAGCCTTCCAGCTAAACAAAACAAAAAAAAAATGTGCGATTAAAATAGTCACATTGAACGCAAAGACATGAAAATATGTTTTCGGAAAGAATCATCAAATATACCGTGAACTAAGCCGTGAATAATGAGTCCCAAAAAACACTCTCCGGGTTGTGCCATCAGCACCACGATAACCAAGACCAGGAACGCAGCCGTCCACTTCATCCTAGGCCAACCAGAAATTACATTTCAGTTCAAAATAAGACACTTTTTTTATTCTCTCCAACATGTATTTGCTTACCTTCTCAGAAAATGACCAAGGTTTCTTGTGATGTGCGAGCGCTGTCGGATGTTCGACTTCCCTTTTGTGTCTGCTGGTCTCCTAGTGAAGCCTCTTTTTATATGTGCGTTCAATACTTCGATTGAAAGGAGTGACCTGTGTCGGCAACAAAAAAAATGTTGCTCCCTCACCCCAAAAAGTAAACTAATATCTTAAATAATGTCCAAAATATGATTATAATTACTTTTTAAATCTGATCATTCATAAATCTGTGCATGTATTCTTTATCATCAACAAAAAATGACCAACCATCTCCATGTCATACTGCCCCCAGGTATTCAAGGCACATATAACATGTTATGTATCGCATTACTTTTTTCCAAACTCTGCCGAATGATTACTAGATGTGGAAAAATATGTAAAATTCACTGTCCTCAATTTTATAAGGTGGAAAAAATAAATACTATGTGTAGAGTAAGAATTTGCTATTATACTTACATTCATGTTGGCGAAAACAAGCAAAGTCATCTTCTATCTCGGTCAGTATCTTATCGCCTTATACGTCTTGATGCAAAGAGGAACTTAATGGTGAGAACTTTGTTGAAAAATTGGTGTATTTTATATTTTGTAGTTGGATTCAGCTAGCAAGTAAATAAGGACATGCAGGTGCTATTTGAAGCAATACATATTTAAAATATTATGATGGATTTAAGTCATGTGTATTGGCCGTGGAAAGTTTTCAACAGCTCATCTAAAATCCACTCGGACTTTGGATGAGTTCTTTTTTCTCTTCTGGCCTTTTGTCCGCACTCGTTTGATTTGCGCCAGAGTGAGACATCCGTGGTCTTTGTGTGATCTCGCCCGTTGACGGCGACGACATGCTTAGGTGCCTCAAACTAAATTCCACTGATCTTTTCTATGCCTGGAGGGAGTTAGCCAGAAGGGGCCCTGGAAATGGATAAATAGCCTGAGGAACGAAAATTGTGCCACCGAGTGGAATCGATGAAACTGATTGGGTCTTTAGTACGCATATTTTGCTGCCGTATGAATGGAGCCGTCCATTCTAAAAACACCTTCTTTATTTTTTGATTATAATTGTTCAGTATTTTCAAACAGAAAGGCTAACCTGGTGTATAGTTTTGTTTTTCACCATCATCAACACACATGGAGAAATAATAGCCAGGGCGTTAAATCACCGCCCAGGTAATCTCTCGATTTTTATTCCGGCTTTAGATTTCTTTCCGTTATCTCCCGACATCATTCAAACAATGCAGCTTTTGCTCTCAAGTGTTTTCGGGAACAAAGGACACAGCAAGACCCTGCCGCTGGCTTTGGGCTAATACTCACTTGAAAGCTTGGATCGGATCCTTCCTTAAAACCTTGCCGAGTGTAAATGCAGGCTGTCGTCCTCGTCGGGATTAGCTCCACTGTTCCAATGTGGTTCTCAAAGGCGGAGGCAATCAGTATGCGACATTTACGCTGCTACCGGTTGGATATTTATGTGTGGCTAATGCTCAGGCCTGCAAAATTTACGTGAATGTTGCTAGCCTTCAGAAATATTGAGAAATACTGGCAAACAAAAATGTGACAAAAGACTTTTATTTTTGACATTCGGTGTCTTTCTCATTTTGGATCGTTTTCTGATGGTCTACAACTCATTCACTGCCAGACGATGTGCAAAAATGTGTCCGCTCCAGTGTCAGGGTTTATGTCATTTTAATTCAAATTGCAGGACCCACAGAATATTGAATTTTAGGACTACACATTTATTCAATGCAGTGTAAGAAACTTTAGCCTCTCTTTTTTTTCACAACAAAAAAAGAGTTAATTCCTAAATTATGTGGGTCTGGAGTTATCTGAGCTTGAAATGGGGGTGTTTTTTTTGTTGTTGTACAAAATACAATACAATACATGCATATTCATTTAGTTAGCACTTTAATAACAGCTGAAACTGTAACAAAGGACAAAAGGCAAATGCTGCCCCCTCGTAGAAGGGAAAAACATTAAAAGAGGTCTGACCAGCGCTTTATCGGCAAGAAAATTAATTGATATATTTGTCCATTTTTCCTTCTGTTGTGTTTTTAAACAAGATGATACTTTGTCTTTAATGCATGTTTGTTTTTTCTTGGTGATTGCGTAACCAAAACATCAGGTATCAACCCATGAACCAGTTATCGAAATTTAACTCTGCCGAATATGAGAATCATCATGGGAATACGAATACTTTTTACGCCCTCCTCTTTACCTTTTAACAACCGGGTGATGCCTTTCAAAGCTTTTGCCTCGTAACGCGGGGCTTCTTTTGTCCTCAAAGGACGTTGCCGTGCCAACTTTTGTCTCGCTATGGTAGCGTGGAAGCTTTCAGTCTACTGTTGACTTTGAAAGACACACCGCAACAGCAACAACAAAAAGGGGGGAAAAACATCACACACACGTACGCACATACGCGACACTAAGTGTAAGTCAGACAATCATTTCTTGGAAATAGGAGGGCTGAAATGAGGCCGGAGGTGTGAGGAATGGATTCACTATAGTGAGAGGGGAGTGGGTGAGGGGGTAGATTGTTTGGGGGGGCGCACACCGGCTGCTGGCTCAGGCTTTTAATACACTGCCTCCACACACAAACACACAAACACACAAACACACGGGTGTTCACGCTCACAACGGCGCTGCACCTCATCATGGCCGCAGTGGCTGAAAGATGAAGAATCCACTAGTGGTCGAGTTGTGACTCTCTAATCAACGCTGTTTGCTTGCACACTTCTCCGGCTGCAGTTATGCATCAAGTAACGCATTGCAGCAGTGAAGTCAACTCTTGACAAATAGAAAAAATACTGTATATATACCGCTATACTGTATTTACGCAAAGTAGTTTCTCTTCGGTGCAGTCGTAGGACCAAGGTGGAGGCGCTACATTGCAGTCACATCTCAGGTTGGACTCTGTGTAAGCAGCCTTTTGGCATTGGTGTGTTTAATGGCATGTTTACTTCCTAGTTGTCTACTTTTGGGTTGGATTTGTGTACAGTGATACCTCGGCTTACGAACACAGAGAACTTTACGAACATTAAATTCGCGAGAATATAAATTTGGCACACAAACTAGTTTTCAGGAAACACACGGAGCGCCACACTGGCTGGTGGACTAGTTTTCGGCGGAAGAACACGAAACCACAGAGCCGAACAGCGCTACCGTGGCTGCCGGACTATTTTTCCACACACCCTTCCTCTGAGCGCATATGTGTTGTGTATACAGGATACATTTGATGGGACAAAAAAAGACCCCACCACAGGCTATTGTTCAGCTAAAACGGACACAAAACAAATTTACTGTCGACCAGAAGAAGATCATCGAAAAACACGAACGAGGTGTGTGTTTGTGTGACTGAGCATCCCAGTACCAGTATGCTAAATCGAACATTGCTACGTGTGGCTAAGAGTGTTTCTGTGTTGTCAAAGCAACGGTCTCAGGCAATAGAAGATGTTGAAAAACTTCGGTTGATTTGGATTAACGAAAAGCAGCTAGCAGGGGACAGTGTGTGAGGGTATTATTGCAGAGAAAGCACGGCAACTTCACTCGGATATTATCAAGAGACAACTACATCAACGACCACCACAAAGGTAAATAAAACGACTTTATCATACAGTACAGTTTATTTCTTTAATTACAATACAATAGCACATTTATTATACATAAAATAAGGTATATTTTGTGTAGTTTTAAGACTTATTTAGTAGAAAAGTATGTTTTATGGGGGTCTGGAAACTGATTATTCTCATTTTTAATGGTTTCCTCTGGGAAATTAATGTTTGGAAGACACACTTTTCGCCTTACACACACTTTCTGGGAAACAATTACATTTGTAAGCTGAGGTATCACTGTATTTTAAGTTTGAAGTTGAGAAGTCAAACTGTTTCAATTGTTAAAATTCGATTATTCTCATGCTAACGTGGGTGGTCAGGTTTTTCAAGCTGATTTCACATCACTCCAACTGTTTGGAAACACGCCATGTTTCGAAACAAATTCGGACCGGCGGAAGCAAACTATAGAACCCACGGAACAAATGGCTCTTCACCTCCGGACAGAAATATCCTTTCTCGCAGATGCGAGCGAGCGCTCTGCGAGTTGATGAGCGTATTGATTTGGACGGGGCGACTGCAATGCTCTTGTCTCGACGGGTGGTTGTCTTCGCCGCAGCTGCGGGAAGCTTGTGAAAAAGGCCGCCCACCACCTGGCCTGCAGAATAGTTCGCTCATTCCCCAGTGGACGGTGGGCGTATCAAAGCCTGTGACAACACACACACACACACACACACACACACACACACACACACACACACACACACACACACACACACACACACACACACACACACACACACACACACACACACACATACACACATACCGTGTATGTGCTGTATATGCAGATTATGTCTTGTCGGATAATGCCGTAGGCTAGTTGATGTACTGTTTCACTCGCCGTTGTCTTTAAACACTTGGGAGCGCCTTCTGGAGATGCAGCTAATTGTGGCCCAATGACCTACAAAAGCAAACCGCCATCTCCTCGCAAGGCTTCGATTCGGAACACAATATCACATTGTGATTATTATTGTATGATATTAATGTGAGAATTGATTTGGGATTGTAAATCGATGCCTCTCGACCCCTTGTAACATGATTAGCCATGTATGGTAGAAAGGGTTAATTTGTCAAGCTTGTCAACCTCGCAAAACTAAAATGATGGGGGGAGAAGAGGTCTGTCATCAAATGGTGAATTTTTTGGGAGGTTTTGTTTTTTCATGCTTGGATACCGATAAAGCGATGGCCAGACCTCTGGCAATGTTTTTTATTTTCCACAAGGGGTGATCATTTCCCTTCTTTCCATGTTAGCGCTTTGTTTCAGCTTCAGCTGTTGTTAAATCACTATATAAACCAATATGTATATATTGCATTGTATTTTGGACAGCCGTCCTCATTCCAAGCTCATATAACTCCAGACCCATCTAATTTAGGAATTAACTTTTTTTCCGATGACAGAAGAGTGTCTAAGGCAGGGGTGTCAAAGTCATTTTTAGCCGCGGGCCACATTGTAGTTATGGTTTCCGCTCGTGGGCCATTATGAATTTGGGGAAGCAATTAGAATGTTTATGTCCCCGCCACATACTACATATAGAGCGCACAACAAATGAATGAATAACTAGTTTTCAAATCTGAAGTCAAGAATAATGACTGTTGTTGTGGTTTACATCCAAAAATATGAAATTTTGGTGAGGATTTTAGCAAGTATCATGGAATTTCATGGAAGTTTGATTTCCTTTTGCGGGCCAAAAAAAATGATGTGGCGGCCCGGATTTGGCCCCTGGGCCTTGACTTTGACACCTGTGTCAGGAAATGTATTTATTTATTTATTTTTGGCCTTTACGCAGTTTTGGTGCGAACGAGAAAGGAGTGATGGAGAGGTCTATGTTCAATTATGCGTGGCCTGACTGCTTCAATTAGGCACGGGGGCGGCAAAATCAATAGCAGGACTGATGACGTCTCTCGCCTTTCATTGCTCACCCGTAGGAAGGATGTGTCCAGCGGCGACGCACAAACACACGTTGGACAAATGCGCGCACCCGCCTGATATTCATCACTCTGCGGCCAAACGAGAACGACACTGTCGATCCGACGCCTCCGGGTTTCGCCGTCTATGTTTCCTGTTCATCAATAATGAATTACGCCACAATATGCACCTCAATACATTTGTGATCCCCCCTCCCCCTTATCCACCTCGCCTGTTGCTTCCCCCCCTGCGCGATGGCATGAAAATCTCACCAGGATTTGGAAATGTCAACATGACGCCTGCCAAAGTATATCAAAGAGAAAAAGGGAACGTTTAAAAAAAAACTCTTTCTTTTTAGCTTTTTCGTTCATCGCTTTGACGGGATTTCTCTGCGAGGCAAGAAAACGTTGACCCCGAACGTTCACAGCTGATTGGTTAACAGCGGAAAGCTTTTAGATGCTTTACTTGAGTTTCCAGTGGGAAAACATCTTTATTTATTTGTTTCTTTTAAGTACACATACACAAAAGTCATCGTCCATTAACTCATTCACTTCCAAACGTGCAAAACTGTGTCCACTCCAGTGCCAGGGTTTTTGTAATTTTGAGTTTTAGGACTACATACGCATTCAAGGCAGCGTAGGAAACCTTAACTATTTTTTTTTCGGATGAAAGAAGAGAGTCTAATTCCTAAATTATATCAGTCTGGAGTTATATGAGTTTGAAATGAGGGCGGCTGTCCAAAATAAAATGCAATATTGGTTTATATAGCCCTTTAAAAACAGCTGAAGCTGGAACAAAGCTAACATGGAAAAAAGGAAAATGAAAATGCCCCCTTGTGGAAGGGAAAAACATTGCCAGAGGTCATGGACAGCGCTTTATCTGAACAAAATATAACCCGAACGTCATATTTACAATTCCCAAATAAATTCGCGAATTGCACTGAATGAGTTAATATGATGCCCAAGACCATCAAGTTGAACGGTTTCCAAACACTGATTTGGAACAATGTTTTGGAATACTGCTTAGAAATCAGGATTAGCGCCATATTTTTTGGCATGCCAAGGAACCTTCAAATTTCCTGTCATCCATAAAGTAATTAGAATACTCAATCGCGACTGCCATTGCCTCTCGGGATGCTTTTCAGCAAATTGTAGACAATAGTTGCGATAGATTCTGATCTGTGATTGATCCCCAACGTAGCATTTTTTAGCGATACAAAATGGATGTTGAGTTACAAACAGTGAGCAAGCAAATATTACATCCGCCATGCATTTTTGTGTGTGTTTGTGTGTGTGAATCTTTACCATACGCAAATCAATTGCACCTTCACTGCACCATCCATCATTGTAATGGCACACAGTACAGCGCAGATCTAATTTCCTCATTAATACCCGCTGACAAAATAGAGGAAAATGTTTGCGTGTGTGTGTGTGTGTGTGTGTGTGTGTGTGTGTGTGTGTGTGTGTGTGTGTGTGTGTGTGTGTGTGTGTGTGTGTGTGTGCGCGCGCGTGTGTGTGTGTTGCCGCTGTTGCTTTTTCTGATGCAGCATGTTTTCCTTTGATGGCCCCATTTGCCTGGCTCGTATTTTAAACCACAGAAACGAGCAAACTTTTCAGCTCTGTTTAATGAACACAGGTTGTTTGTTTTTTAGCCCCTTGTGTATGATTGTGTGTGATAACACACACACACAATAATTACACTTGGAAGGGACTACGAGCCACCGCATGCCGGGCAAAGCCTGTGTGTGTTCATATCTGTGTGTGCCTGCGTGCGGGTGTCCCCACTTCCTGTTAGCAGTAATTACTTGAGATGTGTTTTATTGTTTACCTGGCGTGCCGCCGTTAGAGAGATCGTTGTTGACCGCAGTCGCCGTGCTTTAACTAACTCATTCACTGCTGGACATGCAAAAATGTGTCCACTCCACTGCCAGGATTTTTGCCATTGTCACTTGAATTCACTGACCCAAAGAATATTGAACTCACGGTTTAGTTTAATCAGCTATTTTATTATTTATCATTTATTTATGGTTTTATTGTTCTGTCTACTGTTCTTTTAATTGTAAAGTGTCCTTGGGTTTTCTGAAAGGCACTTCTAAATTATTATTATTATTATTATTATTATTGTTGTTGTTGTTGTTGTTGTTGTTGTTGTTGTTATTATTGTTGTCATTGTTTATTATTATTATATTGAGTTTTAGGACTATGTAAACATTCAATGCAGTGTAAGAAACCTTTGAGCTTTGAAAAGGTGCTTAGAAATAAATTGTATTATTATTAGACTCTCTTCCTTCATCAGAAAAAAGAGTTAATTCATAAATAATGTGGGTCTGGAGTTATATGAGCTTGAAATGAGGGTGGATGTCCAAAATACAATGCAATACATACATATATATTGGTTTATATAGCGCTTGAACAACAGCTGAAGCTGGAACAAAGCGATACCACGGAGAAAATTGAAATGCCGCCCCCTTGTGAAAGGGAAAAAAACATTGCGAGAGGTATGATCAGCGCTTTATCGGCATTCAAGCATGAAAAAAACAAAACCTGAACAAATTCGGGAATGGCGCACATATTTTCACTTCCCGAATAAATGTGTGAATGGCAGTGAATGAGTTAAACATTCAGGCACGTGACATGCTCTTCCATTGAAAGGGCTCGACATTGCGACGATTCCGGTCGCAAATGCCCCAATCCCCCCCCCCCCCCCCATTGTGTGCCAGTAAAAAAATTGTTCGCTAGCATACTGCTCCTAACTTTCTCCCCAACTCTCTCGATCTGTCGACCTGTACACAGAAGGTGTATTCAGTTAAATGGATTAAACAAATATTAAAGTGTATTTCTTGCCACATTCACGGCCACTGAACTTAACTAGCCCTCATTTGGTTTTACAAAGGACGGCTTGCTCCACATAATAGTTTGCTCACGACCTGTTTTGCATTTTGCCAACACATTGTCTGTTATAAAAAATCCAAAACCGTGCCACCAAATCTCTGCTATTGCAACCAATAGAAAAACCATCAAGTATAAAAGTGGCTTTGGGTGATTCCACACATGCTTGTGTTTATGGAAATTAAACTTTGATATCGAACACAATGACCCAGGGGGGAGCCAATCGACATATTTGATTGTAGGGGCGGGCGCTTGCGTCTGTCAGTGTGTCCCCTCAGAGCGACCTTGGGTTGACGTGCTGGATGCCTGACATCTTATTTTTGAGCTTTTCTTCTTTGGCATGAACATGTATACACACACACACATCGAGGTGTCTGCTGGTGAGGTTGTGGGGACAGTTGATCCCCAGACAGATTAGGTGGCAATCTGAAATCTCCCCAGGCCAGCCCCTGCGATCACACACACACACACACACACACACACACACACACACACACACACACACACACACACACACACCTATCCAGTCAATGTAAAGTCACAAAACGTGTTGCTGAAAAGTGACTTTGAGAAAGTGGGCTGGCGTAAACTATTGATTTTTTTTTCCAGTTAAAAGGGACATTAAATGGTGGTAACTTTTGACCTGTGGTCGTCAACCAGGAACAAATTTCCTCAAATACATTGTTCATTCTATCGTGTGATATCACAGACGATGTTTAGAGACGCTCCCCAACTTACGAACGAGATACGTTCCAAACGGTCGTTTGTAAGGTGAATTCGTTTGTAAGTTGCTTCAGTGGTATATTTTGTATGGAAAGTTGGAAAGTATGTTTAAGGCTTATATAAGTATGTTTAAGGCTTGTATAAGTATGTTTAAGGCTTGTATACGTAACCTGAATTGGCTTATACTGAAAAATAGGCATTTAATAAAATACATGCTCCATATAGACATGTACATGTATAACTGGAGAGAATACTGCATATGCTACGACGAAAATGTTCATATGTATGGTTGTTCGTAACTCAAATGTTCATAAGTAGGTTAGTGTCTGTACATCCAGGTTTTTGATAAAAGTGGCATTTTTTCCAACTGTAAGGACGTTTTTGATTATTTGTAAAACAAACACACCGATAAAAAGCATTCCTTATATTACCTCTGTGATAGTTTACATAATGTTGATAAAAAAGTTCCTGGAATGAAAAAAAAAATTCCAATTTTCGCGTCAATAAAAATAACTCCAAAAACAAATCTCAGGGGTGGGGGGGAGAACTGATTTTGTGCAACTTTTAAAAAAGTTCATATGATGTCAATTTGACAATATTTTCATTTCCATCTGGTGTTTGTGAAGGTTTGACTACCAGGAGCTACTGCACAACTCTACCTTCTGCCTGGTGCCACGGGGTCGACGCCTTGGCTCTTTCCGCTTCTTGGAGGCGCTGCAGGTGCGCTCTTTCTTCTCTGTTCGTTGAAATGACCATGATTAAAATATTCTGGGGAAAGTAACTAATTGAGATCTGAAGCAAAGAAGGTGGAAAGTCGTCGCCTTGTCCCTCCTTACACGTGGCAACAATCTCCTCTGCAGATGGCAGGGTCAAAGTCAAGCTCCCCAGTTGCAAAATCCGAATCGCAATCAATCTACAGCAGATGGAAATGAGGGGAAAGTACTATTTGAATATGCATCTTGGGAATCTCCCAAAAATGTTCTCACTACAGTCATCACTCCATAAAATGGCTTCGGAAGCCACTCAAGACGATTAAAGTGAGCGTCGAAGATCCCTGGCGCTTCCTCTGCATCAGATGCCATCAATCCCGCGGGATTTTTACTCCACCAACTTTTGACGCGTCTTTTTATCGAACGTTGTCATTATCTCTTCTTTTGAAGGAGAATGGGGGAAAAAACGAATTGTGTATAAATTGTCTCATGTTTCCTGGCAGGCGGCGTGCATTCCCGTCATTCTGAGCAATGGCTGGGAGCTTCCTTTCTCCGAGGTCATCGACTGGAGGAAGGCGGCCGTGCTCGGCGACGAGAGGCTGCTGCTTCAGGTGAGAAAAGTCGAATCCACTGGCAATGCAATCGTTTTTACAGTTTTGGGTGAATGACTTGAAAGGAGGTCGCAAAGTGGAAGGAAATATAAAGCAAAGAAAATTAAATATTTAAAACAATGACAAAGATATGCCTTACTAAAGTGTGCTTAGCATGATGCTAACAAAGCAAAATACCATAGAATGGCAAACAGATAGCATCAGGTACTTGCTTTCACACACACTGTTTTTTTTAACAGACAAGAACACACACAATTTTAAAAAGTAATACTGACCTGATGAATATTAAATTACAACAAATCTTTTGACAAAGAACCCAAAATGGAAATAAAATAACACAATTGATCTGGAAACTAATTAGAATTAAACCTAACCCTCCAAACGACACCCACGGGTACTGGAAACACTCTGACATTCAATAGTGAAATGTCATCACCTCCGGGTCCAGATCCCCGTGCGTAAAAGCCCATAATGCTCCGATTCCGAGCTACATTGACAAAAACTTTGGACGACTACTTTTACAAACACCTTCCCGCGGAATGCCAAGGTGGCACTCACAGACGTTTGGGAATTTTCCATTTATCAGTTCGACGACAGCCAAGATTCTCTCTCACTCAACTGTGGTTCCATTGGCAGCCAGGAAGTGTTGTCATGGATTAAAACGGATTATTCCGCAATTGGATTACCTTCTGTCGCCTTTAATTAGCACCGCAGGGCGGAGTGTGCTGATGTTTGCATTCCCTGGATTGCAAGAAACGGGGGAAAATACACTTGTGTGTGTGCATGTATGTATGTATGTGTGTGTGTGTGAGAGAGAGAAAAAGAGAGGGAGAGAGAGAGAGAGAGAGAAAAAGAGAGGGAGAGAGAGACAGACAGAGACAGAGAGAAGGAGAGACAGAGAGAGAGAGGCAGAGAGACAGAGACATAGAAAGAGAGAGAGAGAGAGAGAGAGAGAGAGAGAGAGAGAGAGAGAGAGAGGAGAGAGAGACACAGACAGAGAAAGAGAGAGGGAGAGAGGGACAGAGACAGAGTTGATTGCATCCTTTAAATTTTGATTGGTTATGAATGGTTTCAATTGACATTCAAAACTAATTGGCTCGCTAGCAAGCTACAAGTTGTGTCACAAAGTCCTTGGAAGAATTATTCCAAACTTTTGAAATATTACTTTGACCATTTTTATTTATTGAATATTTATTTCCTTATTTATTTTTGAGCAATGAGTTTTGAATCTTCCCCAACCAAGGTTCTTTCCGTGACTCAATAACCCAACTCGCAAGCCTACCAGCAAACCAATTAACCGCTGAATATGATCTCCTCGTATCGACTGACTGCGATAACAACGGCATCTTGCGACATCTTGCGGCAGTTTTTCCCGCCAGCTGCTGGCCATTAAACGGACACACGTGCATTTTATCGGAATTCGGACGCTATTTATGGGCCAAGTAGAGGACGCGGCGAGGTTGTTTTCAGCCAATTCGCAAGGCAGTAAATCTTAACGATGCATTGACAACCTAAGTTTTGATTTTTTTTTTCTCCATAACAACTTGATCTCTGTCCATCCTGCAGGTTCCTTCCATGACTCGCTCAGTAGGCCGTGACAAGATCCTAGTTCTGCGCCAGCAGAGTCAGTTCCTGTGGGACGCCTACTTCTCCTCCGTAGCCAAAATTGTCCTCACCACTCTGGAGGTACGAAACGTTCACCTCTTCGTAAAAATATGTTTTCAATCCGCCACATAGTTGTTCAACCCGTTGGCTCAGCTTCACCTCTCTGATAAACTACACAACAACAATTTTTTTTGCTTATATAATATCATGAAATCGAGTTTTTAAACTTTATGTTGTGCAAAGGTTAGTTGACTCCCCCTTGAGCACTGAAGCTCCATTTTTTTCTCAGTAGGTTTCATTGTAATTCATCACATGTGGCTGATGTGTTTTTTTACAGTATTTGCCTTTAAAAAATCTTTTTTCTTAAAGGAAAAAAAAAAAGCTCAACAAATCAAACAATAACCAGAAAAAAAAAATTCTGTATCCAACTTTACGCGTAACGCACGCACAAACAAACACAAGGTCCTAACAAATGTGAGGCAGCGCCGCATTTGCCGGTGGGCCTCGGCGAGTCCGTCCGGAAAGTGAGCGAGAATGAATGAGAAAAGGAGATACAGAGGGAGAGAGGCGAGAGTCAAGGTTTTTATGTGGGCGGATGTTCTCTCCATAAGAAATCTTCCACAAGGCGAATTGATAACAATTGCCGTTATTGTTGTTGTCATTGTCTACTTTGCTCAACAGACCGAAATTAGCTACTGTGGGAGTCAATACTAGGGGTTGATTTACATTGGATTGGATGTACCTTTATTCGTCTCGCAGTGGAGAAATTTACATTTCACAGCAGCAAAGTTATGAAAGGAAGAGGAAAGGAAATAAAGAAGTAAAAAATAATAATAATACAGGAGCTGCAACAACATATGCTTCATTTAGATTACGAGGATTGTATATGTATTTATGTATCGATGTAGAAATTCATTTTGCTGCTGTGAGCATGTGACTTTCATAATTCGCTTGTCGGTGAGATAGCGAATAGATCCACAGAGTAGATAGGAGCACACGTTTGCAAAGCTTTTGAAAAAAAAATTTAACCCCCTTGCGTTGCTTTGAATAGACAAGTTCACCCAAAAAAATGTTTGCATATTTTTTTTTGTAATTGCATTTGCAATTTAAACTGTTGCGGCTTGGAATTGAAGCGGATTTAGACTGGGACGGGAGATGTGAGACAATCACTTTTCGTCAACAGCTTTGTGTTTGCTTTCAACTTTAGCATGTGGTGGAGGTGCACATTACACCATGACGTCCCTCATCCACTGGTGAAAAGGATACTTTGATCCTCTCCTCTTTCATCTAGAACTGATTCATACAACAAAGAGGGTGCAGAAAGTGCAAACAAATTAATGACTGTGTCTTTTGTGCTGTTTCACATTATTTATTTAGTTTTTTTATCGTTCTGTTGACCTCAAAATGGCGCCGCGAGAGTGGCTGCCTGTACAGCAGCTCCCTTAATTTGTTTTTCTACTTCTTTTTTTCCTTTCCTCTTCCTTTCATCACTTTACTGTGATGCTTTTGAAATGTTTTTTTTATTCCCTTGCATTGTGTTGAACAGACAAGTTCACCAAAAAGCATGTTAGCATATTATGTTTTTTAAATTGGTCATTTGCGTCATGTTGCGGCTTGGAATTGAAGCAGATTTATGTGGGACAGGAGATATAAGACAAAAGACTTTTCGTCAATGGCAGCTACTGCTTTGTGTTTTCTTTGAACATTTAGCTTGTAGTAGACATGCACATTCCACCATGACAACCCTGATGCACTGGTGAAACAGAGGCTTTGATCCTCTCCTCTTTCATCTATAACTGCTTCATACAAGGGTGCAGAAAGTGCTTAAGATTGAATGACTGTCTGTGTCTTTTGTCTTGTCACATTATTTGTCAATTAGTTTTTGTTGTTGTTGTTTTGACTTCAAGATGGCGCCGTGAGAGTGACTTCCTTTACAGCAGCTACCATATTTTGTTTTTCTACTTCTTTCTTTCCTTTCCTCTTGCTTTCATCACTTTACTGCTGTGAAATGTAAATTTCTGCACTGCGAGACTAATACAGGCTAATCCAATCCAAAACATGTCATTTATTATTTTGTCCTAACCGAGCAATGTCAGATTCTTGGAGTTCCCCCAAAGGGTCTGCTAGCATCACAACCACCAAGGCAGCTGACCTTTGTAAACATTGCCAACGGACTAAACAGCTAATGGATTCCTCATGTTTGGGAGCGAGGGCTGCGCCCCCCTCGGTGGAAGGCCTTCAATTATCTACCATCTGTCTTCAGCATTGTGACAGATACAGACAGATTTTTGCATTAACAGAACCAAGGTTCCAGCTGAAGAAATTTTATGTGTCACTTATGTAATAATAAGACATTTTAATTTCCTTTATATCCCACCTGTCCAGATAATCCGTGACCGCGTGGACTCTGTCGTCTCCCGAAACCGTCTGATGTGGAACTCCCTGCCCGGTGGCCTCTATGCACTCCCACAGTACTCCACCGACCCTGCACGCTTCCCTTTTTACTACGCAATGCTAGGTAAGGACATCGGTGGATTGTATTAAAATAAAGTCAGCAGGAACAAAATGTAAAACATCAAAATGATCTGAATGGAAAAAATACAAAGTAGCAAAAGAAGACCAAGTGTAAAAGTCCGCCAAGGTTAAACAATCACGTACACGATGCATGCTGCAACCGAGCAGCAAACACACAATGAATCGGCACCGGATGATCGTGCCCGGTGTCCTTTTAAGTGTCATTGATTATAACGACCAGCACCTGCGAGGCTGCCGGCAGGGCTGACGTCGCTACCCGCTGGTCGCCAATCTGATCGGGACGACCAGCACCTGTGCGGTGGAGGTTTGATTTTTTTTCCCCCCCAACTTTCCAGGTTGCATCGTCAGGCCCACAAAAAGAAGGCGCTTGTTTTCATACATGAAATCAGAAAATGCTAATTTTCACTGATTCCGTTCCCACGTTTTAGGTCTTAGCACAGCTAAGCAAGACCATGACGTAATTCTGCTCTTACCTCAACCCACCTCGTGTTTCAGAGCGAAGCACAGGGGCAGAGCAGGCGTTCCATAAATATATTGAAACCCACCTGAGATCCAGTCAGTGTCAGATGGATAGCGAAGCACGAAAGAGCACTCCAGTTCTACTTTTCTGGGAGAATGCAAATATTCCCAAACAGGCACGCCAACACCTGGCACACCATGTGCCCTGCACGAGATGCCATGTTGGCTCCCTTGCAGCTCCTCCCGTACAGAAATATGCATCGACATTAGATTTTGGAGGTGGAGATGCTTTTTTCTTGACTGACAGATGACTCGTGTTACGACCTGACAACCATTGTCACATCAGATGTGTTTTTCCCCTCTCTCTGGGATGCGCATGTACTCATGGCTTACATCGAGGAACTCTAAATTTGCTACCAATTTCCATATGCATTTTTCTCCCTTTAAACGGATATGATTGTCGGTTTAATCGTTTCAATGTGGATAGGTAAGAGCCCCCCATCGCAGTTCACCGGCGTGATCAACACGGTGAGTCCGCTGCCGTCACATCCGTCTCCCGTGGTGAAGCTCATCATCGCTGTGGCCAAGTCCAAGTTCTGTGCGCAGGTGGGTGGCTGGTCGCTCTGTAGTTTGTCTCGCATCTATCCACACACAGATCAACGCAGGCCTTGTCATTTAAAATTGGATGCTTATCTATCATATACAGGTAGATGATATAAACTTATGTTAGTGTATAGTCATGTTGATTATGTTCTGTAGGTCAGGTGTAATCTGGCAAAAGGACAGTGTAGTAATTTGTATTTTATTTTTGGATGCTGTAGATTGTGGTTTTATGGAACAGTGACAAGCCCTTACCTCCCAGGAACAAGTGGCCCTACACCAGTGTGCCTCTCACCGTCGTCCAAGGACAGAGCAAGGTGAGACCATTTTTCTATAGCACAGCTTCTCCAAAACGTGTTTTTTTGGTAGAAATTCACAACGTAGAATACCGCCATTAATGCAATATAACTACCACATGTAGCCGTGAATACCTTCAGCAATAAGAAACTTGTGAAAATGTGCCATGCTAAGAGCCAGATGTGATGCGCCTGGAATCCATCCTGTCCATCCTGAATAAGCACAACATGACCCTCACCTTCCCAAGCCACTCCTGAGAGGAACGCTAAATCATATCGAGTCAGGTTGAACATGCCGAGCAAGCGCTTTAGCCCACCGCATCAATATTATCAGCCGAAGCGGTGCGAGGCGGACATATTTCAGCGTCATCAATCAGAGCTCAACTCGGCACGTCTTGACTTTTACGTACGGCTCGCTCTCAAGCATCCATCCTGCCCCCTTAGGCCTGCTGGAAAATGACGTGCGCAGGAAGCAACAATAGGTTTTAAAAAATAGTCATGTCGGGTAAATTATCATTTGGCGAGGATTTATGCACCATATTTAAAATAGCAAAAAAGTAGCAACGGACCCCGTATAGGTGTATGCATACGGTACTTTAGTGGTGGGCTGTGCATGTCAACACTAGGCCTTCAGTAATGCTATGTCTGAATCAATCCACAGCTGCCAGTGTGTTGTGATTTACTACACGTCCACTAGAGGAGGCCGTTAGCCCGAAAATAACTTGTGACTTGAAGACACTTAAAAAATACTGGCATTAAAGACAACTGTGAAAAAATAACCTCTGCTATTTTGCTAGCTTTGGAGCTATCCAATCATTCTTAATGATGTCCGTCTATTCTTCAAAAGTCTGTCTCGAATATGGGTTGCACAACAGGGGAAAAGTAATGAAAGGAAGCTGAAAGACAATTTGGAATTACTGTATTTAATAAGAATTCATGGACAAAATATAATTCACATCAAGAGAGGCCTTGCAGGCCTTGATGGCCCAACACTGCTGTACAGTATCTCCACAATGACAAAGTGTGCGTGGTCTTTGGCTTCTCACTTGAATTTAACAGCTACTACTCGCCGAGGCGTTCGGGAAGGGAAAAAAAACCTTCAGAGTCGCAGCGGTGGGCGCGTATGGCGGGCGACTTAATGGCCACCAGGCGAGCGAGGCAAAGATAAGGTTGGAGACCATTGAACTGGCCCAGATCTCGGTGGGATCTAATCTTGGACCAAAGGCGTTGAAGCATTGACACTGGCCGGCGGAGGGCGCAGGGGTAGGGATGAAATTCTGCTGCCTTCTAACCAATTGATTTGAAATGCAAGCACCGCAGGGTGACCGTTAAATATGACATGATTTTTTTTAGGTCGGTCGGTTGCATGACAATTGAATTGAATGGAGTACATTGATGGTCAAGTTTTGACCTTGTGGAGATGACTAATTGATGAGACTTTCCTGATTTAGTGTGAGTCATCGAATTTCACCGCCAAATTTCACCGCTCTGCGCACACCCCATGAGCAAAACTAATACCAGGGAATTTTATTTGTAATATTGCCACCATGATCAACACACACATAACAAAAACTGATTTTTCAAACGCCCGACTATAAACACTATAATCTAAAAAAAAGTGGGATTAATATTTTGACTATTTTGACATGCTGCTGTAATGATTGACATTTATTCCATTGTTTCAATGTCATCCCTCAAGACATGCCGCAAAGCCAAATAAGAGAGTAAAGACTACAAAGTACAAACTACGTTTATTATGAGCTAATATTTGGTCACGAAAATGCTAAATAAATTGGAAATATGATGACTGAAAGGTTTGATAATATTGCATTCAACCTCGAATGCCACCGTGAATGTTTTTTCCCGATGAAGTCTTTTTTGCGAGCACTTAAATAATTCACACTTTAATTATAAGTCAATAAGATCGTCAACAGCTAATGGATCCTGGCCCTTCGTGCTTTGCTAGGTCAAAATTGACGAAGGCGAGCATTAAAATAAAAAAAAAGTCAATGCACATAATAAATAAGTAAGTAAAATGCGAAGTAGGCCGGGTGATCAATGGACACGCTGCAGCAGGAATAAACACATTTTGCTCTGTTTGTTTACTTGGCCTGAAGGCTTTTTGTTTACCAAAAAAAAACTGTCATAAATCAACA
Source organism: Hippocampus bargibanti (assembly GCF_051943395.1). NCBI lineage: Eukaryota > Metazoa > Chordata > Actinopteri > Syngnathiformes > Syngnathidae > Hippocampus > Hippocampus bargibanti. The sequence continues at coordinate 6,113,501 of NC_142752.1, forward strand.
TAAAAAATCTCAAAATATATTTTCTGTTGTGTATAGGCGATGAGTAGTCGTTTTTACCCACACGATGTCATCATCACCGACGCCATCCTCAGTCTGGATGAAGATTCGGTTCTTTCCACCAATGAGGTGAGTCGAGCTCTTTTATAATAATAATAATAATAATAATAATAATAATAATACATTTATAAGTGCCTTTCAAAACTCTCAAGGTCACTTTGGAGGTCTTGCAAGAGCAACATGGTTATGCTAACAGTGACTGCTAATAAGAGTTCTCGTCACATTTTCTGCTTTATGAGACTCTTTGGACTATAACAAATGGCTTTTTAAAACCACTTTCATATATCGTCGCCGTACCGCATTATAAGGCACATAGAATAGAAGCTGCAATAGTGGCTGTAGCTGCATTATGCATCCATTAGATGGAGATATACAAATTGGAATACAATACAATACAATACAGCTTTGTTTATGTTGAGTACCATTATTTTGCACGCCTCTTTTACATACATGGTGTATAAAGACAAATCACGCTATGGGTTGACCTTCCGGACCCCCAACGACCCTAGTTAGTTCAGAAAATGCATGAGTGAATGAATGAATGAATGAATGAATGAATGAATGAATGAATATTTCAGACCGCTGCAGCGGTTTCATTTTAGTCTTGGGGGAAAAAAATAAATCCAAAAATATTTCATATTCAAATTCAAATGACATTTTCTAAATGTTTGTCATTTGGAGAGTCACAAGGAGAACCGATGCGACATAAATATTTACATTAGACTGGCAAATATTTTTTTATTGCTCGTAACAAGTCGACGCTCACCTCTTCCATGCTAACGGAGAGACAATTACACTTGGTGGCGTGGCCAAATCATCCCGACTGGCCGGCTAAACTTTTACGCGATGCCGACCAGCTTGTTTTATGGAGAACGAGGAAGAGGGAGAATGAGGAAGAAAGACGCGGAGAGAATCTCGGTTGCGCTCGATAAGCCGTCGCCCTAATTGGCCTTTTAAGGCGGCACGCGGGGATTTGGGTGAAAAGGAGATGAAATACGCCGAGTGGAATGAAATCATGCACGACCGGGCCACTTGATCATTTGAATAATAAAACGTTGCTATTTTTGGACGCAACTTTCTCATCATAACTTTGTCACACGGAATTACATTACTGACGGAGATGCAGGGCGACAACCGGGCATTTTTAGTGTCTTGTGTGGGAATTTTTGTTTGTTGGGAACAATGTCTCTGCCGAGGATAAAGAATACATGCCTGCGGGTATTATTGATGAACATGAGCTTTGGTAAAGACTCAAAATCGTCCATATAGAGTGTGAATATTTGTCACTTATACATCATATTTCTGGCTGTGGCTAATCGTCGCAGGAATGCATAGATGAAGAAGCCTTTATTTATTGAATTTATTAGCCGTAAACAACTGATCATTTTCAGAACAATTAGGTGTAATGGGATCATTCCCGTTGGCACACCTCACTGCGCTGTAGCTGGGAATCAATGTCTTGGTGTCCTATCTCTCCCTCACACACACACACACACACACACACACACACACACACACACACACACACACACGCACATTTGCATTTGCAGACAGGTTTTTCCGAATGTCATCCTTCGGTACTAACGCCGCGTCACACTCGTCGTTAATGGAGATGGACGGACGTGAAGTGGCAAGCGTGCGCCTTGGCAGTGAAGTCACACATGCCAAGTGGCACTATTGGCAACATTTTCATCTCCAACGGTGACGGGATTAAAAGTGCAGCGCCTTATTAATTATTATACAGCACGCGCGCGTCTCAATCACCGCCCTGGCAGCCGCAACCTTTTCGATTGTCTGCTCAGCGCACAGATGGCAGGAGATGATTCAATTTTAGCTTTCTCTCTCTCTTTTTTATGGCATTTCACACTGACCACGTTTTTTCCTCCCCGTTGCTGGTTACTGTAGAACTGACACATACAGGATCTAAACACCTAAATGATTAACAGAGGATAAAGAATATATGAAGGGGCTGTGTTATATTCTGTCTATGTGGGTTGTTGCACCATTTGTGATAAATAATCTTTTATAAAACCATTGCTGATTATGCTATTTGTTAGCCTGTCAGTGGCATTTTCAATTGTGTGTTAGCATTGAGCTAGCGCACGATCATTCATAAAACAAATTACAATGAAATCACAAGAGTATCAAATAGGTTTGAATTGAGTATATAAGTCGGAATAATATTTTTATATAAATATAAGCTCCTTATTTGCAATCTCGATGGCTATCTAACTAGCTAGCTAGCTATTAGCTAGCCAGCTATCTTTCTATCAGAGTTACTTTCGAGTTGAGTGAACGCTGGCGCGTGTGGCTACCGCTGCTCACCCACAGAAAAACTTAGCCTGTGACTGTAAAGTGACCTTGAGAGATTTAAAAGGCACTTATGAATGAAATGTATTGTTATTATGATGAGGATGATGATGATGATTATGATTACTTCTGTTCAAATAATCCTCCCTGTTATGTGTTTGGTTTGACAGTAACTTGCAGCAACTTTCGTTGAACAACTTAAAGGCGCATTGCTGATCAATTATTTACTCTCTGCCAAGCGGCTTCTCGCTGTGAGGTCAATGCCAATGTCACGCTGTGATTTTTGTAACAAAATGATGTATTTGCCTTTAGGCCAGCATAATAACATCAAATTGGTTAGTGATTCGATTTTTGGGGTGGAGGGCTGCTGACAAATTATGTTGAGGACAGCTGGTGCAGTATGGAATGTGGAAATCTTCACCATTCCAATGTGCAATTAATGGTGCCTAAAAGTGTCCAATGAATACATAGAGTGTTTTAGTGAATACCCCCCCCCCCCCCCCCCCCCCCCCCAAGTATCATCAATGTCGACATTTGTGTTGCCAGTGCCGCTAATTGGCATACAGCGAGATGCTGTCGTGCTTTACTAAATGTGGAAATGCTGAATTTCCCTTTTCAGGTGGATTTCGCCTTCGTCGTGTGGCAAAGCTTTCCGGAGCGTATCGTAGGTTATCCCGCCCGCAGCCACTACTGGGATGGCTCGCGCTCGTGCTGGGGTTACACGTCCAAATGGACCAATGAGTACTCTATGGTTCTCACCGGGGCTGCCTTCTACCACAGGTATGACGCTGCATTATATCATAAAAGTCATTCTTAAAAAGACACTTTTCATCTCTCAGCAATCCATCACGATGCTAATAAATCGTGTCGCCGCCCCCTATCAGGTACTACCACCACCTGTTCAGCAGCTACGTGCCCATCAGCCTCCTGAGTATGGTGGACCGTATGTCCAACTGCGAGGACATCTTGATGAACTTCCTGATATCGGCAGTCACCAAGCAAGCACCCATCAAGGTGACGCAGAAGAAGCAGTACAAGGAGACCATGATGAGCCAAGTAAGGAAAATTCACATCCACAAAAGTAAAAGCACAGCCAGTCCGCCGTTTTTGGTTTGTGACAGCCATTATGAAAATCATCCGCGACACTTTAGCAATTTTCCAGGGTCCCATCATCACTTCTTGATGGATTGATTATTTTATTTTTATGACAAGCCTGAGGGCTGATGACACAGGCGGCATAAAAATAATAAAAGAGGAAATAATTGAACACATTTCCTGCCTTCATGTTTTATGAGCACTGTTAGGGAATCCAGCGTCACCATTCATCGTTTTTGACTCATTCATTTTCGGGAACAAATTTTGATTTGATCAAATGTGATTTCTTTCAAACACTGAGCAGTCTCTGCAACATAAATGCAAAAATGGTCACAATTATTCTATGTACCCCTAAAAGTAAAATATCATTTGCTATCGCTTGGTGGGGGGGCAAGGCTGAGGCAAGCGGCACTGTGCCGGGAGACACTGTACGTGACGCCCGCCCCGTTGAAGGCAGAATGAGCACTTGCTGTGGGACGAAGCGAGCGGCACTGTCACGGGAAACACCGTGTGTGAGGCCTGGCCGACAGAAGAAAGAACGACCACCGGTTGGGGAAGCAGTAGAACGCCCCGGCAAGCGGCACTGTCGCAATACGCTGAATGTGACGCCCGCAGGCAAAATAATTACTGGTGGTTAGGCGAGGCCAAGGACCATCCCGCTTGTTTAACAATGCCGGAATACGCTACGTCTGCGGCCCTGCCAGTGGAAGAAAGAATGACGACCACGGTGGTGGCGGGAAGTCCGCCCCGGCAAGGGGCACCGTGACGAAACACGCTGAGTGTGACGCCTGGCCCGTGGAAGGAAGAATGAGCACCGGCAGCGGGGCGGAAGTCCGCTGATAGCTCAGCATTCCCCCATTCATTTTAATATACTGTAGAGCACAGGTTCCCAACCCCCGGGCCGCGGACCGGTACCGGTCCGTCGGTCATTTGGTACCGGGCCGCACAGAAGGAATAAATAATTTACATTATTTCAGTTTTATTTATTATCTGAGTCTGATTCAGTTGTAGTAAGTTGTATTTTTCATGCGCTTTGTACTTGTTTTTGTGGTGTATCTTATTTCGAAGGCACATTACCATGGTGACCATAGAGCGTTAAGGGGTAGAGACGATGTTACATGTGTTGTTGTTGGCGCGATGTTACCAGGACTCTGCTAATAAAGTTGTATAAAAATACACAATGGATTCACATTTATTATTATATTTAAAAGAAAGGGAAAAAAAACAGTTTCCATGCCTATCGTATCATTTTATTTTGTTGTACTTATCCGCCGGTCCGTGAAAATACAACTGGTCCGTGGCGCAAAAAAAGGATTGTTTACAATTTTTTGTCTTTTATACAATTTAAAAAATACGAAATTCAGAGAAATTATTACAAAATATTAAAAAAAACTACAATCAAATCTAAATCTCCACAGGGACTATAAACCAATCCTGAACTACAACTACAGCTCAATCTTACTCACTGCCTATTTTGGTCCACCCCAAAGGGCTCCAAGGCGTCCCGATGGGCCGACCCGGACCACTTTGCCGAGCGTCAGACATGCATGAACACCTTCAGTCGCTGGCTGGGCTTCATGCCATTGTTGCACTCACAGATGAGACTGGACCCGCTTCTCTTCCGTGACCAGGTGTCCATGCTGCGTAAGAAGTATCGCGACATCGAAAGGCTTTGAATGTGACCGACAAACACGTAGTCAACGCAGAAGGTATGCTCACACTCATGCGGAAAAAAGAATAAAAACATGTGCGATGGGTGTGGGCTGCATGAAAACAACCATTCTTTTCCACATAATCGAAAAAGAGTAAAGGTTGCGGAATGGTATGGCGGCTTCTTCACGATGGGACAATCTTGCTATTGTACATTTACGGCTCAAGTTCGTGTCTGTATGAAGCAAATAAAAATCAAGGTATGCTATCAAAGCATCATGAGGTCCACCTTTTTTTCGCTTCTTGGATTTGCTCGAAATAGATATTATGGACCACTTTATTTGGCACAGCTGTAAGAGTTTTAAAGGACAACCAACACAATTTTTTTGTTTCCCAACTGACATCAGAAAAACGTTTTACAACATCTAAAATACCCAAAACACACAGGCTGATATTTTAGTCAAATGCAAAACACCAATAAAAATGACTTAAAGTGTGCTAAATCTGCAAAAAAATTGAGCTACAAATTGGGCATTTTCAGAAAGTCTCGCCCCAGTTTGTGACGTTACGCCAAGGCGTCTTGCTTTGTCCAAGAATCAAAACAATGGCTTCAGATTCGGAAAAAAATGCTTTCTTCATCCAGTTATGAATATGATTCAAATAGTTCTGAAGAGGAAAGCATAAATGTTAGCAATCAATTAAAGAAGTTCTTCCGGGTCATTTTGAGGCATCAAGACTGATGTGTAGCGTTTCAGAAAATGCAGAAGATGGCGCCAGAGCTCCGTTGGAAATGGGCTGATTTGTCTGCTTGGAATTTGTGTCAGCGAATATCAAATAGTTGTCTTGGTGCAACACACGATTCACCATCGCATTATGTATGTGTTTTCCTTCTAATTTCGCCATCAACACGAAGTTTTCAGACCAAACAAAGTACCGCAAAATGCATTGTGTGTCCTTTCTCGGTCAGGGGCGTTCCTTCTGTGACATGACGTCAGGACTCGTCACCAACTCAAAAACAAGACTTCCTGAATATTCAGTTTTAAAACGTAAAATATAGCTTTATGCGGTGGAAATCTTTGTAAAATACGCTCAGTAGAAGTCATTTGATTTACAAATTATGGACACAACTTGTCCGGAGGCGTCGGTTGTCCTTTACAGCCAAATAGTTTTAAAGTACAAGATGGTCGCTCAAAAATATATACTTTTCATGCCAAAAAATATGGCTTTCAAAATCTGTCACAAGCTTGCACCCCCAATTAAAACTTCAATGTTGCAAAGTAAAAAAAATCACGCGCAGGTGTATCCATTAAATAGAAAAGGCGACCTCAACACCCCCTTCCCCATCACCTCTTTCATTAAGGGCGTGCACATGAATATTAAAATGATCCCACTTTGATTGCTTCGCTTTCCAGCGAGGAGTCGACCTGAAGAGGATAAGACGGAAAAAGGCCTGAAACGCTGATCCGCAAAATAAATTGATATGATAATATGAAGCTGCATTGTCCTCCCATCAAGGCCTTTTAATGCTTAGTTGTTGTTTGGATTATTCGCGCATTTTGACGCTCTGACGTGTGTCTCGCCATGTCAAGGTTGTGCTGCGAGACAAGAAAAGTTGATTTGTTAGGCATATTTCAGACACTGGCAATCTTAAAGGACAACCGACGTCTCCGGACAAGTTTTGTCCATCATTTGTAAAATGGCTTCAAATCACTTCTACTGAGCTTATTTTACAAAGATTCCACCGCATATAGCTATATTTTACGTTTTAAGACTCGTGCTGAATATTCCGGAAGCCTTGTTTTTGAATTGGTGACGATTCCGTATGTGACGTCACTGAAGAAACGCCCCTGACCGAAAAAAAGGACACGGTGTAGCAGTCCTTCCATCATGTCAATGCTTGTTTGGTCTGAAAACCTCATGTTGCACCAGAAAGAGCCAGAAGAGGGCGTCCAAGCTCCATGGAATGAATTTATCAGCCTGTGGAAATGGTCTGATTCATTCCTCAGCTGGCTCGGTGGCCATTTTCTGCCTCTTTTTGGGTGTGACATTTCCCCCAATGTTGCCTCAAAATGGCACGGAATAAATTATTTAATCGATGGCAAACATGTATGCTTTGCTCTTCAGAACTATTTGAATCATATTCATAACTGGATGTGTAACAAGAAAGCATATTCTCCGAATCTGAAGCCATTGTTTTGATTCTCCAGCAATGCAAGACGTCTTTGCGTGACGTCACGAACTGGGGGCGGGACTTTCTGAAAACGCCCAATTCGCAGCTCAATTTTTTGCACATTTTGGACGCTTTACGTCATTTTTATTGTTGTTTTGCATTTGAATAAAAATATCATACTGCGTGTTTTGGGTATTTAGATGCTATAAAACGTTTTTCTGATATCAGTTAGGGAACAAAAAAGTGACGTCGGTTGTCCTTTGAGTACTAAATGCTTTATCTAGCCCAGGTCCAAAATTAGAGATTCTCCATTTTTCAAAGCGTATGAGAAGCCACTATGACAAATTTGAGGAGACAGGCCTTAATGAGAAACATAGTTGAAGGAAAAGATAGCATATATAAGACATATCACAATATCGTCACATGTACTTCCTTCTGCGTGACAATAGTTGAACTTTTGTGTATACGTATTATGATAATAACATCGTTTCTTATAATAGCAATCATCTCTCCAGCCAATGGGCATCTACGATTCCCAACTTGCACTTATTAGTCCATTTGGTCATGGAATCTGGATTTCAATCCTCCGATGTTCCACTTCTCTCACCAAAGATCAATTACCCCATTTTCCTTGAATGCGGAGGTTGGGAGAAGCAGGATTCTCGGGCCCAATCGATGAGCGACACCAGGTGCCAAAGTGAATAATCATAATAGATGGAGATGATTTATTCATGATGAGAGCCTAATGGAGCCGTGACCAATGAGTGGCGTGCTGACAGCTGAGTCGACGGCGAGAGATGAAAGAGGGAGCAGACTGTAGCCGTCACATGGACTCAATCCCAGACGTGCTGACGGACGCAAAAGCGCCCGCCACTTTTCCTCTTTGCACGCACACACGCGGTCATCGAGTCTCACGCTTCAAGCAGAAATATAAATCGGATAGTCTCCCTTTCTCACGGGTGCATTGCTTTCTTCCGTCATTTATTAATTGCATGATGTCATCTTACAGTGACATCATCGGGAAGGCTAGTTAATTTCTACCTTACACCAACACCCTCCTTCGATTTAGCAAACGCATACTGCGGTTAAAAGAGCACAAATGTCAGCATTTTCTAAATGTCCTCATAAAGGAACTTTATGATTCATACTTTAATACTCGTGATATTAAGTTCATAAAGCAACATCGAAACAAGCAGCTGGCTATCAACATGGTTTATGCGCTGATGTCATATTTATCTTGCTGTTTTTCTTTAACACTAGTGGAGGGCGTTGTTGTTTGTGGATCTCAAGAGTGTATTCACGGGCAATGTCACACATACACACTTTGCGGGGAGAATAAAAGTGCATCATGGGATTCAGCAGAATTCTCAAAGGCAAAATGCAAATAGAAGAGACTGTAAAAATGATTAGATTAGATTAGATTAGATTAGATTAGATTAGCCTTTATTTGTCTCACAATGGAGAAATTTATATTTCACAGCAGCAAATACTAAATACAGGAGCTGCTGTGAAGGCAGCCACTCTTGCGGCTTCATCTTGAAGTCAAAACAACAAAAAATAACTAAATAACAAATAATGTGACACAACACAAAAAGACACAGACAGTCGATTTTAAGCACTTTCTGCGCCCTCTTTCTTACATGTAGCAGTTCTAGATGAAACCGGAGGGGACCAAAGTGTCCTTTTCACCAGTGGATCAGGGAGGTCATGGTGAAATGTACACGTCTGCGACAAGCTAAATGTTAAAAGCAAACAGGAAGCTGGAGCATCCATTGACGTAAAAAGAGATTGTCTCACATCCCATGTAAATCCGCTTCAGTTCCAAGCCGCGACAGTTCCACAAATGCATGGGATTTACCAGATTACCAATTTTTTCAAATTCTCTGACTCAAATCCACTGAATTTTGTCAAGTTGATTGTTTGTGCTAATATTACAGAAGCTATCTCAGTGAGTTTTATGTTTTTATATGTATTTTTTAAAACTTTTTTTTTAAAGATGATGAGAAAGAAAGCGATGCAGACGTCGTCTTCCACAGCTGCTTTGCAAATTACGATCCAATAGTACCACGTCCCGTAAACCCACCACCCCCCGCCCGCCTGTCATAACGCACATAATGCAAACAAATGACCCGCACGTCGAGAACGCACACACACACACGAGCACACCAAAGAGTTTCAAATCCAAATAGTACTCACTTCGATTCATTTTCATTTAAAAAGTGATTGAATTGCCCTGTTATTTCTCATGTATCTCCTACACAGTAAATGAACATACCTCCGATACAATAAATAATATTAAACCGTAACAAATTGGAATCTGGGGGGGGTTTGGAGTGGGTTGGCAAGGTGTTTTTTGTAATTGCCAACATGAATATGAGAGAGAATGTGTGTGCATGAACACGCGACAATCGGCCAATGCAATCTTTGGTCAAAGCAAGACACATATTTTACCTGATAGCACTGCAGAAACAACAATTGTTACAAAAAGAAAATTCTCAACAGACTAAATGAGCGATTTTTTTTTCATGCCTGATATAATTTTTTAACATCTTTTTAGGGCCACCCCACGTCGGTATAATAACGTCTTGAATACACAAACAAGGAAAACTATCACAATGACTCCAACCGAACCAGTATTAACTCATTCACCGCCATTCCCAAATTTATTTGGGTTTTGTATTTTCATGCTTTCATGCCTCTGGCAATGTTTTTTCCATTCCACAAGGGGGAAGAATTTCCATTTTTTTCCACGTTGGTGCGTTGTTCCATCTTCAGCTGTTGTCAAAGCGTTATATAAACAGATATGTAGTCTATATTGCATTGTATTTTGGACAGCTACCTTCATTTCAAGCTCATATAACTCCAGACCCATATAATTTAGGAATTGAACCTTTTTTCTGATGAAAGAAGAGAGTCTAAGGTTTCTAATGCTGTATTGAAAGTTTATATAGTCCTGAAACTCAATACTGTATCCATTTTTGCACCTCTTGCAGTGAAAGACTTCCAATTGATCACTCCTGACAAAAGATAAAGAATATATGCCTGTTGCTATTGCTATGCTATTCATTGGGCCGTCTGCCACGTTTTCCATTATACAATTCAATCCAATATTATGCATTGGCACTTAGCTAACACTTGGCTAGGTTGTGTGGTTTTAAATACCTGACTTATAATTGTCTTTGTTTTGCGTTTAAAGTTGACGTGGCTTCCCCAAAATACATAGAGTAGTTTGGGTTGGGAAAAAAAATCCACAAATCGACAGAGTTTTAAAGTGTGCGCATTAAAGCACAGATCCCCAAACATCAGCGTGGATAAGGTTGGCAAACATCAGCGTGGATAAGGTTGGAGGGCGCGAGTTCAAGTGTTCTCCGCGATAACCTTCCACCCATCATTGCCTCCTTAGAACAAATCTACTCTTATCGGCATCTTGTAGTAGCAACTGCCACATGCAATTTCCCAGCTGCCCCGGCGGCAGCACTGCCAGCCCGTGCGTTTAATCCGACACTCTCATCTGTTGTCTTCAAGAGGACACAGCACTTTTTTTTTTCATAACATACAACGTGTGCGCGTGTATATTCGTGAGTCGGAAATTGGCGACGGAAATTGTCAAACTCGTGGGGGTTGTCGTGGTGGTCAGTCAGGAAATGAGATGTGGAGGAAGTTGAATTCTAAAATAAGAAAAACAAATCAACACTTGAGCGTGTGTGTGTGCGCGTGTGTGTGTATGTGTGTGCGCGCGCGCTGACTGAAAGATTACGAATTGCAAAAGTAGAAAAAAATGTTTCCAAAAACATTCCAGCGCTCCCAGTTCCATCATTGGCATCCACAACACATTTCTATCATGATGTATTTGTACTTTAGTTGGCTTCCCCTAACATTAAATTGACACTACTAGTGCAGCTGGCGATACACACACACGCACACACACACCTGCCAATATATCACAGCCTTCACATGTGAAGATTGATGGAATTAAATTGCTTCCATCCAGTATTTTTTTATCAGGATTTACAGGCCTTGCAGTACGTAGAGCTCTCCAGCGCCACTCCCGTACATAAATCATTCCTTTTTCACCTTCCCGACACACACACACACAAGTTTGTGGGGATATGGCTATAACAAGATGGATGATCTACCGGTCAAGTCAAAAAAAAAAAAGTGCAAGCTCACACGTAAACACACATGTACATTTTGACCGGGTAATGGAAAATGTCAATCCGTGTGCGAGGAGGCCGTAACGTTCCCGCCCTTATGCCCGTTGCTCTCATTATGAGAAAATGTCACCTTATTTCCCCAAGTACATGTTGCATGATTAATTCCGGGCTGAGAAAAAGGTGAGATGGACAGTAAGACGGGGAGGAAAGCTAATGTGTGTCTCCAGTGCATTGGATTGTGCTGTCGCTGTTCCTCGTGGCCCGACTTGAACCCTATGAAGTGAATCAGGAGATTTATTTCCAATTATATGACATGTTCCAAGGTATTGCTAAGACTGAGCAAATACTGAGAACTGACATGACTCTTTCAGTCGAACTTGACAGAAAACTGTATACCAGGGCTTTGTGCTAGTATTGTTGCTTTAGAGTGCCTCATTGCAGCCACAAGTGTCTGCATATCAAGTAGAGAAAGAGTGAACAACGAAGTCGGGATTCAAAGGTACGGGTATCATTTTTAACTAATTCAGTGCCATTCACAAATTTATTTGGGACTTGAACATAAGACGTGGAGCGATATTCCCGAATTTGTTTGGGTTTTGTTTTTTCATTCTAGGGTGCTGATAAAGCGCTGGCCATGGCCTCTGGCAATGATTTTTCCTTCCACACCGGGGCAGCATTTACCCTTTTTCCATGGGAGCACTTTGTTCCAGCTTTAGCTGTTATTAAAGCCCAATATGTATGTATTGCATGCCCTCGTTTCAAGCACATATAACTCCAGACCCATATAATTTAGGAATTAACTTTTTTTTCTGATGAAAGAAGAGAGTCTAAGGTTTCGTACCCTGCATTGAATGTTGATGTAGTCCTAAAACTCAATGTTCCGTGGGTCCTGGAATTTGAGTGACAATGACAGAAACCCCGGTGGACACATTTTTGCACATTATCTGGCAGTGGATGAGTCAGAAGGTATGTATGGCTTGACCTTTTTAATTTGTTAAAAAAATGTATTCAAAAGGTCACATCCTATGAACATTTTCAAGAAAACAAATATTTTAAAATGTCTATTTCAAATATTTTTTTATTTCAAAAACAATATTTATAATACCTGTACATGAACTTTAAACTCCTAAAGTATCCCAGCAGGTTTTAAGGAAGCGAAATCACAGTCTGATTGTGAGCAAGCGATGCTAAAAATTAGGTAAGTGTGTCCCCTAGTGGACAGATATAGTTTGTCCCATCTAATAAATGATCATTTATTTTGTATTGCATAACTCATCGAACATTTTAAGGTGTTATCATTTTATATCCAAGCTCAGCTCACCACTTGTGTAAAGACTTTAATTCTTACATTCGCCAAACACACACACACACACACGCACATTAGTGAAATGCGGAATAAAACAATATGACTGGAAAAGAGAGATGTGCGGATGTTTGCGTTTTAGTTCTTGAGGTAAATCCACACTTATGTGGATTTTCTGCAGTTGAAAAACCAACGTTTTTCGACTTTATTGGCACACAAGGGCAGAGTTGAATATATGCTATTGTAAACATGACCCCAGCGCGGAAGTTGTTAGTCTACCAAAAAAAAAAACAATCCCACATTTCAGGAATTCAAGTTCAACTCGTTTGGATGGCACGCTTAAGTCCAAAGTCGGCTTTGGTGAAAGTTTGACGGCATCAGAGGCGAGCCGCGGCAACGTTCGGAGGCTGGAGCTTCCCTTCTGCATAAAAGGTGAGTCGTTAGTTTCTTTTCACGGCTTCTTTGAATGCTACCCGACTTTTTTATCTCACCTAAAGTATCTTCCACGGATTGGAGTTTCACTATGTTGACTCTCAGACTGTCCTGCTGTGCTCTGAGGGAACAAGCCAAAGTATATTTATGCGAAAAAAAATGGTGACAAATTGGACAAACAAACTGATGATTAGTTTAAAACAAACGATTTAAAATTAAAAAATCTAATTTACACCCACATTTCTAATTGACCACAGAATACAGTCATTTACATATCTTAAGAATCTTTACCGTGTGTTAGCCCCCTGGTGGTTAGCTGACAGCTAACCACCTAACCTGATTAGATTTGCAACAGTGCCTGCATTTGAAATGTAAATAACCGCCAGCCGTCGTGTTAATTTAATCATTGTGAAATAAATCTCCATCATGATTTAAAGACAACGAAGAAAATGTATAGCAGTGTAGTGGTGTGCAATGTCGCACTCCGACCAGCAGGGGACGATGTAGTTTTACAATTACATTTCTATTTTTATCTTTTAAAACTACGGTAAAAACTACTGTAATTATTTTTCTTGTTTCAAGTTGTGACACGTTTTGAAAAATGACGCACCTTCGCACGGCACCCAGTCTGAGCAGAGCAGCCAGAGCGTTTTTCTGCAGGTCGGATGACAGTACCTCCAAGTGGGTCAGCCTCCCTACATTACAACAAAATATGGCGATGTTTAACATGTCATAACACATCAACATATATTCGATTAAATGCAAACCAAACCAACCTGCCAGCAAATGTTTGATGATAAACTGACGGACAGCAGGGATAAACGACTTTTGCGTGAGCGCCTCAGCAGACTCCTCCAAAAGGAAACGACAAACTACCTGCACACACAAATGGAATGGGAAAATTTCAGAAAAAACAAAAAAGCAACACTTGACATAAAACACCATTTAATTTTGTTCTTTTTTTCATTTTTTATTTTATTTATTTATTTTAAGTTACATTTTTCATGAATCTAATTTTTCATAGAACTTTAATTCATATCTTACTATATTTTATTTATTTTGTTAGTTATTCTTTGGAATTGTTTAGTTTTTGATAAAATATTGATATATTATTGTACATATAATTTGTCTTGTAAATCCCAATAGATTTTTTTTAATGATATAAATTCACATTTTATTTGAAGTACGTTTTTAGATATTTTTTTCAACAACTTAAACACTACAGGTGGCATTTTAATTCAGTTTTTAATCAGATTTATTTTTATAAATTATATTTTTGATTAGAAATTTAGGAAGACGATAATAAACAAAATGTGTGTATCTTGTTTAATGTGAAATTGATTTGAGTACTTTTATATTTAAATCTTGAATAAAATGTATTATACTGATTCTTAATTGATCATTACTTTTAATTTCAGAGCTCGTACGCCAACAGTCGCTCACCAAGTATCCTTGCAGGAAGGGCTCCAGCACACCCGTGAGGAAGTCCAGGGTCTTGTGCCCCCGTTTTGTCACCCCCACGTCATGCTGGGTGACCTGCAATGCTCCGGTCTTTTCCAGCAGGTAACAAGCCTCTTCGAAATCCTTATCAGCACAAATGTGAGAAAACAATTATTTTTACAAATAAATAACTAACTAACTAAATAAATAAATAAGCCATCTTCATCAGTGGTGCTGACCTGTACAGTAGCTCCCGGACACAGGATGAACTCATTCGAGAAGACGTTCCTCAGGAATCTGAAGCAGTCGAAAACCTCCACTGTAATAACACAAGGCAAGCAAATATCAAATCATATTCATATGACAACAGTCTCATGCTAATTGCGACTCACCTTTTCGCGCCGAAGACGTGGCACGGACAGCCAAGGCAAGCAGTGCCGGTCGTAGGTAAACATGTACGGCCTGGTTCCTGTAGGAGGCGCAAGAGAGCACTGGCACTGCCCGGCTCAGGAGATGCTCTTCCGGGGAGGAGGCCACATCGTCTGATCCTGCTGTGTCATAACAAATAGTGAACCTATATTCAATTTATATAGTGATACCTCAACTTACGAACTTAATTGGTTCCCAGAAAGTGTGTGTAAGGTGAAAAGTGTGTCTTCCAAACATTAATTTCCCATAGGAAACCATTAAAAATTAGAATAATCCATTCCCAGTTCCCCATAAAACATAGTTTTATGCTAAATAAGCCTTAAAACTACACAAAATATACCTTATTTTATGTATAATAAATGTGCTGGTCGATTGTAATTAAAGAAATAAACTGTACTATATAATAAAGTCGGTTTATTTACCTTTGTGATGGTCATTGGCGTAGTTGCCTCTTGATGATATCAGAGTGAAGTTCCCGTGCTTTCTCTGCGACAATACCCTCATGCACTGTCCCCCACTAGCTGCTTTTCATTAATCCAAATCAACAAGTTTTTCAACCTCTTCTATTGCCTGACACCGTTGCTTAGACAATACAGAAACACCCTTAGCCACACACTTAGCATATTGGTACTGGGAGGCTAAGTCACACAAATGCACACCTCGATCGTGTTTTTCGACGATCACCTTCTTCTGCTCGATCGTAATTTTCTTTTGTGTCCTCTTAGCCTTAACACTGGCCTGTGGTGGGGTCTTTTTTGGTCCCATAATAGCACAAGTACACCACTTGATAACAAACCACGCCTGCACTCAAAGAAAGTGTGTGTGTGGAAAAGTAGTCCTGCAGCCACGGTGGCGTTGTTCGGCCGTGTGGATTGGTGTTCTTCCGCCGAAAACTAGTCCGCCAGCCATTGTGAAAACTGAAAACTAGTT
The DNA here is from genome assembly GCF_051943395.1 of Hippocampus bargibanti. NCBI lineage: Eukaryota > Metazoa > Chordata > Actinopteri > Syngnathiformes > Syngnathidae > Hippocampus > Hippocampus bargibanti. The sequence goes on from NC_142752.1 coordinate 6,129,471, forward strand.
TGTATGCTAAGATTATATTCTCGCGAATTTAATGTTCGTAAGGTAAAAAGTTCGTTAGCTAAAGCGTTCGTAAACCGAGGTATCACTGTATGTCACAAAAATATGTATAGTTAGTAAAAATGTATTGGGACACAGTTCAACTACAAGGAGTGATGAAAATGGGGCATGTATACCAGTGATATTGCAAAAAAGCTCACTTTACAGATTTCAAGTCCAACTCCTGATTGATGAAAACATTGATTTCGGAGTAGTCTCCCAATACATTAGTTGACACCGGTCCCAAACAAACCTTGTCCCAGGTGAACCCGCCCCTCGGAGACCTCCACCAGACCTCCGTGCAGGGCGAGGCTGGAGGACACCACCTCAGATGGATGCATTTGGTCTGGATATTGAAATTCACACAAAGATGGTCAAATTAAATCTGACACACGCAGAAAAGAGTACATGGGTTCATGGCCAACAACGAGGCACTCTTTGTGTTATATTTGTTGTATGTGTGTTATCCACTTTTTTGGTTGTGTTTTTGTGTGTTGTGTGCTTATGAATCAGGTCATTGTCACCATGACAACAATGCACCGCACTGTACCAGGCCAATGGAGGAAGGCTCCGTACTGCCGGAAAAGGTCCCGCAGCCACACCACTCGTCCGGTTAGCTCATCCAGCGTCATCGGAGCGTCGTGCTTCTGCAGCAGCACAGTCGCCAGGAGGACCCAAGGCCTCAGTACCGAGTTCTCCTCCTGCGTCCTCACCAGCCTGTAGGCGGTGCTATTCACAAAGTGCACCGTCTCCTCTCTGGGCCTTGCCGGAATGTGTCTTTAAAGAAAGAAATAATTAAATTCAAAATAAAAATATGTGTCTGAATAGTGAAAAAAAATCTGTGTTTTAAACTACATCATCATTTTGTGACGTTCCTCGTTTTTGTTACCTGGGCGTCAGATTAAACTGACAGCGGTCCACGTGGCCGTTGGCTAAACTCCTGACCGATACAGGTTGACCGAAGTATACATGGATGCTACCGTAGTCCTCCCGCAAGATCTTCCTGGCTTTAAAGAGACCCTGGCACAAAAGGTATAAGTCAAGGAGATGTTTTTGACTTGCAATGTTTCTTAGAAGAAAATTTGGATCATGCAATGCGTAAGATGTGCCACTGGAGGGCGGTATTTCTCTAAAAACATCTTCCTATTCCTTCGCCATAACATCTGACCATAACAGGTGAGTTGTTTGACCTAATTTAAATTTTAAAAAATATTTTTGACTTGAATTTCTTCATTCACTCATACAGTATTTCAACAATTTGTTAAATGTGAGCTCACCGATGTGGACTCTTTAGGCTTGGGAACGCCGAGAAGCTCCCGGGCGTAGAGCGCCTCCTCCAAGATCCTCTCATAACTGATGCTGACCGGCACCAAGGACACATCGAACACCTCACCCTTGAGGAAAGGCTCCATCACGATGTTCAATAAACCTTGCCGAGAACGCACGCCATGTGTTTGGAAATGTTTGGTAACTATGACTTCATTTTTTCTGCTCCGTTTCATCGTTTTCTTACCCAACTTTGGCGTTAAGGATTTGGCCGTTCGACTTCGCGTGCCCTCCAGGAAAAACTCAACGGGAGCGTAGCCATTCTGAAAAATACAATGCCAATCGTTGAATATTTTTGAAAAAGAATCTATTGATGTGCAATTGAAAAAAATGGATAATAATCACATTTTCCCTTACTTTGACAATGGTCTTGACATACTCGGAAAAGACGGCCCAGTATAATCTATCACCACCAAATGAGCGTCGGATGAAGAAAGCGCCGGACATCCGCAACATCTCGCCGACAAATTTCATCCCCATAAAGTCTTATGCCGGTGAAAAAAAACACAAAGAACGTGTAAATTGTTTACTCGAAGAGGCCTTGTGTCACCAATTACAACATACCCATGCCAGCAGCGATGACGGGCAGGGCCAAGTCGTACGTATAGAGGATGTAGGACATGAGCAGGAAGTCCATGTAGCTGCGGTGGCTCGGGAGGAGAACCACCGGGTGCTCTTGGATAGCCTGCTGGAGCTGACCATTAAAATACCGTTATTATTATCATCACAGTGGTACGTTGGTTTAAAAGTAGAGTCTGAAAATGAATTTTTTGGGAGGCTGATGCCGGCCTGTTGATTCGAATGTTCTCACTCGCTGGATGCCATCCTCGTTCACGCTGACACTCCGGAATAAGGTCTTGAACACCTTGCTGAGTGTGAAGGCGAAAAATCGAACCGTGCTGAGCTGCAGACGGTGAGCCATCTCGTCTAAGATTGCCTCTGCCTCTGTCCGGACGTCATCCAATGCTTTGCCTGTCTCCTTGGCAACCTTGGAGAAAATTAAGGATAGGATTCATTCATATTTAAGGGATGTATAATACATCAAGATACTTGTTTGATGTTTCAACATGAAAGAAGACAGAAAGAATTAAAATGAGGATTTTTATTTTTATGAAAATATGTCAGGTGTTTTATATTCAGGCTGTATTGCTCAGCGACATCCATAATCCAGTTCAGAAATGTAAATATCTACCTGATGGATGACATATTTAACGGGATCCGAGTGTAGTGCATCATTCTTGAGCTTGTCCGGCGTGCACGGTGTCAAGTCTTTATAGAGGACAGGCATGAAGCACTTGGCAGCAAATCGGATGTCACTGGAGTTCCGGCGTTCCTCCAATATGTCCTCGAAGTCATCTCGCTTTTTTAGCATTGGATCTCTGCGCTACAAAACAGAACGCAGGAAATAAAAACGAATCTGAGGGTTTTTTTATGCATTACTCCTCCCTCATAGTATTACCTCCAATGACGAAGACAGCTCCCATCAACACAACCGAGTGAGTATTATGCAGGGAGTACAAAAACATGTCTTCTAATACATGTGCATGTTGTGCAATATCGTCACTGTCAAAATGGAATGCATTCTCTCCAGATTTTTATGGTTGGTTTAAAAATACAAACCCCGTGGAGTGTCAATTGAAACCTAAAATAAATATACATCAGTCTACTTTTACTTCAGTTTAAAATATTGTATCAATATAGGTTTTCACAACGGAAAAAAATAATTTAACAGGCAATCGTTACTCAGTCGATTGTATTTTTGACCTTGAGTGTTAGAGTATGACTGACACAGACAGTCCCGTGGGTTGCTAAATGGAGAATAAAGTGAAATGTCAAATGTCACACATAGAATGAGCTTCACGTCCACGATCATCGAATCGTATAATTACCGTGAAAGCAGAGTTTGATGTCATCCTCCCTCACGCGAGGAGCCACGCTGCATCCACCTAGGCGTTGATCGATTTTATAAGCCGTTCAAATGATAAGAAACAGGCGATGTCAGGTTCCAGAAGAGAAACTTTGCATGGGCGTTAGCTACCTCTTCCGGCAATTTTGACACGCAACTACGGTGCCCGAGAATGACCATACCGCACCATACCAAACCACGCGTGCTACATGGGAAAGACCTCTTCAACGACAAACTACAACTATCTTTTTGTTTTAAACTTTGAATCAATCTTTTTAAAATGAAGCCCGAAAACAACGGAAATGTTAACGAGGATTGTGCTTTTCTGGAACAAGTTTTGGATTCGTTATACGATTTTGGTATGTATAGCTAAGTAGCTCGCTTGTAAGCGCTGAGTTCAGAACGACATGCTCACACACAAAATAACATGAATACTTGATAAGTTCACAAATGATGATGCACAAAATTGGTTTAAACCAAACTATGATATGTTCTTTTGTTCGTGTCGATGCAGGGGGTGGAGTTGGTAAAAGAAAAAAGAAGAAAAAGCAAAAAACAAGCGAGGAAAAAGACATCCCTGAGGATACTTCTCGTGTCTGTAGCTTTGGTGAAGACCAAGGTGGAGGACAAGAGTCCTTGGATGTCACTGACCACAATCAAAGTAAAAAAAACACACGGCTCATGCACAAGAACAAATAGCGCACACGTGTTTTATACAATGCATCTTATTATCACAACAGTAAAACCGGTCAGCCAAGTGGAGGTGGTAAGATTCCAGGACCCTGCCAAGAGACAAAGGAAGACCACACAAATGCCCACTGTCATTGAAACAAGTGTAAGTTTCTTGGCTTCCATCTTTCCCCCCACAGTGGACACAATAATAAGAATACTTCACAATCTGTGCTCTGTTTTTTTCCGGCTGATCTTTTTTTCCATCACCAGCCACTGGAGATTGTGAAGAAGCAGAGTGCTCCGCAACACGGTGTCAGTTTTGAAAAGGTAAGGGACTTTTTCTTTGGGATGTTTTTTTTTTTATTTTGTAATTTACGTTTGATTGTCATCGTTTGTATTAGGCTCGACTGGAGGTGCATCGCTTCGGCATCACGGGCTACAAAAAGGAGCAGCAGCGAGTCTATGAGGGGGAGCGAGCCATTATGTTGGGCGCACGGGTAGGAGAACTTCTGTGTTACATTAACTCGCTGGTGATTCCCACATGACCCGTCTCTTGTCTTACTATTGACGCCTTTGTAGCCTGCCAAGAAAAACTTTTTGAACTACAAGGTGCTGCAGCAGCAAATCAAAGATAAAAAGGAAGCGGTGAAAAACAAAGGACAGCAGGTAGGAATCTCAAGATGCCCCCCCCACCCCTAAAAAAACACATTTAAAAACTTGCTGTTTTATTTTGTAGGACCAGAGAAAAAAGAGGAGGAATCCAAGGTATGAGGATGTTTGCTTTCAAGCGATTGGATTTTTTTTAAATGTCCAATGTAATATAATGTTGTTGCTTTTGAGGAAAAACAAGAACATTTTAATAATAATAATAATCCATTTCATTTATAAGCGCCTTTCAAAACTCTCAAGGTCACTTTACAGTCACAGGATAAGTTTTTCTGTGGGTGAGCAGCGGCAGCCACAGGCGCCAGCGTTCACTCAACCCGGAATAACTCAAATAGAATAGTAAGACAAATAGAAAGCGAGCCAGAAAGCCAATCTTCCTTTCCTCTTCCTTTCATCACTTTGCTGCTGTGAAATGTCAATTCCACCACGGCGAAACTAATAAGGGCAAATCCAATGCAAAGAAAAGGTGATATTATAAAGTGTTTTTTTTAACATTCTTCTTCTTTTCCTTTCGGGTTGTCCCTTCAAGGGATCGCCACAGCAAATCAGTGTCCTCCATCTTTATAGGTTTGATCCACATGTTTGTTTTGGCCAAGCTTTTACGTTTGATGCCCTTTCTGCCACAACCCTCTGTATTTATCTGGGCTTGGGACCGGCACAAGAAGACTTATGTCCCTTTTAAACATTAAGTTGTATATTTGCAAATTGTGTAGCGCAGGTTCTGCCTAGTAACAAGTCATGCATAGGTATGAATTAATGAAGAACTAATTATGTAACCTGAAGTGAAAAATAATGACTTTTGAGTGTATTTGAATTTTTAAATGTCCAAATGACATTGCCGAAAGACGACGCTAATGCGAGTTTCCGCCTCCGGCAGGGCCAACAAGAAGACGACAGCATCAAGCTCGTCGTCAGCACCCACCGGTCAGGTGGGCCGCTTCAAGGATGGGATTCTGATCCTCAGCCCCAAGGATATGCAGACCATGAAAGCCAATGTGCGAGGCAAATGAGGTGGGTAACATACCGAGGGTCATCTCACTCATCCAGAGAGGCTTACGTGTTAATTTTTGGTGTGCTTCTGCTGCAGGAGGATCTGTTCTTTTTCACATGAAATAAGGAAGGCGTCAAACTGGGAAGACAAAGGCAGCTTCTGCATTTAATTGCTGCTTTTTACCTAAAACCAGGTGAGCATCTGGCGTGGATCGTAGAAAGGGGAAATATCAACAATGAGAACTGAACACCCTAAAAGTCCAATGATTTACATTTCCGGATTTAATAATGACGGCAAAAGTATAACGGAAGAGTTGAAAACATCATGTAATGACATCAGTAAAGCTCACTTGAGCTTCTAACATGAATATTTAGTGCAGTAGCATTTTTGCGATCAGGAGGTGAACCCCTCAGTACAAAAAAAACACGTGTCACAGCTTTTTTTGTCTTTATTTCATCACAAATAATTTATTCATCTTCATTTCTTTTTTAAATATAAACAACCATGAAGACATTGTTTGCGTGTGTAATTTGTCTTATGCTCATATATAAACCATTTAGTCGTACAAAACATTCACAGCTTGGCGGGGGGAGCAGGGTTTTTAAATGAAGTGGTTCAGTTCCCGAGAATGAATAAATAGTAACAATGGAGTAAATGCTAATTTAGCTCTTTGTATTTACACCTTGAAATAGAAACAGCAGCACCTTAGACGCGGAATAAACTCAAGAGGAGTGTGACGTACAAAAAAAAAGAAAATGTTTGATCATTTTATCATACTTGCTCAAGTAATAATTTTAAATATCCAGACATGCAATCCTACAAGTAACTGAACCGTAGTTTTAAAGGACAACCGACGTCACTTTTTTGTTTCTTAACTGACATCAGAAAAACGTTTTATAGCATCTAAAAGACCCAAAACACGCAGTATGATATTTTTATTCAAATGCAAAACACCAATAAAAACGACTTCCAAAATCTGCAAAAAAATTGAGCTGCGAATTGGGCATTTTCAGAAAGTCCCGCCCCCAGTTCGTGACGTCACGCCAAGACGTCTTGCATTGCTGGAGAATCGAAACAATGGCTTCAGATTAGGAGAATATGGTTTCTTGTTCCACATCCAGTTATGAATATGATTCAAATAGTTCTGAAGACGAAAGCATACATGTTTGCAATCGATTAAAGAATTATATGTGCCATTTTGAGGCAATTTTGGGGGAAAATCTCTCACCCAAAAAGAAAAGACACAAAATGGCGACCTCCAGTGGCCACCTCCGTTTCCACAGGCTGATAAATTCCTTATATGGAGCTTGGACGCCCTCATCTGGCGGCTTTTTGGGTGCAACACGAGGTCCCCAGACCAAACAAGTACAGCAAAATACATTGACGTGATGGAAGGACCGCTACAATGCGTCTTTTTTCAGTCAGGGGCGTTCCTTTTGTGACGTCACGTACTGACTCGTCACCAACTCAAAAACTTTCTGAATAATCAGCGCGAGTCTTAAAACGTAAAATATAGCTATATGCGGTGGAATCTGATTAAAATGCACTCAGTAGAAGTCATTTGAAGCCATTTTACAAATTATGGACACAACTTGTCTGGAGACGTCGGTTGTCCTTTAAATAAATATGTAAAGTTTAAGACATTCATGGGTGGGCGGGACGCGCACGACGACGCATACACAGAGCAGCCGCCGTAAGTCAGAAGCCTTTTGAAGTTGTGTCGGGCTCTATTCGCAAACATCGGAACCCTCACTTGAGCCCTTTGACTGAGGCGATCGCTAAAAATGCGCGCCGTGGATCTAATAATCTTGGCCATTTCCCGTAAGTGAAATATGACAAACATTATTCCACTCGTCTAGGAAGACTTTTGAACTAATATTTTTGGTCTGGAATGATTATTCCATGCTTGTGTAAAGGATCGAATCATTTGAACGTGTTATTTGGGTGACTGTAATCTCTCCGGTAGCCACAGGAGGGCGACATTTCACAGCAGTTGGCATTAAACAAGAAATGATGCAAGGAGGCCATTTACAACATAGCTTGAGATACAGTAAGAGGACTTTGTAAACTTGCTTGACCCCATCCCACCCTCCATTAGTCTCCAAAATGGTCTGAGGAGCTCAGTCCTTGTTATTTACACCTTTTTATCAGACAGACAGGACTGCCGGGCGACGGTCCGTAACGCCGACCATTTGATCCGTGCTGTGATTACGGACAAAGTCTCACACACACGCTCATCTGAACTCGAAGCTATTCAATTCACTGAGGAGAAAATTTGTGATGCAAAGTGGCTCAGTGTTATCTTTCATGTCACAGTGATCATTTTGTCCGCCGTTTAATAATAATAATAATAATCATAATAATAGTAATAATACATTTCATTTATAAGCGCCTTTCAAAACTGTCAAGGACACTTTACACTCACAGGATATTTTTTTTTTTTGTGCGTGAGCAGCGGCAGCCACACGCACCGGCGTTCACTCCACCCGGAAGTAACATAAAGTTAAAAAAAAAATAACAAATAATATGACAACACAAAGACACAGTCATTCATTCTCATGAAGCAGTTCGAGATGAAAGAGGAGAGGATCAAAGCGTCCTTTTCAGCAGTGGATCAGGGACGTGTAGGTGGAATGTGTACGTCTACTCCAAGCTAAATGTTGAAAGCAACCACGCAGCTGTAGCATTCATTGACAAAAAGAGATTGTATCACATCTCCTGTCCCACGTAAATCCGCTTTATCGATTCAAGGCAACGCTGAAGAGAATGTGCTGTAAAATTACCACGAGGTGACCCCCCCCCCCCCCCCCAATTTTTTTTTCTCAGCGTTGCATATTAAATATTCAATTTTTGTCATCGTACTTTCCAATTTGTCTGCTTCACCCCACCCCTCACCCCCTTGTAGGTACCGTATTTATTCGGGTATAACGCGCACCCCTAATTTTGCAATTAAAAATCGGTATACAATGTTGTTTCACTTTTTCTCGGCTCAGACTAACCGATAACAGTATATCAATTAAAATATGAAGAACACTGAATCGAAACTCTGGATATTGGTAATTGTCCAAAACAGCAATGCTTAACTCACGTTTCAGGGTGGGCGATGCGAGTAAAGGAAATGAAGCGTAGCTAAAGAAATGGTAATCAACAATAAGAAAAAGGAATGCGCGTAATCCGGTCTTTCGGAGAATCAAAACTGAAGGGCGAGTATAGCCATGGAAATGCTGCCCCCTCCTGGAAGGGACAAAGCATTAAATATATATGAGATTTTTTTTTCCCAGGCCTCGTTTATAACGCGCACCCAAACTTAGAGTTCTTTTTTAGGTAGAAAATGTTGCGTGTTATACTTGAATAAATACGGTATATCACCGATGCTTTTATTGAGGGGGGAAAAGACCCCCGAGCCCAGTTACATCCCCATTAGCATGCGCAAACGGAATGCAAAGGTTACTCAATGCTCCAATCCACTTTCCAATTGAGCTGTTTGAGAAATCTCGGACACAGCGAGCGTCGTCATAGCTAACCAAATTGAAAATAAAGGTTGCGATATGTCATCACGTGGCAGGAAACGGACATCGTTGGCGTGTACGTGGCGTGCCGTCAGCTACTGTTTCAGGACCCTCGACACCTCCAGGCCCGTCGCTAAGGTCACCTGGAAAGAGACGGACAAGTCAATTATAAGACAATCCATAAGTTGTGTGACTTTTCCGCGGGTTCACCGATGCCTGAGGCACCACTCGGAAGTAATTAATTTCACCTGGACATTTCTGTTGAGGCTAACGGCAGGTACAAAGACCCCATCCAGGTTCTCAAAGGCCGTCGGTCCATGTTGTTCTTGGTTGATGAAGAACGTCAGGGTGTGCTTGGTCAGATCCAGGAGGATACCCACTGTTGCGCCCTTAGTGATGCCACCCTCTGCCCTGCACAAAAGAACCGAGCGTGAATCTCTTAAGGGTCTCACGCCAGTTCTGTAGTTTTGGTTTAGACCCCCCCCCCCCACCCTTACCCCATGGATCGATCCGTTCCCTACCTGTTGGTGTGCGAGTTGTTGTGCATGAACCAGGAGCGGTTATTGTCCACATACATGGCCCAGGCTTTGTCATCCTTGCCCAGCATCATGTCCTTGACCGTGTTGATGCGAGCGATGCCAAATGCGGGGTCTGGGTGGTTGTCATAGCGATCAATGCACACCTCCCAATAGTGGATGCCCTAACGCCAAAGCGAGTGATGTAAATATCCCTCGAGGACTCCCTTCTCGAATTGAGTCGTATCGGATTGACTCCAATGAGAATTTCACAGTCAAACAAAATGGTTCCGCTTTTCGATTTCGCAATACTCCAATTGTTCCGAGATGCCACATAGCGAAAACTAGAACGATTCAAAACATTCAGAATGTTACAATTGTGCTATTTTACATGGATTAAAACACAGGTGTCAAAATCAAGGCCCGGGGGCAGAATCCGGCCCGCTACATCATTTTTTTCGGCCCGCGAAAGCAAATCAAACTTGTGAAATTCCATGATTCTTTCTAAAATCGTCACCAAAATTTCCTATATTGGGATGTAAACCACAATATCACTCATTATTCTTGACTTCAGGTTTGAAAACTAGTGATTCATTAATTTGTTGTGGTATTCAACATTCTAATGGCTTCGCCAAATTCATACCGGCCCTCAAGAGGAGACCATAACTACAATGTGGCCTGCGGCAAAAAAAATGACTTTGACACCCCTGGATTAAAACCTTTGCGGTAATAGTTGTGTTTGACCTTGGTGACCTTGCCCATGGACAGCATTCAATGTGCAATTGTGACTCCAAGAAAGTTCTAAATCGCTCAAACTTTTAAAAACGACTACGTATTTAACACTAGAAATAAATTCAGAACTTCTCCCACAGGGGAGTTAAAAACCTCACCTTGGAGAAAGCGGCCGTCCCAAGTACCACGCGGTCGTCGTAACTGTTACACGACACCGTCTGATTCTCGTTGGTCAGGACAATATCCCGGTGAGCCGAGGTAGGGTCAAAGGTGAAATTAGCCACTGCGGAGGAAGACTTAGTCGTGATTTAAGCGCCGGTGACTCAACCGGTGTCGCGTTCGATTTCAGCCGTAAGCGCGGAGGAGTGAAAATCCAAGTCTGGCGCATGTCGTGAGTCAGTCAACATGTCTGGCGGAACATTTGGGACTGCGGGCGCTAACGTCAGAGACACATTTGGGGTCTTTGAGAAATCCAACGTGCTGTTTTTAACTGATGTGCAACAGTAAATTCGTCGGAGTGCACAAATAAAATCGATGGACAGCAATCGAAAATCGAAAATGACAAAAACCCTGGCACTGTAGTGGACACGTTTTTTTGCACATCGTCTGGCAGTGAATGAGTTAAATTCGGGCTGAAGACACCCCTCCCAAAAAAAAACTATTCACATCGACTTGAATGAGTTAATATAAGTTGTCTTTTTTTCTGGGGGAGAGGATAAAGAATACATGCATGTCAGTCTTGCTATATTATCTAATGAAAGCCTCACGCGATCCACCCCGATATTACCACAACACGGTAAGGTTTGACCTATATGTATGCAAACAATAAAGCTGCCATGTTGTTTTGAAAGCGCCGTCGTGAGTGTTGGAAAAGGTGCAGTGGGAAGTAGTTAGCGCCAAGTTGCATACCATCTGAGGTCTTGAGCACCACGGTCTTGCTGTAGGACCCTACGCCGACGGCGTTGTAGGCCTTCACTCTGGTGTTGTACACACTATTGAAGTGGAGACCGTCAACCGTGCACACCGTCTCTTTACCCACGTACACCTCCTGTGCAAATAAAAAAAGGGTTCAGGGTTAACTGAGTTAGGTTGTTTTTCACCCAGGGTGGGGCTATATTGTCTTTTTTATATTTTTATTTATTGCCAAGCAGTTAGAGGAATGAACTTGGATCCTTTGAATATGAAAAAAATAAAATAAAATCCCCCACAAAGATTAAACATGTCAACCAAGCGTGTCCACCAACCCTGTACTGTCCCCCGTTGCCATCATCCAGTTCTAGAATGTAGCCCTCGATGGGCGCTGCTTGAGGCCCGGCGACCCTCCAAGCCAGGGTGGCGCTGTTGTTGCCGCTGCAGCACTTCTCTAGCTGCAGGAGGGGAGCCGATGGCACAGGGGGTTCTGATACCACTGAGGAGGGGGGGGGGGGATTAATTTGTATTTGATTGCATTTCCGATTTCGAGACAAACGGGTTGGTTCTGATGTGCGCAAACGAGGAGGCTCTAGTGGATTACTCCATTGCTTGGAGGAATCAAGTTGGGTTGATTCGTAGGGGAAACATTGGGAATGAGCAGAGGAGGAACACAAACTTGATTTTCACATTAAATATGGCCAATAGATGAAAAAAAAACCACATTTTATCAACTGTTATTGTGCTTTTGGAAATTTGATGTATAAAAAGTACTTGTGGCATCGGTCATTAGCTAGAAGTCGGTACGTGGAACGGTCGCTGCTTGGAATTGAAGCGGATTTACATGGGATAGGAGTTTGAGGCAATCTCCATTCGTCAAGGGATGCTTTAGCTTCGTGTTTGCTTTCAACATTTAGCTTGTAGCAGACGTGCACATTCCACCATGACGTACGTCTCTGATCCACTGGTGAAAAGGACGCTTTGATCCTCTCCTCTTTCATGTAGAACTACTTCATGCAACAAAGAAGGTCTTTGTCTTGTCATATTACTTGTTTTTTTTTTTTCGTTTGACTTCAAGCTGGCGCCGCAAGAGTGGCTGCCTTTACAGCAGCTCCTATATTTTTTTTTTGTTGCTGTGAAACGTAAATTTCTCCACTGTGAGACATATAAAGACTCATCTAATCTAATCTAATTTCCAAATTTGAAAGAAAGTAATATCAAAATTACCCCCCCCCACCCATGTATCCTCAAGTGAGTGCTGAACATAATTACCATTTTCTAAAAATATATTTTTTTCTCAAAAGAAATGAGAGAGGGGGAGGCAGCAGTCAAGACAAACAATATGCCCGTCGAGATTCATTCGATAAAAATATCCAATTTAAATTTATAGCCAAGGCTGATTCTGTTTCCTCTTAACCACAAAATTGTCTTTTTGTTTGTATTTCTCATTTGTATTTAAAAAGCAAACAGACAACAACTTGAGGCTATAAATTTTAGTGCTATTGGTTCTTTTCGCTGGGAAGTGCCAACCCGAGGAGCTTTTATTTTGTATTTTTGTTTCTTTGCTTGAAAGGAACAAACCATGCGTGAGTGGGTGTTTCTAACCAGGCTAGACCGGGAGTGCTTAGGGGTGTAGGGTGGGGGGTGGTGAGGGGTGAAAGGGGACAGACAACAAGTCTATGGAAATAATACCTCCTGCACTTTGTGCGTCGGCATCAGCTTCAGCACTGGCCGTTGCCTGTCGTTGCATTTGTTTCAATAAAGGGACATCCTGCACGTCTGTAAATACCATTTTTGAGGATAATGCACACACTGGCGTGAAATATTCAGAATTCAATGCACGCTCATTTTCTAAACAAATCGATCCCAGTGAAATTTGAATAGAGGCGCCGTTCATTAGGAGGAGTTCATTTGAATCTTCGGATCTGTCGGCTGTCGCGCTTTTAAAGGTTGATGGGGATAACGCGATTGGTCACTTTAATGCCAAGCAATGTTCAGTCAAGTCATACGAAAAAAACGTCAGAAGGACGAAATATTTGAAAGACCAAGCGGATTCTGTGTGTGTGTGTACCTTTGCCCTGGCAAAAATCCAACTGCAGGATGGTCTGCAGAAGCATGTCGGTATTGAGCGTGAGTTGAAATTCAGGGCCCACCTTGGCCTCCAGGTTACCTTTGACCCACTGGTCCTGCGACGAGGCCACGCGCTTGATCAAAGCGTCGGAAATCTAGCGAAGGGTGAAGTTGATATGTCAACCAGCGCTGTCAATCAATATTAACGCATTCACCGCCAGACGAGGTGCAAAGATGTGTCCACTCCAGTGCCAGGGTTCTTGTCATTTTTGATCAAATTCCAAGACCCGTATTGTATTGTATTCCAATTTGTGTATCTCCATCTAGTGGTTGCACAATGCAGCTACAACCACTATAGCAGCTTATATTCTATGTGCCTCATAATGCGGTACGGCGAATATACAGGTAACATCCGACTTACGACCAGCTCGATTTACGACCACCGGTATTTACAACCACGACCTCCATTTAAAAATAAGAAAAATATACGCCTGGCACTGCAACGCGCTAGCAGGCCGGCAACTTGTTTGACAATTTTGGCCAGCCAGCCAGCATCTCACGCTCGCACAGCAATCGACCGTGTGATGGCACCAGAGGGGAGGAGTTTGCGAGTCATTTAGCCTCCAAGTCTGTCTTCAACATTTTGAATGGATTTCAACTTACAGCCATTTCGACTTATGACCGTTTGGTTGGAACGGAACTCGGTCGTAAGTCGGATGTTACCTGTATATGAAAGTGGTTTTAAAAAGCCGTTTCTTATAGTCTGAAGAGTCTCATGAAGCAGAAACTGTGACGAGTACTCTTGTGATTAGCAGTCACTGTTAGCATAGCCATTACGCTCTTGCTAGACTTCCAAAGTGACCTTGAGAGTTTTGAAAGGTGCTTGTAAATGAAATGTATTATTATTATTATTATTATTATTATTATTATTATTAAAACACCAGCGAAGACCAACAACATCCCAATGCGCATATTCTTTATCCTCAGCGTGATCATTGCAGTTGCTGAGATATTTACAGTAGATTTTTTTTCTCCAGCTGTTACCTGGAGGAAGCCACTGGGGTCGTTCTCCTTGAGCACCTCCAGGCAATACTCCATCATGCCCGTGGTCTGTCGCAGCTTCATGGTGCAATGGGTGATCTGGTCGCGCGCCACCTGATGGACGACAACGGGCACCTCGTTATAACGAGCGCTTTTAATCGAGTTGAGGGAGGTCGAAAAGCAAGCCTGGTTCTGCTCTGAAGGGAAATTAGATTTTGTGCATATCAAATAGTAAATCCTATTCGGTGTCAAGGGAAGTTAAGGCGTGTTTTGAGGCTAATTATTTGTGAAGGGTAGCCGTGTTCTCGTAAAGACTGCGCCGTTAAGCAAATTGATCCACTTGTACCCGAGTTTTATTTCTTTTCTGTTTTCTTGAAGATAAAAAGAAAGGAGAGAAAAGTACTTCAATCTTTTTCATGGCCTCATAAACGATTGTTGTCCAAAAATGAGAAGCGATGTTAATTAGCCAAAGTCACGCGCGTTAATTTGACGGCTAATGAGATCACGCTTGATTATTCACCTGTCAACAGGGGACAATTGTGAGCGGCGTGAAAGAGGCTCCGAGGCAATCACGCCGTGCCTTTTCAAACGGAACTCCAATTAGCAATTTGATGGCACCAAAATAATTTGGCCAGAGTTCTTTGAAAAGCGGAACTTTCAAAGGGATCAAAGTCGATTTGAGCGTGTTGTTGTGGGGGGGGAGATAATCCAGGGAGAATAGATTTTCCAGCCTGGAAGGGTTGTCGTTATATAACGCTGAAGCGGCGACTCGGTTCTGTGGCGAGATTTTAGTGGGAGTTATGTGTGAAGAACAGCTGGACGCTTTGGGCAGGAAAACCTTTTCATGGGAAGAATTGGACTGACAAAATGAAATGTGCATGATTTTACGGCCGGAAAGCTATCGATTTATGTTTGTAGAACTGTCGCGGCTTGGAATTGATGCGGATTCACGTGGGATAGGATTTGTGAGAATCTCTTTTCGTCAATGGATGCTACAGCTTGGTGTTTGCTTTCAACATTTAGCTCATAGCAGGTGTGCATATTCCACCATGATGTCCATGATCCACTAGTGAAAAGGACGCTTTGATCTTCACTTCTTTTTTGTAGAACTGCTTCATGCAACAAAGAGGGCGCAGGAAATGCTTAAAATGGAATGACTGAGTCTTTGTGCTGTCATATTTGTTATTTTATTTATTTTTTACTTCAAAATGATGTCACGAGAGTGGCTGCCTTTACAGCAGCTCCTGTATTTTGTTTTTCTACTTCTTTCTTTCCTTTTTTTTCTTCCTTTCATAACTTTGCTGCTAAATTTCTCCACTGCAAGACTACTAAAGGCTAATTCAATCCAATCTGATTTTGTATAGTGGTTATGACAAATCGGTAGAATGAGTAGACTTAAAAATATGGATATATATATAAACCTACCTTCAGCTTGTATTCCTTCTCCTTGGTGACTTTTGTTAGGAGTTTGGCTTTCTGTCGGGTCAGCGCCTCGATCAGCGAGTCACACTGAGCCACCAGGCAAGCCTCGAACTCCACGCCATTCTCCTTTGTCATGCAAAAGCAACATGGAGACATTCAAAGGTGACATTTCGGCAAAAAAGAAAAAAAAACATCTTAACTTTCTTCCATCGTTTTTTGTGTGACAAGGCTCTTAAAATGTCTAATCTGCGTAATAGTTTTTAAAAGATTTTTTTCATAGATTTATCGAAAAAAATGTTTATTTTAATTGAAGGCAAAGTGCTTTTATTGCGTAACACATTTAAAGGGCAACCGACATCACTTTTTTAACTGACACCAGAAAAACGATTTACAGCATCTAAAATACGTAATAATAAATATATAATAAATAATAATAAATAAAATAAGTAGTATGATATGTATAATATATGAGATGCAGTATGACATTTTTAGTCAAATGCAAAACACCAATAAAAATGACAAAGTGTCCAAAATCTGCAAAAAAAATGAGCTGCGAATTGGGCATTTTCAGTCCCGCCCCCAGTTTGTGACATCACGCCAAGACGTCTTGCATTGCTTGTGAATCAAAACAATGGGTTCACATTCGGAGAATATGCTTTCTTATTACACATCCAGTTATGAATATGATTCAAATAGTTCTAAAGAGGAAAGCATACATGTTTGCAATCGATTAAATAATTTATTTGTGCCATTTTGGGGCAACATTGAGGGAAAATCTCTCACCCAAAAAAAAAGAGGCACAAAATGGCGACCTCCTGTGGTCACCTCCGTTTCCACAGTCTGATAAATTCCTTATATGGCGCTTGGATGCCCTCTTCTGGCCTTCTGGCGGCTTTTGGGTGCAACACGAGGTCCCCAGACCAAACAAGTTTAGTGACGTCACATACGGACTCGTCACCAACTCAAAAACCAAAAACAAGACTTCCTGAATATTCAGCGTGAGTCTTAAAACGTAAAATATGGCTATATGCGGTGGAATCTTTGTAAAATACGCTCAGTAGAAGTCATTTGAAGCCATTTTACAAATTATGGACACAACTTGTCCGGAGACGTCGGTTGTCCTCTAAATCCTCCTTCCACCATTTGTAATGCAGGTGATTTTCCTTGTCCCAAAAAATTGAGTAAAAAAAGCGGATTAAATGTGTATTTAGTATAACAGTGAAGCTCACAGTCACAGAGGAGGTCGTTCCCTCCCTCCCTTCCCCCCTACCCGCGACCAAAAAGGGACTAATTAACCTTGAGATGACTCGTTTTAATCCGCCACGTGACTGGGTTGAATCCAACAGAGGAAAATTGCAAATGTCGCACGGACAAAACAGGACGTACACTTTTGACGCCTCGCTGATTTAATGCCGGGCTCGACAACAGCAAGGTCGGCGTGTTCGCTCTGCTGCGAGCACAATTCTTTTTTTTTTATGGTTACATAAATACTCTAAAAAAATAACATTTTATGGCACTGTTACCTGAATTTGCTGCAGCATGTTTTTGAGTTGAACCAGAAATTCTTTTGCGTCTTTGGCTTTGTCCGAAACACCGTTGAGGGCCTGCGAGAGTTGACACTGCAAAAAAACAAAAACAACAAAATACAATAATGGATGAATAGCTGGATAGACAACGAGATACATCTTCTTTTGATGGTGGGGGGTGTTGTTGAGCTTCTCATTGAGAAAAAAACAGAACAAAGGGAAACAAGCCCACACACACACACATGCCCTCAATGGTGATAAATCAAGTTCACAGTGGCGCCACCCACATCATCCACCTGCTCCATCTTCCTCCACACAAACGCGCACCAACACGGAAAAGACTCGAATGATACAATACTCGAATTTGGTTGAATTTGGCTTCAGGCACATGTCGTAGATACACATGCAAAGCGAGCTGTGCAAAATCTGCCAATGACCCAATACAATACATATTATATTATATATATATATATATTATTATTATATAGCACTTTAACAACAGCTGAAGCTGTAACAAAGCACTTAACATGGACAACTATCATATACAGGAAATAAAGCAGTCACAAAGATAGTTGAAAGGGAGTAAAACTAACAGGCCAGAACACCTCAATGGGAATTATATAATTAGGAGACAGAGTAAAATGGTCTATATTTTTCATTGTAATTTTCTAAAAAGCTCTATCTACTGCTTCCATGTTTAGTGTGTAACACATGATGGCAGCAATATCTATATAAATATAAAATGTGTATTTTTTTTAAATTCCCCGTTCATAATAGGCATCAATTATATATTTATATATTTGTTCTTCGCTCCGCTGTATGTACATACATGACATAGACAGCCAGTCGATGCTCGAAAAGGGATTTTAAAAAGTCATTCAAATTAACTCATTCACTGCCAGACGGTGTGCAAAAATGCAACTCCAATGCCAGGGTTTTTGTCATTTTCTCTCAAATTCCAGAACACAGAGAATATTGATTTTTTTCGGACGACATAAACGTTCAATTCAGCGTAAGAAAACTTACATTCTCCTCTTTCATCAAAAAAAAGAGTTAATTCCTACGTTATATAGGTTACGAGTTATATGAGGTTGAAATGGGGGCGGCTATACAAAATACAATTCATACATATTGGTTTATATAGTGCTTTAACAACAGCTGAAGGTGCAACAAAGCGCTAACATGGACAAAAGGCAAATGCTACTCCCTCGTGGAAGGGAAAAACATTGCCAGAGGTCTAACCAGCGCTTTATCGGCATGTAAGCATGAAAAAAAAAAAGCCCGAACAAATTCGGGAATGGCGCTCTACGTCATATTTTCTATTCCCGAATAAATTTGTGAATGGCAGTGAATGAGTTAAAAAAAAAAACATGTATCCTGATTGAATAAATCAAACACACCCCACAACAGGCAAAAGTGATGACGACAAACAGGAAAGCCCTTCACCCCATTCGTCATTTCGCTCGTTAGCAAAGAGCCTTTTGGCGCGCAATCCAACGCGAGCCCCTGCCAGTTTGGTGGGCCAGATGGTCTCCACGGCGATGAGCGTTGCCGAAGGGCGCACTTGATTTGTGACTCATCAAGTCATCCCGGCGTGCACGGGGGAGGGGAGGGTGACCACCCTATTCTATACATGTGTGTGTGTGTGTGTGTGTGTGTGTGGCTGGGGATGCACGTGTGGAGCGGATTATCGATGCGATGCATTAAGGACGCACGTAAGGAGGGTCCGATGATGAATAAAACATGACAACTATACATGTGATTACTTGAGTACCGCTATGAGGAGGCAGTTTAATGTTAAAGTATATAATATGACAGTGAGCTCCGCCTGTAGGCTTGTAGCTTAGCATTCAATGCTAACAAACGTGATAGTTGACATTTCCCGTACGTTCTCTTTCACATGTACATTGAAAGTTGTGTAGGTTTTATCATTGGGAGTTATTTGGAGTACTTTTCATGCTTTTTTTGTGCATTGTTTTTATTATGACTGTTTTAAATTTTGTGAAGCACTTTGTGGTAAAAAGTGCTATATAAACAAATCTTACTTACTTACTTACTTACTTACTTACTTACTTACTTACTTACTTACTTACTTACTTAATATAAACCAATATGTACTGTATGTATTGCATTGGATTTTGGACAGCCGCCTTCATTTCAAGCTCATATAACTCCAGACCCATATAATGTAAGATTTAACAATTTTTTTTCTGATGAAAGAAGAAAATCTAAGGTTTTTAAACGTTGTATTGAATGTTTATGTAGTCCTGAAACTCAATATTCTGTGGGTCCTGGAATTCTAGTGAAAATGACAAAAACCCTGGCACTGGAGTGGACACATTTTTGCACATTTTGTGTCTGGCAGTGAATGAGTTAAATGCTATATCCTTTTTTTGGACCTCTTCGTGCTTCTTGGTCTGTGGAATTTGAAGCAAAGTCTGGGTAGTAGTGGAAAGGTGCCAATGTTATCCTCGAGCCAAAATGGATGAATCTATGCGGAGGGGAACAAAAGGCTGTCGACGCCCTTCGCAAATGCTTGACCTTAATGACCCAAACCAACTGCCTGGGGAATCGCCATAGTTGGGGTGGGGGGGCTTTAAAAACCCTAACCTGTGCCAATTTTATTATTTCTCCTCATTTGCATGTTTGTACTCCTTTGCTTTCCGTTTGGGTGAACACATCACAAATTATACTGCTGGGGTTGTTGTCGTTCTCGTGCTGTGCTTTGCGGGGTTAGTGAAGTGGATAAGGGACCAAGCTATAAATAACGAAAGGGAAGGGGAAAAAATAGAAATTATGATTGCAAAAAATATCAAATTGTACATTCCCTTTCAAAGTAAAAGTCCAGCAGAGACTCTCCGTGATAACCCAGGCTTAACTTCACTCTTCTAACATCTCGTCCAAAATGATTCCCTCATCCAAGATGTCTCGCTAAACCATTTGCGCCTCAATTGTTTTTTTTTTCCCCAGTCATTCCAAAGTCAATTTTCCAGAATATAAATCCAAACGTGAATCTATAAGCCGTCAACACACATCGCAATTTCGATTTAATGTGGCTTTTTGCCTCCTCGGCGACAGCTGCATTACAGCTTTAGCGCAAGGTCAAAAACAATCTGCTCCCTGCCCCTTCGTCGTCGCCCTCCTCTCATCTGCCCTCGACTCGCGATCCTTTGCTGCCCTTCTCCTCCTTAAATGCTCCACATCCACACAAAAAGCGCCGGTTCCACCCCAGATTACCGTGCGTGTCCCCTTTGGTAAAACTCCAAAGAACTTTTCAGGGAGCTCAAATTCCGGTTAACACGTAACCGTGGAAACGCCCACGGCTCATTGTTCCGCTGCTGGTATCTCCATCTACGAGGTCTGTCGTACAGTTACCCAAAATAAATCATACACACGCTGGGCTATTTTTAGTGGGTTGCTCTTCCCCAAACACACAAAGGCACCCACCCACACACACACATATATACAGATATACACACCCATACGCGTTTTCATGCTATCTGAGGACCGTTTTTTCAGATCATCACTTACGGGGACTACTCTTTCCAAATGACTTACAGCTATAACACACGTGGACACACACACACACACACACACGTATTCATGTTTTCTGGGGACACCTTTTCGGCTCATCACTTAAAATGACAGTTATAATACAAACATGCATGCACACACACACACACACACATTTTCAGGTTTTCTGGGGACCATTTTTCTGAACATCACTTATGAGGACTACCCTTTCCAAATGACTTACAGCTATAACACACACACACAGACATGTTTTCATGTTTTTTGGGGACCACTTTTTGGATCATCACTTACGGGGACTACCCTTTCCAAATGACTCTCAGCTATAACACACGCACTCACACAAACAAACACACACACACACACACGCATACCCGTATTCCTGTTTTCTGGGGACTACTTCTCAGATCATTACTTAGGGGGACTACCCTTTCCAAATGACTTACAGCTATAACATACAAACAAGCACATTCGAACGCACACACACACGCACGCGCGCACAAACAAACACACACACACACACACGCATACCCGTATTCCTGTTTTCTGGGGACTACTTCTCAGATCATCACTTAGGGGGACTACCCTTTCCAAATGACTTACAGCTATAACATGCAAACAAGCACATTCGAACGCACACACACACACGCACGCGCGCACACACTCACACACAGTGTTTGCTGTGTAGGCACTGAATAAGAGGAAGGAAGTGCGACAAAGTGCACATTAACCTACATTCATCACTCGAGTGAGAGAATTGACTTGAGTTATTGTACACTGATTCCAACCACCACACTCTTCCACCCTCTTAACAACGAGGCACTCCAAAGCCTGCAGCCTACCCTATCCAAAAACAAGGTGCCTGTGTTCATACAGAGTAGTGGAGTGTGTGCCTGAGATGCCCCCCCCTCCCTGAGTAAGGTTGACCTGCTTCGTTCTTGCCAATCCGAAACGTTATCGGGAACACTTCTGCTCTTGTTACCATGGTAACCGCATCTCGTAACATCCCGAAGTGCTGGAATTGCTTCCAACCCGTCTATCCTCAGAATCGGAGACTTTATTTACTGTGGAAGCGTTGTAAAACCGTGCATAGCTTATTCAGATGATGGTCATTACTTAGCTCCGACACCCCCCACCCCCATCCAAGTGTCCCTTTGATGGGATTTTTATGGCCCGTTTATGAGGTGCTTCTACTTGGGGGAGGGGGCCAATATGAGGAAGAGACAAAAAGAGACCAGAAGGGGGATGAGATTGTAAAAGTGACAAATGGTTAATATTGAAAAAAATCAAATACTGGTTGTGACTATAAAATAGTCGCTATAAAGATGAAAAAAGATGTCTCAACAATGCGGTGTACCTTGTGCTGCTTCCACATGAGGGCGATGGGCTTGATGTCGTGTTTGGCGTGCCGTCCGTCCTCGGCGCACTTTGCGCACACGGACGCCCGGCAGTTGCAGCAGTACATGACGAAGTTCTCCGCTTCGTGTTCGCCGCACGTCGCCGGCTTCCTCGCGGTGGCCGGCGGCTGCCCCGCGACTGCGCCGGGGGCCGCCTGGCCTGGCCGCAGCTGAGGCGGCGGGACCAGGCGGTGCTTGGCGAGCGGGCCGCGGGACGGGTGGCACCGCTGCTGGCAGGCGTTGCAGTAAAACACGTCGCATTGCTCGCACATGACCGCCGCGTCCGCCGGGTTGCGGTCGCACAGCTGACACTTGGCCGCCCCCGTGGCGGCGGAGGCGGCGCGGTTCTGCCTGTACCGCGTCACGATGGCCTCCAGGAGCCGGTTGCGAGGCAAGCCGCGCAGCCCTCGCTCGTCCAGGGAGACGCTGCGATGGCAAAGCGGGCAGGTGAGCGAGCACAACCGCTGCTGCTGGGGGGGCTGCGGGGCGGGGAACACCCGCACGCCGTTGGGCGATTTGAGCTGGCACGGCGTGTACGAGCCGTAACCGCTGTCTGTCTCGCTGTACAGGCTCATCTTGTCCACATCCAGGTAGTCGTAGTCCGAGCTGACCGCCGACGCGCGGCTCTGCTGCATGGCCGCGGCGGGCTCCCCGTCCGGCGTGTGTACGCTGATGTTACGCGCGCACGGCAGGCAAACGTTGTGGGAGCAGGGAAGCAGCATCGGTTCCTTGAACAGGGAGCCGCACACCGGGCATTTCAGTTCTTCCTCCATGGCTCCCGATCCAAAGAGCTTTCAGCACCGAGCGTCTGCGGACAGCTCCCTGGAAGGTAGGACGTGCGCATGCGCGCCCAGCCAGCGAAGGGGAGGAGGGTGTGGGTCTCGCTTCAGCTGACGTTAATGGATGGCTGCTGGAATAGCAGAAATCACAATCTGAAATGAACACAGAGAAGATTATTTCATCCTACAAAATCAGACGTGAGTAAAAAAAAAAAAAAAAAAAACGAGGTCAGCGCCTTTTATGAATGGAAAAAGCATGTCGCTGTTCTCCATAACAACATCCCCTCCTGCGGAAGTTTCTGCACTCCGGAAAATCGGAATCTGGGTATGTATCAACTCCACAAAGGGTGAAGAAAGAGAGGAAGCGGCAACATAACAAACCAAAATCCAGATGTAGTTGCATACTAAGTTTGAGGAAAATGTTTCTTCAGCCGTCATCTGTACTCCTTTGAAGGTGTCGGACGTTTCGCTCCTCATCCGAAGAGCTTCGTCAGCGTACTAAAGTTGTGCTGGTAACCGTGGTTCTATATCCCTAATCGACAGAGGTGACCCCTGCTTTGATAGGTCCCTGCTCTAAGGTTAAGGGAGCGGTGGACTACTCCCTGCAGCCAATCTGATTACCTCTATTGTTTTATCCTTGGCTCTGATTTCACCTCATTATTCAATCTGATTCCCTCTATTGTTCTATCCCTGGCTCTGATTTCACCTCATTAACCAATCTGATTCCTCTATATTTCTATTCCTGGCTCTGATTTCACCATATTTGCATGACTATGCCTATGTGGTATCGGCCGAAGAAGTCTGTTGTAAGGACAGTCTAAATTAAGCCTTAAACCACCATGGCAATTTAGTGAAGGGTTTTTCTGTTTTGCAAAAATGGCTTGCTTTACTCCTCTTTCAAGCCATTGATTTTCTTTAGCTAAATTTTTAACCTCACTTTCATCAATTGAGTGGTTGCTAGCTTTTAGGTGCAGATGTACTGCAGATTGAGGCCCACTAGCATTGTCCCTGTGATGTTGATAGTTTTTTTTAAACATTTTCCCTCTTTACAATCTTCATTTTTACAATGTATACACTGTCCATTAGGGATATAGGACCAGGGTTACCAGCATAACTTTAGTTAGCTGATGAAGCTCTTTAGATAAGGAAGGAAACATCTGAACAATTCAAGCTGAAGAAACCTTTTCCTCAAACTTAGTACACCAGACGCTGATGTCGTTATTCCATATTTCCTCTTCCAGGTTGATGGAATGCTGCAAGGAAGCACTACTCAACTGTATGTGTGCCGTACAGAGGATAACTCCTGCCCGACTATTCTGTTCCAACTATCACAGTGTCTTTTTGTTTCAGTGAGGCCAGTAAAAGTAATACATGAGTAATCCCACCCGGACACGCGTACCTGAATGAATTCCTCCACTCTAGCGTGAACGGATTTGCCCCTGGCGCAGAATTCCCTCAGCGTGAGCGATCATAACGACACAGGAATCGTGTGCGGTGAGTAGGAGACTAAATTTAGCCGCGCGAGGAGTACATTTGACACACTTGTGCATCCATTCGTGGAAGGGGAAAGGTCATTTTTGGCTTTGTGGTGACACTGCCCAAAAAAGGGTAGCAGTGATGATAATAATCATTGAGCTTATAAATAAAATGTATTCTTATTATTTTTTATTATTCAGGATGTTTTGAGGAAAAAGGATGATGGTGCAGTTAATAAATTCCCAAATATTGATAAAAGATTATCATCATTACTGCTGTGTGCATGTGTTAAAAACTAGTCACATCCCTCTTTTGTATCCATTCGTCACATTATGCATTAATATAGTATACACCATAAGCAGACTGTATTTCCATCAAAAATGTGAGCTGTCTTATTTTTGTTGAGGCAAGATTTTGGGATGCTATGTTTCGTTTAAGATCAAAAACCAATCTTGAAGATCAAACTTTTCCCCTGGTCAATGTCATCTAAATCAATATGTATTGTATTGCATTGGATTGTACGTCATTCAAGACTGAATGTTATTCCAACATTGGCCGCAAGAGGGCAGCAAAGTACTTTTGTCGTTATTGTAGTTGTGAAAATCTTAGGTTATGTCTGCAAAATGAGATTAGATTAACCTTTATTAGACTCACAGTGGAGAAATTTACAGTGCTTGCCCTTGCATACACCAGAAAATGTATTTGTGAACACCAGAATGTGTATTTATGGCGATTTTTGCACACACAAAAAAAGAAAATAGGTAGTTTTGCACCCCTTTATTCTGTTCATTCAAGTCCAATGGGTAAACAGTTAAGCGCAGAATGGGGTCAAACTAGAGACGTGGTGCTTTCTGGGTTGATCCTAACAGGCCGGGTGCTCTTGCGGAGTTCCATCAGCTGCTTGGCGGGTTTCCCCACGGCCTCCTCAAAGCGGCGCTCCACTTCGGGCAGCACGCAGTCGTGCAGGAAGTCGGCGTTGAGTACCACGAAGGCTTTCTTGTCGGCGTCCTGCTCGCAGCGCAGGCTGTAGTCCACGTGTTGCACGGCCACCACCACGATCTCGCGCAGGCTCTCCAGCAGGACCGTGTGGAGCTCGGGGAAGTAAAGCTTCAAGGCTTCCTCCAGGAAGCTTAGAAGCTGTTTGGTGAAGGCTACTAGTGTGTAGCTCAGATTCACCCAGCAGTCGGCTCCCGTGTACGCGTCGAATGTTGAAATACCGCTGGCGCGCATCTCCTCCTGCATGATCATATTAACACGTCATCCTTGCATCCCTTTCCAGGCATGACCAATCAATCCACAGTTGATCCTTCCGTTTCCATTCAAGTCATGATCACCTTTAGCTTGGTGAGAGCTTCCGACGTCATGAGGTTCATCCGCCTCCACATCTCCTCCGAATTGCGATGTTTGGTGGCCTCAACGATGACATCTTTGTAGCTGAGCAGGGCCGCCTTCACGTCCTTCACCAGGAGAGTTTCGAGCGTGAAGGTAAGATCCAAGCCGATGTCGGTTAGCTGGAGGCAGTGCTCCTTGGCCACCTTCACACACTCGGACGCCGTCGACAGGTTTTCCTTGCTGTCGAACACCTTCACACCATTGATTAGATCGATTAACTCATTCACTGCCAGACGATGTGCAAAAATGTGTCCACTCAAGTGCCAGGGTTTTTGTCATTTTCACTTGAATTCCAGTACCCACAGAATATTGGGATTTAGGACTACATAAACATTCAATGCAGCGTAAGAAATCTTAGACTCTCTTCTTTCATCAAGAAGAAAAACAGTAAATTCCTAAATTATATGGGTTTGGAGTTATATGCGCTTGAAATGAGGGGGGATGTCCAAAATACAATGCAATACATACATATTGGTTAATATAGTGCTTTAACAACAGCTGAAGCTGGAACAAAGTGCTAACATGGTAAAAGGGGAAATGCTGCCCCTTGTGGAAGGGAAAAACATTACCAGAGGTCTGGCCAGCACTTTATCGGTACCCAAGCATGGAAACAAAAAAAGAACTCATTCTGGAATGGCACTGTATGTCATGTTTTCAATTCCCGAATAAATTTGTGCCAGACGATTTGCAAAAATGTGTGCAGTCCAGTGCCAGGGTTTTTGTCATTATAGTTATATGGGTCTGGAGTTATACATCCATCCATTTTCCGTACCGCTTATTCTGGAGTTATATGAGCTTGAAATGGGGACGTCTGTACAAAATACAATACTGTACAAACCTTGCCAGAGGTCTGACAAGGGCTTTATCGGCACCTTTCTCCGCAAGAAAAACCAAAACCCGAAAAAATCCGGGAATGGTAGTGAATGAGTTAAAGAAAGTAGAAGGGCGTACATAGCCCGCCGGCCATATATTGCAGACCCTCACCTGCTTGCTGAAGGCGTCCACAAACATCCTCATGGCCGAGCGGGACCACACCACAAAAGCCGAGTAGCATCCGGTGTTGCCGGCAAAGTCCATCTGGAACTCCTTGGCCGTCTCCAGCAGGCCCGTGAAGAAGATGTTGCAAAGCTTGTGGATGTAGAGCAGCGTAGCCCCTTCGATGCGCAGCTGCCGGATGGCCGTGTGCACGGCCGCCGCGCGGTTCTTCAGGAACAACTCGCACGCCTTGGTGGACTGGCCTGGGAACATAGCGTTTAACCACTGCGTTATTTTATCTTCACGCTCATTTATTTATGCAGGTCCCCTTTTTTGGTCTACCGGAATATAATCACCTAGCCTGATGAGCTGCAACACGGCCCTCCTGGTGGCCTGAGGTCCACCACGGAGCGAGCGATCCGGGGACAGCTCAAAAACCAGAACATCGGTCAGCTGCCTGACTCGTTCGTCCACCTTGGCCCGCAGCTCCTTGACCTTGGTAGTCAGCGGCTGCTCCTTCAGGTACTCGTTGAGCTTTTCTAACAGGTCCACTGCACCCTCAAAATCCCTTTGCGCGATGCACACGTCCAGGTCCTCGGGTAGCTCCTGGATCCACTCCAGACCGAGGTCCACATTCTCCTCCATCTCGGGGAGAAAAAACGGTGGACTATTTTCAGTTGAAATGACATTTTGGGTTCTTTGACAGGAGGAACATATTCCTGGGTGACACAATATCCGGTGGTATCATAAGTAAACGAATGCGGAACAATGTTAGCCTTCTTCTCTTCCACCCCAGGTTCAGATATGCAATGTGAATTTTCCAATTTAAAAATTAAATGTGTTTTTGCAACCCTACCTCAGCCTGCTCGTCATCATCCTCCTGATCAAAAGGATTAGTAGAAACTTCAGCCAAAACGGGAGACGTCGGCATCTTCTCCTCTTCCTTCTTGCCGCGCTCTTTGTTAGCTTTGTTCTTCTTAGTTTCATCCAAGATCTCTAGCCACTCCTTCTTGATCTTACTGTTCTCCGCCTGGAAGATGCGACTATCGGGGAACATGAGTATCTTGAACATGTCCTTCATAGGTGGGTTGTCCTTCACGTTGACCACGGCGAAGCTCTCCAGGTCGTACAAGGCGTTGTACTTGTACTTTACCGCTCCGCGCCGGTTGGCCAGCCAGGTGGCGATTAGAAGGCAGTCATTCATGAGGAAGGCGTGTACTTTCTGGACGGGAGACATGTTGTCCACGTCAAACTCCACCAAGTCGCCATTGTATACCAGGTGCCTCCCAGGGGTGTCCATGATGGTCTTGCCTCCCTCCACTTTCTCCAGAAGGGAGGTGAGGCTCCTCTGCTTCACTTCCTCACTCTCCTTGGGAAAGGCGGCCTGCATCTCCTTGGAGGTTTCATCCTTGTCGGTGGATAACAGAGCCTGCATTAGGGGAACATTATTTGTTTCGGTAAAGTGGCTAGCACATCATATTTTAGTTTCTTATGGCAATACTCGCCTGGGTGATGCTCTCCATGATGCTCTTCTGCTCCGTTAGGATGTGGCTCAGCTGGTACATCTCGCTCTCCAAGTACGAGATCTCCTTGGCCGTCTCGATGAACTGCCGGTAATTCTTGTAGACGTTCTTTTTAAGGTTCTGGGCCGTCTCGTCGGCCAGGTTTTGGATCTTCTGTCGGTGCTCCTGAAGGTCTCGATCGCCATCCGATTGCTGGGAAAGCTGCTTCACGTAATTCTGTGGGTCGAAATTAGGCGACTCCAGCAACCTGCGGAGTCTGTTTCCTGTTTCGGACATTTTAAATTGTGACAAAATTACACCCTTTGACAAAATCGTTGAGAAACATGGGCTAAAATGTACAAAAAATGACCGGATCGGGGTTCAATGGTTCATTGCAGCTCGCAACCATAACAGGAAGTAGGGTGTCACCCTGTACGTCATAAGATCTAGGGGGGTGGGGGGTGCTGGTGCAAAATAACACAAAGCACGAGGAATAAAATTTAACAGAAAGAAATGATCGTAAAAACTACTTTTCAGTATGTCGTGTTATTTTAGAACAACTGATCAACTCCGAGTGTGTTTTTAACTGTCACACTGACTTCCGGATACGGAAACTCGTTTCTATCACAGTAGTGAGTCAACGGTGGAAGTGATTGTGGTACTGTCAGTGTAATATTTTGTTGGTTTAGGAATTTTCGCACCTATTTAGTAACATGAATAAATAGTTTTTCATTCGCTTACTGAGCCCCGTAGTGTGAATGTTTAATGTGACATCGTGTTAAATAGATTTTCTTGCCATAATTATTGAACACATTACGTTTGTTTTGAAATTTGTGGCGGATCAAGTTAGCCTTTCCTACCTCATACTTTACAATCGCCCATTCGTTGTAAACAGCTCAGCTTGTTGTTCATTTCCCCAGTTTATGGAAAAAATATTAATTTGACAATAAGTGGCCACGAAGTGTACACTCTGCATGCGTTCTCGGATTTGCAGTGTGGGTGTCATTTTTCGGAGACCCTGGAAGAGTAAAAAATGGATGACGACTATGCGCTTGCCCTGCAGCTTCAGGAACAGTACGACAATGACGCTCACGACGGGCCGCTTGTCCCCTGGAAGCCCGAGAGACCACTATCCGTTGTGGACCAGTCCTGGGAGACGCTGGACCCCACCCCAGACGTGCGTGCGATGTTCCTTGAGTTCAACGACAGGTTCTTTTGGGGAAAACTGAGCGGCGTGGAGGTCAAGTGGAGCCCCAGGATGACCCTGTGAGTAGTGCATAGACATCCACTGTATTGTATATTTCTCTATGAGACGCATGCACTCAATGCCAACAACGAGGCACTCAAATGGTCAGGCTGGCATTGCTGAAGCAATTCTCTTCAAACATGTTTGGGATTTTTTTAAACAAACCTCAAAATGACCTCTACCAGGTCTTTAACATGCATCGATAAATGTTGAAATGGCATCTCTAATGCTGTCGTTGTCTGTTGTGATGCTAAATGTACTGTGGTGTCACAGGTGTGCAGGTGTGTGCTCATACGAGGGTCGTGGAGGACTTTGTTCGATCCGACTCAGCGAACCGCTACTCAAGCTTAGACCCCGCAAAGACCTGGTCGAGGTAAGCGCTTGATCATCAATCAATGATAATATATTGCCATATTGTGTTGTGTATTGTCAGTGTTTGTTGCCATTGGTGTTGTGTAATAATGATATTTGGATCTCATTTTATCATGCATGTATAGTTGTATAATACATGGTGCTCATTGGTCAGACGCTCCTGCACGAGATGATCCACGCGCTGCTGTTCGTGACGCAGAACAACCGAGACCGTGACGGCCACGGGCCCGAGTTCTGCAAGCACATGAACCGCATCAACAAGGACAGCGGCGCCAACATCACCGTAAGCCCCTATGCCCCCTCTCCCTCACGCTATCCTTTGTTGCTTTAATGGAAGTCCCTCCACTTCCTGTCAGGTGTTCCACAACTTCAACGACGAGGTGGATGTGTACCGCCAGCACTGGTGGCGCTGCAACGGGCCGTGCCAGACACGCAAGCCGTACTTTGGTTTCGTCAAGAGGGCCATGAATCGGGCCCCCTCGGCCCTAGACCCCTGGTGGGAGGACCACCAGAGGACATGTGGGGGCACCTACACCAAGGTTAAGGAGCCCGACGGCTACGGCAAGAAGAAGGAGGCCAAAAAAGACAAAAAGTTGCCCACTGTTGAAAAGCCACCAGGTAGCGTTATGATTTTTTTTCAGGGGGGGGGGGGTAATTTTTTTCAGTCATCTTTACATGAATAGAATTGTACAAATCAGAATTAGAAAGCTTTTAATAGTCCCACAATGGGAAAATGTGCAATCTACAGCAGCAAAATTGAAAGGAGGGTGGTCAAAAGATAAAACAAAGTATTCTATGCACAAAAGAAAATGTATTCTATATTTATTTATAATATTAAAACATTTATATGCCTGTTTATTTATACAACATACAATGTTTTTTTCTTAACTTAGGTTTTTATTTCTTATTTTGTTGTTTTATTTTACTTGTCACTTATTTTTCTTTATATTTCCTTCTTTATATTTTTATAATTGTAGATTGTTCTTTATAATTTGGGATTTTTTACTCATTCACTGCCATTCACAAATTTATTCGGGAATTGAGCGCCATTCCCCATTTGTTTGTTTGTTTTTTTCCTTGTTTGGGTGCCGATAAAGCGCTGACCATGGCCTGTCGCAAGGTTTTTTTTCCTTTCTTTTCCTTTTTTTTAACTTCAAAATTATTTGCTATGACGGATCCATCGAAGTGTTATTGAACGATGAATAATTGTCCATTTCAGGAACTCGAGACATTCGGGACGTGATCGCATTCAGCGGCAAAGGCTTCATCCTGGGCGGGAATTCCTCATCTGCGTCGATGTCATCTAGCCCCGCCTCCTCCACTGTCGCGAAACAAGTGCCGCCTTCACCCCCGGCGTTGAGACAGCCAACGGTGCGAGACCCGAAGGCACCTGCCAAGAAATCAGTCGCTAATACCAGAGTCTTTGTCAACATTAACGGATCGCCTGTTAAAATCCAAAAGCCTCGTCAAGGCATTGGAGACAATGACGCTGTCGGCGTTCGCGGCATCAGGAGCAACTTTGCCAGAGGCGATGCGAGTCAAGGTGTTGTTCGTCACGGCAGCGCCAAGCGTGAAGAACTGGATCGACATAAGCAGACCTCCATTGATATTTTGTTGAATGGCAGGTCGATCGCCGATTCGCCAAGTCAAACAAAGTCACCGACACAAACTTTAATTTCTCCTTCCGCTTTTAATCTTCATCACAACCATCAATCCACCAAACATCCGTTGGGGGACGCCGTCGCTGACACTCCTCCGTGGAAAAAGCGACCGCGGAACAACTTTCCCGACATCTTTGAGGGGTTCAACAAAAGGCTGAAAGTGGAGAGCGAAGACGACACGGAATCACCACAGACGAGTCGCCACGCCGCCACCTCGTCCTCGCCGGTGATGGTCACGTGTCCCGTTTGTCAGGCCAGCGTCCAAGAGTCCAAGATCAATGAGCACCTGGATTCTTGCCTCTGCTGACCCTCAAAGTTGGACTGGTTTAAAATATTCGTAACCGCCTTTGATATAATTCAGGTGAGAAACCACAGTAAGAAAAAAAAATCTGGAGGGAATGTTTGAAGTATTTGATATTTTAAAAGGACTAAGATACATGTTGCAAAATGGCTTTTACTTGGTCTTTTTCAGCGACCAGATTTTGAAACCGTTCATTTTGAGGAAGCCCCGCCTTAATGGGTGTCATGTTTACTCTGATTGATTTTATGATGACACCAAATGTAGCTTTTACATGTTTGTATACGTTTATATACTTATAGTACATGGTTACGGTTTGAAATGTGAATAAAAATATGTTAAATTCCGTCTGTATATTTTGTGCTTGTTTATGCTAGCTTGTGCCAGCTCATATTTTTATAGTTTTTTGTTTTGTTTTAGTTGACATTAATTCTCCTGCAAGTGATAGTCTTTCAAAAGTGAAGTGGCGCTCCTGTGGGTGCAGTCGTGCGGGTGCAAAGAGGGAGGGGCGCGGTCAAGAGGTCAAGAGTGTAAAAGGCCAGCTGCTGGTCCAGATGGTGAAGTGAAATGACTCATGAAAGTGTGTTTTTAGTCAGAGGGATGCAAATATTTCTGCTCTGATACATTATAAAAAATCTAAGCGTGCAAGTTCTGAGTAAGCGGCTAACTCGCAGCCAATTTAGCTTTTTGTCTGCTGAAGTGCAAAATATCCAAACAGCAGCTGCTGAACATGAATAATGAAGAATACTCAGAAGCTGCCTCAAGAGTCGTACGTTTTAGCATCTTGATTTTTGATGCATGGGTAATTCATAAATATCTTGAGTGACAAATAAGTGGCCAATCGTATACTGGTCACACTTGACAGTTTTTTTTATTGTTCATTTATTTAAATGCTTATTAGCGACTGATTCTAAAATTGTTCTTTTTATGGCAATGGATTAGCAGAAATCTCCTGGGGTTTGCATGCTGCCCCACCAGGGGGTCCTGCCTCACCCGCTTAATCCTTTTGGTGTCAGCATACTGATAATACGAATAACAATTGGTCCTGCATCATCCTCTTGACACTGCATCTTATGGGGAGGAAAAGTGAGGATTTATAATTTGCTTTCCAGGATATAAAAGGATGTCGTGGAAAGTGTAGTGTGTGGCTACATGTTTGTTGTATCATTCTTTCATGTTAATTTATTGCATAATTAAAAATATGCATTCATTTTGGATTGGATTGGATTTTTCTGCATCATGATCGTGATATCAAGTATACGGTGTCATCCCACATGATGTCATTTTGGGAACAGTGGTAACTTGAGCAGGTTGGCTTTTGTGTACCGTTTTCAATAATATTGTCTTGTTATTGTGGTGCCTGAGCCTGCCAGCGGGTCTGGAACTAAAGCACGCCATCTGCCTTTTGTACTAATGTCTCACGCACACACGGTTTTGTTTGTGTGTCTTTTTTGTTGTGTCACATTATTTGTTACTTAGGTTTTTTTTGTCGTTTTGACTTCAAGATGGCGCCACAAGAGTGGCTGCCTTTACAGCTACTCCTGTTTTTTGTTTTTCTACTTCTTCATTTCCTTTCATCTTAATTTCATTACTTTGCTGCTGTGAAATGTAATGTTTTTTTTATATCCACTGCGAGACGAATAAAGGCTAATCCAAACCAAAAATATTATTTGGCATCTGCGTCAATCTATGACGTAAGAAGCGTAGCCCGGAAGTGCTCCTCCCACCATCGTTAGACTTAACATGGCGTCGGCTGCAGGAGCTAACACGAGAAACAAGCGACACTGTTGGCGTCTGAGCGACCTGTAGTCGATCGCACTTTGCATATTTTGCATGACTTGACAACAGCGTTCTTCTCTAAAACAAAAAGCGCCTGACGGTAAAATTGTCATTGTGCACTTTCGGCTCGATCGTAATCACGTTGCCATGAACGGGAAGTCGAGCAACGGCTCTGCGGGCGGAATGGCGTGTATCGATGGGCTGCCGCCGTTGCCCAAGAGCCTGAGCGGATTGCTCAACTCCAGCGGCGGCTCTTGGAGGGACATGGAGCGCATGTACCTGAAGAAGACAATGATCCAGGACGATCTAAGCCGAGGGCGCAACAACGCCGACAGCCTGCTTGCTAGCAAACCGGCCAACCTCGACGCCGCCCTGGCTCTGCTGCGAAAAGAGATGGTAACGTTATGCAAACATACTCCCTTGATTTCCCCTGCATGTTTTTATTTCACCTCGTTGTTTGCTTATTTGTGCAACCCCTTCGTCGCTTTGCATAATCGTTTTTGCTATTTGTGTCTTTTTATGTTAAATTCTGTTTCTACGTTGTGTGGCTTTGACTCACCAGATCACAACTAATTGCAATTTAGTCGTTTTCTGATAAATTTGCCTCACTTTTCCAGGCTTTTTATTATCACAAATTGCTAATTTCAAATGTGTTTTACGTTGCTTTCACTCATCACTAACTGATGAAACAGTACGCAGACTTTTCAAGTTGTAATGGTACGCTTTTTACTGCCAAGTGGTTTATTTTAATGCCAGACTGCCCCAAGAAACATTTTAAACGTAACCTAAACATTTAATGATTTTATTTGTCCGTTTTGAGGATGGTCTGACAAGTTTGGTTAATGTGCAACTCATTCTATTAAACAAGCCAAACACTACTTTTAAAATTTTCAATAAAAGTTGGTCAACTCTCAATTTACACTTACTTTAAAGTGAATCAAAAATACATCTGCTTTTTAAAAACTTTAGCTTGTTTTTAGCTTGTAGTCGACGCACCTTCCACCATGATGTCCCTGATCCACTGGTGGAAAGACGTTTTGATCCTCTCCTCTTTCATGTAGAACTGCATCATTTAACAAAGAGGGTACAGAAAGTGCATAAGAATGAATGACTCTGTGTCTTTGTGTTGTCATATTATTTATTTAGGTTTTTTTTTTGTTCTTTTGACTTCAAGACGGCGCCGCGACAGTGGCTGCCTTTCCAGCGGCTCATGCATTTTGTTTTTCTACTTTCATTCCATTCATCACTTTGCTGCTGTGAAATGTTAATTTCTCCACTGCCAGACTAATAAAGGCAAATCCAATCCAATAATACATATGTATTTTTATAGCTGGAAGGAATTTTGTTATGCTGCCAAATACCCAAAAATAACCATATCCGAGGCTTCCTAATTCTTAGAGCAGAGTCGATTACACGTGTTCTTGATGATTAACATTTAAATCTGTGTCCATTTCATTTGTTTTTTTTAATTATTCTGATTATTATTATTATTATTTTTGTACACGTGTCAAACGTATGTTTTTTCAATGACGTCTTGCATTTGTTGACGCGAGTCAAGGCTTCCCGTCTTCTAAATATGCAGTGCTTGTACAATTACCATGATCAACTTGACCCGACATGCTTTTATAGCATACAGAAGAATGTTTGACGTGAGGAATAGAACACCCCACTGCCACCCCTTTTTTCTTCCTTGCCAGCGGCCCGGATTCTCTCAATCAGCAACCAGACCGGCTTTCGGGAATTCATTTTTGATGGTTTCGCCAACAACAGTCGGTGACTTGATGGAAAACATTATCTCATTTGCCAGGTGCAAAATACGAGCATTGCTAAAATTCTATTTAGGCCAGTGATTTGTTGACTCAGACAAACACGGTCGACCTTGGGTCAAACAATGCACGTTTGTCAGCTGAACAGCAAGCGGGGCAATGTGACATTGAAACGTGGCGCTCGGGGAAGCCTGTGTGGCTCTAGCTGTCATTAAAAAAAGTACAAGAAAACAAAGCTCCCTTTTGATTGACACTGTCAGACGGTTAGAAAGAAAGCAAAACTCTCCACGTAGCAAACTGGTTGGGTTTGAATGAACCGTGCCATGTTATGAACTCATTTCGCTTGAGTCATGCCCTAACTCAGCTCAGATTTGCTTGGCAGGTAGACACTAAAATCTTTGAAGTTGACACGTGGCCAGGAATTACAAGAAAAATCCCTTTTAGACCACCATTTAAAGACATCATTTTTCTGATGTGCAACAAATATATTCTTGCTGGTATTACTCTAGAGCAGGGGTGTCAAAGTCATTTTTTGCCGCGGGCCACATTGTAGTTATGGTTTCCTCTCGAGGGCCGTTATGAATTTGGGGAACCCATTAGAATGTTTAAATCCCTTCAAATATTACATATAGAGCACACTGCAAATTAATGAATAACTCGTTTTCAAATATGAAGTCAAGAATAATGACTTTTATTATGGTTGACATCCAAAAATATGAAATTTTGGCTCAGATTTTAGCAATCATCATGGAATTTAACAAGTTTGATTTGCTTTCGCGGGCCGAAAAAAATGATGTGGCGGGCCGGATTTGGCCCGTGGGCCTTGACTTTGACACCTGTGATCTAGAGAATACCAAATATAACACAAAACAAGTTAGCTAATTTGCTTGCCACACTGCAACGAAAAAAGGTCTTATCTCGCTAGCTAGCTAGCTATTTATTTTCTGTAAATATAAACATTTTTTTGTGCTGGCGTTAAAAGTCCCTTTTTTTCACCCGAGCAACTACATTTGAAACGCAAACATTTTTTTTTGCCAAGTATGTAGAACACACAAGGAATTTGTTTCCGGTAGAACACGCTGCACAAGTATCATCAGTCTCATCATACAGCTGTCTTGTTTTGCATCATTAGCAGCCAACCCTGGTTAGTTTTGTATTAAAATGTGATTATTGGATTGGATGTACCTTTATTAGTCTCGCAGTGGAGAAATTTACATGTCACAGCAGCAAAGTTATGACGGGAAGATGAAAGAAGTTCAACAAGTTAAGCTGCTCATAAAGTAAAATGAAATGTCTTTAAAATTTTACATGCAGTCAAAACAACAATGGGGTTTCTTTAGTTGTCATCTGTAATTCTTTGAAAGTGTCATCCGAAAACCTTCGTCAGGTAACTTAAATGTGTGCTGGTAGCTCTGGCTCTATATATATCCCTAATGGGGGATATTAGGGATTAGCTATCATTCTATCTAGTTATCATATATCCCTAATAGGGGATATTAGGGATATATATCGGGCCAGAACTCCCAGCACAAACTTTAGTTCGCTGACGAAGCTTTTCGGATGAGGAGCGAAACGTCCGACACCTTCAAAGAAGTACAGATGACGGCTGAAGAAACCTTTTCAGCGATGGACCACTCCTGTACGACTGAGAGTTTACATAGACGTACACCAATGGGGTGTTTTTTTTGTAGTTCCTTCAAATTTTAAATAAACAGCGGTCACTCCAATGGACTAACAATCACGTGATCGGATTACAGAGTGTAAATGGAGAGATGAAAGCAAAGATTGAGCAACCAAAGTCTTTTTTTTTTTTTTTTTTTTTTTGTTTTTTTTTTGGGTGCCCTCCGCCCCTCCAGGTGGGCTTACGTCAACAGGACATGTCGCTGCTGTGTCAACTCTGGTCACTTCACGAGTCCATCCAAGAGTACAAGGGCAGCTGCCAGGACTTGAGCGCCGCCTCCGGCCTCGGCATGATGGAGAACGGCTACTATGACGAGGATGACGAGTATTACGGCGAGCCGGGCGCCACGCCCACCGGCGAGCACCCCGATGTCGCGATTGGAGCTGAAGAAACGAGCAAAAACCAGGCAGGGGTCGGCAAAGATGACAGCTGGGAGTCCTTTCGCGTTACCATCTGATGTCCTCCACATGGTAATTTTGCACCGGGGAATGTGATGCCCTTGTGGCGCATCCTATAGTCAAAACTTTAATGCTGCAAGGGGCTCGCTTCATCATACTCGATGGGGTCGTATCAGACTTGTTTACTTATTAGAACAAAAAAAGGACAAAAAAAAAATCACCGTATACAGTATGTATGTTAATTTTTTTTTATTATAAACTTAAGCCGGTCACTTTTTATATCCGGTGGTGTTTACATT
The DNA here is from genome assembly GCF_051943395.1 of Hippocampus bargibanti. Lineage (NCBI taxonomy): Eukaryota > Metazoa > Chordata > Actinopteri > Syngnathiformes > Syngnathidae > Hippocampus > Hippocampus bargibanti. Next base: position 6,167,344 of record NC_142752.1, read on the forward strand.
TAAATGTATGGACAAAATTATTTATTATATAATGTAATATAAAACATAATATCCACCCGTGTAATTTTCAGGAAAAGCTTGTGGCCAAGAATGAATTTGTTAACCAACCGATCATGACGATAAAGGGCGAGATTATTAAAAAAACAACATGAATTATGGTTTTAGCGTATTAGCCTAGCAAGGTATTGGGCTGTGACATCATCCATGAAATGTTATTGAACAAAACTGTGGAATGATCTTACCAGGCAGCCTTTTTGTTCACCAGTCGGGACTAAACATTGAAACCGGTTGTTTGTTTTTGAATGCCATCTAAAAGTTTTTGTCTAAGCGACAACTTCCCGCGGATATTTTCGACAAAGCAATTGTACTTGTGTATTTCATCTTTGCGTCGCTTTTCCAACATCCATGTCTGTATTTTCTGCATGACCAAAGACAGTGTGGCACTAGGCAATACCATAACTGCATCTGAAATGTGCAAAAAAAAAATACATCCACAAATGTCCATAACATAGCGCAAGGTTAGCTGTGCCTTTAGTTGATGCTAATGAGCAATATTAGCAGAGCTAAAAAAATTAGTTTGGACTACGGATGCGCAAAAAGAGTCAAATATTGGAAATGTACCATAATTCAGTGATTCATTAGTTACACCTGATCCTATACAAGTCGCATAACTTAATCGCGATTGGTCAATCATCATTTATTTGTGCTCATAAAACAAGTTATAATTTTATTTGGATAATGTTGAAAATTGTGTTCACTCGTAACTGTCCAAAAATGGTGGCTTTGTATTTTGACGAATTTATTCACTTGGTGTACCTAATGAAGTGAGTGACTGGAAAACAGCATCAAATGATGGAGAAATATCAAAACGCAGCTTTAGCGGTGTCATATTCTAAAACACTTTTTTTAGTATCGTCACGTATTGAATGTCTTTTGTGTCGACGGCGTCAAAAAAGTTGTAGCAGTGAAACACGAATAACCATGCACACTTGTCATTGGATGTTTTCACTACCAGTGCCTTCATGAATGGCGATGTAGCATTTCAACACTTTGAAATGTCTCACAAGTGTAAAAAATAAATACAATAATTCACCGTATCCTGTAATTTAAACATAGCAAAAGTACTCAACAATGCAAAATTGTCAACACACTATCATCATTTTCCATTCAGTTTTGACATTGGCGGTTGTTGGCCGTTATGCCACGTGCTATTTATGCTTCTCGACTGTTTTTCTTGTATCTTAAGTCTTAACGAATTGTATTACTTGTATTGTATACCACGAGGCATTGGTTGAACTATAACATTGTTCCATTTTTTTTTTGGGGGGGGGATTCAAGCTTGGAAAAGAATCTCAAAACTCTCAAGCGTGAAGTTTTTACCTCTTATTTGTAACATACTTTAGTCCAAGTAAGTGTGATTATATTGAGGCTGCTTATTCTGAAATATTCTTTTCAACACAGAAAATGCAATAATGACCGAACCAACAAACAAATCAAAGAAATTGTACACCAGCAAAATATTGGCGCCCTGTCAATAAATTGACATTTGTCACATTGTTGCAGAAATGTGTACAGCGCAGCCTCAAGCATTTCCATGTGTGTGGTATTAAAGGACAACCGACGTCACTTTTTTGTTTTTTTAACTGACAGAAAAACGTTTTATAGCATCTAAAATACCCAAAACACGCAGTATGATATTTTTAGTTAAATGCAAACCACCAATAAAAATGACTTAGTGTCCAAAATCTGCAAAAAAATTGAGCTGCAAATTGGGCGTTTTCAGAAAGTTCGTGACGTCACGCCAAGACGTCTTGCATTGCTTGTGAATCAAAACAATGGCTTCAGATTAGGAGAATATGGTTTCTTGTTACACATCCAGTTATGAATATGATTCAAATAGTTCTGAAGACGAAAGCATACATGTTTGCAATCGATTAAAGAATTATATGTCCCATTTTGAGGCAACATTGGGGGAAAATCTCTCACCCAAAAAGAAAAGGCACAAAATGGCGACCTCCATTGGCCACCTCCGCTTCCACAGGTTGAGAAAAGTCCTTACATGGAGCTTGGATGCCCTCTTCTGGCGGCTTTTGAGTGCAACACGGTTCTCAGACCAAACATGTACAGCAGCAAAATACATTGACGTGATGGAAGGACTGCTACAATGTGTCTTTTTTCGGTTGGAGCAGTCCTTTCGTGACGTCACGTACGGACTCGTCACCATCTCAAAGACAAGACTTCCTGAATATTCAGAGCGAGTCTTAACACGTAAAATATAGCTATATGCGGTGGAATCTTATTAAAATACGCTCAGGAGAAGTCATTTGAATCCATTTTACAAATTATGGACACAACTTGTCCGGAGACGTCGGTTGTCCTTTAAGTCACACTGCACACCTTTAAACTTGGTTACACAAATACAGTGATACCTCAGCTTACAACCTTAATTGGTTCCCAGAAAGTGTGTGTGTAAGGCGAAAAGTGTGTCTTCCAAACATTAATTTCCCACAGGAAACTATTAAAAATGAGAATAATCCATTTCCAGGTCCCCATAAAACAATTTTCTCCTAAATAAGCCTTAAAACTACACAAAATATACCTTAATTTATGCATAATAAATGTGCTATTGTATTGTAATTAAAGAAATAAACTGTACTGTATAAGAAAGTCGTTTTATTTACCTTTCTGATGGTCGTTGATGTAGTTGCCTCTTGATATCTGAGTGAAGTTGCCGTGCTTTCTCGGCAATAATACCCTCACACACTGACCCCTACTCGCTGCTTTTTGTTAATCCGAATAAACAGGTTTTTCAACCTCTTCCATTGCCTGAGACCATTTCTTAGACAACACAGAAACACCCTTAGCAACACGTAGCAATGGTCGATGTAGTGTACTGGCACGCTAAATCACACAAACGCACACCTCGTTCGTGTTTTTCGATGATCTTCTTCTGCTCAACTGTAATTTTCTTTTGTGTCCTCTCCGGTTTAACACAAGCCTGTGGGGAGGGGTCTTTTTCAGTCCCAAAAAAGCAAAATGATCCACTTGATAACAAACCACGTCTGCACTGAGTGCACTCAAAGAAAGTGGGTGTGGAAAAGTAGTCCGGCAGACACGGTGGCGCTGTTCGACCATGTGGTTTGGTGTTCTTCCACCAAAAGCTAGTCCGCCAGTCATTATGGCGCTGCGTGTGTTTCCCGAAAACTAGTTCGTATGGCAAGATTATATTCTCGCAAATTTAATGTTCGTAAGGCAAAAAGTTCGTTAGCTAAAGCGTTCGTAAACCGAGGTATCACTGTGACGCTTTTAAAAAAATAAGCATAAAATCAAACAACTTTTCACTCTGCCAACATCATAATAATGCAGTGCTTCCAGATTGTACCATTTTCCTGTAAAAAAATGTTTAAATATTTTCCCCCCTTCCACTTTATTTCACTTGTTAATTGTGACATGTTGAATCGTACAATGAAGGTTTTCATCGGGTGCAGTTGTTTTGGATGTGTCATTCTTCTGTCCTGGATGATATCAGTTAATAAAAGGAGTCCAGATGTTTCTACACATAATTTTTTCAAGCATTTTATTCCACTATTTTATTTTGAAAAGCTCAAGTAGCTAGGTGAAGGTGAATTTGTTTCCTCTTAACTCATTCACTGCCATCCTCAAATTTATTCGGAATTCACAATATGACGTGGAGCGCCATTATGCAATTTGTTCTGGTTTTGTTTTTCTTGCGGGGGTGCTGATGAAGCGCTGGTAAGACCTCTGGCAATGTTTTTTCACCTCCATGAGGGGGCAGCATTTTCCTTTTTCCATGTTAGCGCTTTGTTACAGCTTCAGCTATTGTTAAAGCCCTATATATAAACCAATATGTATGTACTGTATTGTATTTTGTACAGCCACCCCCATTTCAAAATCAGATAACTCCAGACGCATGTAATTTAGGAATTAACTCTTTTTTTCTGATGAGAGAAGGAAGTCTAAGGTTTCTTATACTGAATTGAATGTTTCTATAGTTCTAAAACTGAATATTTTGTGGCATCTGGCAGTGAATGAGTTAATATTTAGTAAAGCAGAAATCTTGTTGTGACTGTGATTTGGGTCCTTGGAGTGAGAATGCAAATGAGCAGATTTAGGATTACGAGGGGGTTGAATATAATCAGCGGAATGCAGTTGTGAGCAAATTGATAAAAAAAAGTGGAAGTGAGAATGGCGCACGTGTGTGTTGCGCTGCAAAGCCTCCATGGCCAACTGCGGATTAGAGCAGATTAACATAATCTGCACCGCCGCAGCAAATCCACGTGAGGTGCTCCGATCCGATCGTGGCGGTGGAGTGTGCGCTCAAGTGAATGGTCATCGTCACAGCACATTGCGTTTTGATATGTACATTTTTGTTCATGTTGTGTATCATTGTACTTTGTGGGAATATTTATTGGAATGATCAGTGCTTAGCCGGCCGGGTTCAATTCCTGTGTGTAGTTTGCATACGTGGGTTTTCATCGGGTATTCCACTTTCCTCCCATATTCCCAAAAATGTGCAGAGCAAGTGGATGGAACAGTCAAAATTCTCACTCGATGTGTTAGCGCAGAAATCTACCCAGTGCCTGCCTATGTGTCATTATAGCATAAAATAAAAACAACTTTTTCAATTTTCATTTATTACGATTTACAAGAGCAGAAAATATATATCATAAAAAAGCATTTGTACAATTCGATGGAGGTTCGATCAAAAGCTGTCACCTCTGAAGGAAGCGCCCGCTACTGTTTGACACATCCAACCCACAATCGTCTCTGACAGAAGGCCCGCGCACACGGATGACAACGCCAACCTCTTACTGCAATTCAGGATCACTGTAGGATAAAATACCCCCCCAACCACATCATAAAAAAGTGTACATCAGCATTTTCTTTCATTGTTTCCCACACGATCACTAACCTCTGACAGCCTGCATGTTGGACATGAGCACAAAAACTTTGATGAGGCCGAGGCAAAGCGGCAAGAAGTCGTGTTCCCAGATCACTGCCGGTACCAAGAGGACTTTCCCGTAACCGGACAGCAACAACGCTCGCAAGAGGAGATGGAGATTCACGCCCACGTCGCTGCAGGCAGACACACGAGACGACATCGCTGCCGCCGTCGCCGCTGTCCTCAGGACCAACAACACGCCGCCGCAGAACGCCAACAGCTCTAAATGTGAAGGTAACGCAAATTCTTCAAAGTGGATGTGTTGAGCGGGATTATTTCCTACTTCCTGTTTTTGACCAGGTTGTTTTACCCATTGCAGCCAAGGCCACCATGCCGTAGAACTCCCACTCTTTGGTGTGCCTGATGAAGTCAGCAGGGTCATCGCTGGACTCTGAACCGTGCCGTAGGTACCACCTTAGGTAGGCCTCGCACAGCACGCAGAACACGCCCAGTTTCCAGTGGATCTGGTGGGCAATGACTAGATGTAGGAATTAACCCATATATTCAAAAGAAATTGTAACAAAGTCGAGTTATATTTGGGGAATGCCGATGTCGTCCGGGGAACAGACGGTAATGGATGACTATGTGTTGACGTCACTGAATAGACTATTTTGCTCCAATCAAAAGCCATTCTTCAATCTTGAAAAAAAATATTTACAGAAGGATTAGCTGTTTTTCCTCAATAGTTTTTAAAAACTAGACAAAATGCACCAAATATACTCGTACTTGATGGGTTTTAAGTGTATGCATTCTTATTTACTAACATCCAAGTTTGTGTTGAACAAAATATGTTTGAAGGCTTGAGTTTTGCACAAGATGGCATCAATCAGGATGATGACTGGTTCATATTCTATGTACTTGTCCACTGGCTTCTGGCAGGAACCCTAGAGATAAAATATGAACGGAACGGACGTTAGTTAGAAGAATAGATAGCATTAAGTTTATTTATGTTTACTTTTTTGTGTGTAATGACAAAGAAATATTAGAAAAAGTATATATTATACTAAAATTACTCGGATAGTTTGTCAATCGGGGAAGGCAAACTTTATGGAATCAGCAATCAAAACTTAATGACGTTGATATGGAAAAACTACGCTCTCTTGTGGACATTTTACTGTAACTACATGTGAGACGTTGATATTGTAAAACTACGCCCCCTTGCGGACAATTTAAGGCAACTGAATGGGAAATGTTGATATGGGGAAACTACGCCCTTTTGTGGGCATTTATGGTAAATGCACGGGAGAGTGTGATATGGTAAAACCACGCCTCCTTGCGGACATTTTTAGACAACTACATGGGAAAATTGTCATTCATGCAATGAAATAAATATTTCATGGAATGAAAGCTTTGCAAACAAAAACGTCGATACATCAAAGTCGAGTAACATGGGGGTGTCCTCGGTTTACGACGCTGCACGTAAATCCGTTACGCGTATTTCAGAACAGGACGCTGTCCAAAGTTACCAAAAATGGTGCATAAAATTTTATGGCCGTAATCTGTATCTTAATTCCATAACTGAGACCAGGTTGCGAATGTGCATTTAAAATAGGTGAAAACGGCTTCTTCCGAGTGGCAGGCGTAATTCCGAGGAGCTGCTTCATTGCTACGGTCTCCTATTTTCGCTCACGTCAACGCATGAAAAACGAAGAAGAGCCAAAAATTCAATAGGAATATTATTACAATCTAACGCACGCATAACGTGATCTTCAGGATCCCGTTGCTGTAATCTCGATGTAACTCCGTCGCCTTTTCGTTACATTCGATACACCTGAAGGCAGCTTCTGCCATTTTCAGAGCGACAATGAAATCCCGGAAGTAAACATTCTCCTGTATTAATGACCTTTCAAAATAATAAGTAGACTTACTTCGGGATGAGTTTATGTGACAAAGGAAATGTTCAAGTCTCTGATGTCAATTTAACTTTTCTGTTAAAAATGTTAGTAAATTCTAATGAAATAAAACGCGGCATTTCTCATATAAAAAAAACAAAACCATAGATTTTGAAAATCTCGCCAACAAAAATGCCACTGATGTCCCCATCAATGACAATAAAAACATGTTTTATGATGATATATTTATCGTGTCCGAACCCCTTGTCTTTGCCATATTTTTACTTTTTAAATCAGTTAGTCAGTTGGTTCATATATTTTAATTAACTATTTATTCTGATGTATTTTATTACTCGATGGGAAGCAGAAGTGTACGTTTTCGGTTTTTTTCACACTAAAGAACACTCCCGAGTTTGTTTATAAATAATTTTAATACACTGACATCCATTTAGGGGCCCAGCTATACGATCCAAACCTGACAAATACATAACAACTCATTTTTTCGGCATACATCACACCCATTTTTGGTCAAATAGTTTAAAAAACATCACCCAAATTACACGTAGTGACTACTGAAAGAAATTAAATTAAGTGTGGCCGTTTGCACTCTTTGTCACATAAGCTTTAAACTGGGCATGTGAATTACACTGAAAGTGCACTTACAGTGTTCATATTGTGTGACCGAAATTTGAGGGACATTTCAATAGCGATAAATGAACAACAGGGGGCGCCAAAACATTTACGGAAAACATTGACTTTATTACAATATCAATTATTCCCATTTTTCGCACGTTTTCACACCATATTTACTTTTTTGTAACATAATTGGAATGCATGGTGTCCGAAGTGAAGAGTATTGTGCCATCAGCGTTTGTTCTGATCAAAAAATGACAGTTATTTGGGAGGTGGTGGTGGTGGGGTGGGGGGTTAATGACAAAGACCCATCGAACAAAGCTCTCACGCACGACTGCGTGTTATACACTCACACGCAGACACATTCTCCAATAAAACTTCTGCAAGCGACTAAGAATTGCAAGAAGGCGTGTGTGTCAGTGAATAAAACGCTCAGCAAAGTGAAGAAGGTGCTCAATTTGTTCGAAAGACAACCAGAAACTAGTGTTACAATCAACACTGTTAAAAATAAATCAATCCTTTTAAATCAATATCTGTTCTTAAAAGAAAAAAAGATAAACATTTGACCTTGGTTGCCCAAATAATGTTTTAACTGCCCTTTAAAAATGTCGAAAAGGGCTATTAATTACAGATATAGAGTCATGTTTTTTCCAACAACAAAAGCCAAAATTTGGAGTCTGCGATCACCCCTTTTCCCCCTGAATATAAAGGCGTTTTTTTTTCATTCCAGGATAAAAGCCTGAGCTTTTTGTCAACTTTTCACATAACTTCCCATTTCAACGTGCCTCCCCCTCTTCACCTCCCCGCCCCTTTCAGCCCGAATGGTTCTAATGACATCATTAATCACTCCACTGGGCTAATTCGAACGTTTTATTTTCTTTCCAGGGGGTCCAGTTGGACTGTGACCCATTTTTTCCCAACCAATGGCAGCTAAGCAAAAAAGTCTCCTGAGCTAATGGGGGGCCTGGGCCCCGCCCACCTGCCTGCATACCAAAGGGCCCCAACAATGTTGTGTTTTATTTTTATCATTACATATATTTGTATTCAAATGTGTTTTTTTAATAATAAGCTATATTAGAATTTGTCACACTTTTTTAATGGAAACTTTCATGTTTTTTAGGGACTATTCGGACTCTCGCTTCATGGGAGTGAAACCAGACCATGACCCAAATTGCCTGGCCAAAGACTGCCCCAGTTAAAAACAAATAAATAAATAGAAATCTCCTGAGCCAATGTTGCACTTGGCTCCGCCCACCTGCCTGCATACGAATGTAGCCCCCCAATAAGACCCTTGAAGCCCCCCCTTCCACACTTCTTTTGAGACTTTCAGCCTACTCTGTGCACTTCTAACCTCCAACATGGTCGATGCTTTCTGTGCCACTTGGAAGCTCGTGGACAGCGACAACTTCGATGAGTACATGAAAGCTCTCGGTGAGTCGCACTCGTGCTACTAGTGAACGGCCAGATATAAACTAGTTGAATTATGAAATGCACCAGTCGCACAAAATTGTCAACTAGTGCGTAACCTGCGGTTTTCCTGGTCGTGTGCAAATATCCCATGCAGCAAATGGGAAAAAATAACAAATAATTCAGTATTCTAGTAAAGTACGTTGAATTACCTTACTAGTAAGGAGAAAGATGGACCATAATCTGTAAAGTACACTTTAAAAAGTAACTTTCGAAATACATTGTACCTGTTTGAAGATCTTTCAGAAATTGTGCAAAAAATGAGAACTATGTAGTAGTGAATTTAGATTTTCTAAAATGTCACAGCCAGTATATGGTTTTGTGTCCCATGTCTGCTTTTGAGCACCTTGTTGTCATCCTGTGACAATGGAAATTGTTCAATGTTTATGTAGTTTTTAGTTTTCAAACATACTGAGCAGCAAGAGAGAAACATGGGCTAACGGCTATTTATTGGCATCCAGGTGTGGGCTTCGCCACCCGGCAAGTGGGCAACGTGACCAAGCCCACCGTCATCATTAGCCAGGAGGGCGACAAGGTGACCATCCGCACGCAGAGTACCTTCAAGAACACTGAGATCACCTTCAAGCTCGGGGAGGAGTTTGACGAGACCACGGCCGATGACAGGAACTGCAAGGTAGGAACACACCTAGCAACATATGTGATGTGCATATGAGGCAAAAAAAATACTGACTTGAGAACAAGTAATGGATTTTTTTAAAGCTACTTGCCTTAAAATGTACTGCAGTACAAGAGTAAAACTGAATGTTAACTTTTTTTTAAGAAAACACTGAGTATATTGCATGTCTATATGTGTTGCTCCACCATTTGTGCTGAAATATCCATTGCTTAAAACGCCGGTAACACCGACACATCGATGCTAATTGTTAGTAAGTCTTTAGCATGTTCACTCATGCATTCGACTTAAACTGGCGGCTTAACTTTGAAAATGTTTGACAAGTTTGAAAAGTCCTAAATGGCACTCGATACTAACAGTCATTCGCTTGTCAGTCCACAGTGAGCATGGACGGAGACAAGTTGGTCCACGTCCAGAAGTGGGACGGCAAGGAGACCAAGTTTGTGAGGGAGATCAAGGATGGAAAGCTGGTCATGGTGAGATTTAATTAAAAAAAAAAAAGATGTCTTTAAGAAAAAAAAAATCTGGAGCTCTGGCAAATGATTTGCTCAGAGCAAAAAATGATTTCCTACAAAAGGTCTTATTTTTTTTAAAGAAGTTTCTTGTGTTAAAAAAAAATAAAAGTGAAATTCTTCTCTTCCTCATTCAGAATTTGACTTTTGAGGACATCCATGCCGTACGCACCTATGAAAAGGCGTAGAGGCCAATGTTTGCACCTCTTCCTCGTCATCTTACTCCTCAAGCAAGCTGAACATGTTTTATTATCAAGTCTTTTTTATGGGAAAGAAATGACACGTTGGACTGATTATCCTTTCAAATGTGGTAAATAAAACTGAGAAATTTTATACTCTTATCTCTTCTTCCCATTTATTGACATTCTGGCAAAAAGTTGTATTGTGGGTTCTTTTCATCAAAATAAAATAAAAATGAGTATCAAATAGGTTCAAATGGAGTGTATAATTAACAATAATATAATTACGTATATATAATTAACAATAATGTGGCAAGAAATTTGATCTGTTTATCGAATTTATCTGTGTTCATATGAATATTTCTGGTAGTCTAATAGATTATATATATATATATATATATATATATATATATATATATATATCGTATATATATATATATATATATATATATATATATATATATATATATATATATATATATATATATATAGGTTATAATAGGTTTTTGCCTATTATTTGATCACAGTTTGTTGATACTGACCATTTGTTGTTCAAGGGTTTTTATTCAAAAATGAAAACACTACAACGCAGGAGTTTCAAACTATTAACAAGGAAATGAGAAGTTAGAGCTACATTTTGTCGTTTTTAATTATACACTTTACATGAGTGCAGTTTAATCAAGTTGAACGACATAGTTCCGCGCTCATCCAAGTCGCGTAACCAGCTCAGCCGTCAATCAAACAAAACCACGCCCCATCTAAAAATATTATGTAAAGTCACGTGACAAACGGACCCATTCCAATATCCGCCTTTTGCATGTCAACAAACCTGGGTCGTTGCATGACCTTTATCGTGCTATGACCTCGCAATTGGACGACATGCCGCCTCAACGCGTCTGTTTTGTCCTCCTGCTGTTCGCCGCCGTTCGCATAGAAGCGAACCCAACCGGAAGTGAAGCCGATCCGGGGGACACAGGTGAGTTCGTCATTACACCTTCATCTTGCAATGTTGAAATTGTCGCCCATGCAATTTATATGCAAACGTACGATGGACACGTTGAACAGTAAAGAGTGACATTGCACGAGGAAGGGGGGAGGCGTTGAAAAACAAACAGAAGCGCTTGAGTCAACCGCAACGATTGTTGCACACGTGAAGCAATCCAAACAAGACCCATTTCAAACACTGACATGCAGCAGATGCTTCGTGCGTGTTTTTTTCCATCTCGGACCTTTGAATAAGTGTGACAAGAGGTGTAACGCATTTTTGCTTTTGTCAAGAGGGATTAAATGAATAATCACTGTCAGCAGCTGGCACTGTGTTTGCTCTGATGACGTGTTGTACCACTTTAAACAAGTAGCACTGTCATAAATTTATTGAATGATTAAAAAAAACAGTAATAAGATGTTGATTATCGTTTTAGTGATGAAAGGCAGAAGGCGTTTAAAGTGTGTGTGTGTGTTGAATATGCAACACATTTCAAAAATATTCACAGCACTTCACTTTTCCACCTTTTTAGTGCAATATTTATCTATACGCATTTATAGTCTGACAGACTTGTAGAACATATAAAACTAATCAAAAATAAGAATAAATTGATTTTTTGTCCTATATTATGTTCACTGTTACTATGTATTACACTGAGTAGTCAAGCTTTGAAGAGATCTGAATGTACTGTCTTGACTAAAAAAGTACATTTTCCAATGATTTCCAATTTCCAATTACTCCAACCCCAGGACGGTTTTGGCACATCACCGATCTTCATTTGGACCCCACCTACCACCTAGCGCCGGACCCCACCAAAGTGTGTTTCTCCTCCAAAGGGAAGCCCACCACCGATGCCGGTCCATTTGGGGATTTTTTATGCGATTCGCCATACAGCCTCATCCAGTCGGCTTTTATGCACATGAAGAGTCTCATACAACCGAATGATTTCATCATTTGGACCGGGTAATGGCAAATGGCCTATTTCTCATTATGGATGAATGTTAAAAATGGAGGTTTGGAAGCATGGAGTTGATATGTACACACACAATACAATAAAATATAATTTATATAGCGCTTTAACAGAAGCTGAACCTGTAAGAAAGCACTTAACATGTCCATGTCCATCATATACAGATGAGTACAGTCACATTGGAGTTTTGATTTTGTAACTTTTGAGGTGGGAACAAATAATTTAATTCAAATGATAAAATGAAGTTTATTTTACATGTATTTCCAGATTGATAATGAATATTTTCTAAAATGATTTTCTTGCCGACTACAGAGACAGTCCACCTCACGTTCCAGTAAGTGAGCTGTCCACGTCGATGGTGATTGAAGTGATGAGCAACTTGACGCAAAGCATCCGACAACATTTCCCAAACGTCACCGTTTTTCCCGCCATTGGCAACCATGACTACTGGCCGCAGGTAACCGACACGGCAGATTCTGATTCCCGAGCATGTTTTTCGATTACGGTTATTTGTATACAATACAATACAATACACATAATTTATATAGCGCTTTAAAAACAGCTGAAGCTGTAACAAAGCGTATGTTGTTAGGATCAGCTGCCTACGTCTACAAATGATATCTACAAAGCTGCCGCCAGACTTTGGAGCCCCTGGCTGCAAGACGATGCACTGAAAACTCTTTCACAAGGTTACTTTTGGCTACTAGCATTTTTTTTGTTTACACTGTGTGTGTTTCTTTTGTGGAATTAGTACTAGCTAGCACATTGTTGCTGTTGGAACAATTCCAGTCAGTCAAAGTTACAATCCGAAGGCTAGCATGTTGCTAATTTAACGTTTAAGTTTAATGTTTGGATAGGATTAGCCTATATTAGTCTCTCGAAATAGGGACATTTACATTTCATAGCAGCAGAGTGATGAAAGTAAGAGAAAAGGAAAGGAAGAAGTAAAAAAACAAAATATTAGAGCTGCTGTAAAGGGAGCCACTCTCGCGGCGCCATCTTGAAGTCAAAAGAACAAAAAAATTAAATAAATAATATGACAACACCAAGACAAACGGAAGCACTTTCTGCTTGTTGCATGACGCAGTTCTACATGAAAGAGGATAAAAGCCTCTTTTTCACCAGTGGATAAGGGACATCATGGTGGAATGTGCACGTCTGCTAGAAGCTAAATGTCGAAAGCAAAAACAAAGCTTTAGCATCCATTGACGAACAGAGATTATCTCACATCTCCTGTCCCACGTAAATCCGCTTCAATTCCAAGCCGCGTCAGTCCCACTGCTTTTCAATCAATAGCCCCTTTGCCCCTAGTTGGAAAACGGATGTCAAACCTTCTAATATTACATGTATTTTTTTCATGTACAGGCATGCAGTCACGCTTTTTGCTAATGTGCTGGTGTCTACAGGAGGCTTCTACACCCAACTGGTTCGCAAGGGTATACGAGTGGTGAGCGTCAACAGCATCCTCTACTATGGTCCCGACCACGCTACCGTTAACATGAGCGATCCGGCGGGACAATACGAGTGGCTGGATGACACGCTGAAAAAGGCGGGCAACAACATGGAGAAGGTTACGTATACGTTGTTATGAACCCTACGGCCGGTCACTATCTGTGTTCAAAAGTCAAGTCATGGGACTGAAGGTCCATCTTGTGATTGATCTGTCAGGTTTATATCATTTCTCACATTCCGCTGGGATTCCTGGCCTCTCTTTGTAACGTGACGGCCCTCAGGGATGAGCACAACGAGAAGCTGCTGGACGTCTTTCGGCGCCACAGTCACGTGATCGCGGGACATTTCTACGGACACACGCACAAAGATAGCGTCATGGTGCTCCTGGACTCCAATGGTAATGGCGGGAATATGTGAAAGTATTCGGTGCACTCTCCAACAGCGTATACAGGTAACATCCGACTTACGACCGAGTTCCGTTACTACCAAACGGTCGTAAGTCAAAATGGTCGTAAGTCAAAATCCATGCTGGCTGGCTGTCATACTGCTCGCGCATTGTGGTGCCAGGGGTAGAATTAAAATTAAAAAAATAGGGTCTGGAGTTCATGGTCGTAAGTACGGGTGGTCGGAAGTCGAGCTGGTTGTAAGTTGGATGTTACCTGTATTCGATACAATAAAAAGTAAGAGAGTGATGCTCGCTTTTGAGTTTTTTTTCCACTTAATCTAATGAGCGGGTGTTCTTAATAATGTGGCCTTACGGCACGGCATCTGAGACTTTAAGTTCCCGCTAGATATTATTTTATGCGTGAAATAACCCTTATTCTTCTCACAATGGCGAAATTCCCAATTTAAAGCAGCAAAGTTATGCAAGGAAGAAAACAGAAGCATAGACACACACACAAAAAAAGGATAGGAGCTGCTGTGAAGGCAGCCGCTATCATGAAATCATCATAAAATGATCACAAAATGACATTAAATATATCAACTGAACATGTCACATGAGTTTTTATATGATTGTTAACATATAGAATTGATTAAAAAAATATTAATGTATGGTGCATGTCGCGGTTAACCCTTTGGTTAACTACGGTGGACGACTTATCATGCAACAAGGTGCATGAAAGGGTTAATGATGCCTCTTTTCAACCATCTTTTCCAGATTCACCTGTGAGCTCTGTGTTTGTGGCTCCGGCGGTAACGCCCATCAAAAGCGTTTCGGAGACGTACTCTAATAACCCGGCGGTGCGATTGTATTTCTACGACAAACAAGACTTTGGCATTTTGGTAAGTCTTGATGTCCACCTGTGATGAAATACAAAAGGCTATGAGTAGAAAGGAGCATATGTGGTACTGTCGCGGCTTGGAATTGAAGCGGATTTACGTGGGACAGTAGATGTGAGACAATCTCTTTTTGTCAATGGGTGCTACAGGTTCATGTTTGCTTTCAACATTTAGCTTGTAGTAGGCGTGCACATTTCACCATGACGTCTCTGATGCATTGGTGAAAAGGAGGCTTTGATCATCTCCTCTTTCATCTAGAACTGCTTCATGTAACAAAGAGGGTGCAGAAAGTGCTTAAGATTGAATGACTGTCGGTGTCTTTTGTGTCTTGTCACATTTTTTTTTTACTTCAAGATGGCACTGAGTGAGTGGCTGCCTTTACAGCAGCTCCTTTATTTTGTTTATGCTGCCGTGAAATGTAAATTTCTCTACTGTGATTCAAATATAGCCTCATCTCATCTAATCTATTTTTTTCCACATGAAAGGACCTGTGGCAATACTTCCTCAACCTGACCGAGGCTAACCTCCAGAAACGAGCCAACTGGAAGCTGGAGTACATCATGACAAAAGCATTTGGGCTGCCAGATCTGCGACCGCCAAGTTTGCTGCAACTGGCTGTGCGTTTGTGGCTACCGCCCTACGCCACCGCTTTCGACGCCTACTTTGCTCACTTCACGGTTAGTTACGATGGCAGGCCGCCATGTCGGGAAGAGTGTAAGCTCCTTCAGTTGTGTTCCATGCTCCACCTGGACCACGCCCGCTACACCGCTTGCGTCGGGCTAGGACAACATCGTCTCAGTCTCACCAGTAATCTTCTTTGATATTCATTTATGGCACAGGTGTCAAAGTCAAGGCCCGCGGGCCAAATCCGGCCCACCCCATCATTTTTTTCGGCCCGCGAAAGCAAATCAAACTTGTTAAATTCCATGATGATTGCTAAAATCTGAGCCAAAATTTCATATTTTTGGATGTCAACCACAATAAAAGTCATTATTCTTGACTTCAGATTTGAAAACGAGTTATTCATTAATTTGCAGTGTGCTCTATATGTAATATTTGAAGGGATTCAAACATTCTAATGTGTTCCCCAAATTCATAACGGCCCTCGAGAGGAAACCATAACTACAATGTGGCCCGCGGCAAAAAATGACTTTGACACCCCTCATTTATGGTTTCATCAAGTAACCTTTTTTCCGGTGTATAAGGTGCACCCAAAAGCCTTCAATTTCTTCAAAAGTTGATTATAATAATAATAATCATCATCATCATCATCATCATAATCACAATAATAATTTTCTGTACCACTTATTCCCCACTACGGTTGCAGGGGGTGATGATAATAATAATAATAATAACAATAATAATACATTTCATTTATATGCGCCTTTCAAAACTCTCAAGGTCACTTTACAGTCACAGTATAAAATTTTCTCTGGGTGAGCAGCGGCAGCCACACGCACCAGCCTTCACTCAACCCGGAATAAGTCAAATAAATAAAAAGCTAGGTAGCTAATAGATAGCTAATAGCTATTAGCTAGCCAGGTAGATAGACAGCCAGTCATCTAGATTGCTAATAGATAGCAAATAGCTAGCTAGCTCGATAGCCAGCTAGATAGCCCTAACATGGACAAAAGATATATGCTGCCCTTGCGGCTTATCCGCAGATGCGACTTAGATGTGAAGTAATATTGAGCCACAACAGATGTCGCAACTACTGTCAGCAGCCACCGACTCCATTTCCCTCCCCTGTAGAAGAAGTATTACGTAACCCCAGCCTCTACTGTAGCACCATATAATGTGGTGTGCCTTATATTTGGAAAACTTTGATATATTTACGTATTATATTTGGAACACGTTTCTCATTCATTGAAGGTACGCTTTATAGTCCTGTGCGCCTTATATATGGTAAAAGTTTGAAAATAGACCATTCATTGGGGGTGCGCCTTATACTCCGGTGCGCCTTGTACACCGGCAAATTCTGCATTTTTTTTGTGGCACCTTCACCAGAATAATTCTATTGCCATTATCATGGTAAGATGACCAAAAATTGTCTCATTTACCTCTGAAAATTTTCCAGACTTGACAACATGATTTTTGGTTGCCATGTCTGTCATGAAGACATCACAAAATAGTCTCAAGAGGCCATGCCTGAAAAACAATAGGAAGTCCTGTATTTTTCTCATTTTTAATGCAGTAAATTGGATTAATTTTATTCAAACAAGTTTAATTTTGTACGAGTGTCTATCACGCGTACCCCTCCCCCCAAAAAGAGTCTTAAGAAACCATTCCTAAGGGTACAAAGGAACTTTACATTGCATTTTACTTTGAGTGGCCATTATCGACAACCTAGGGACTGTTGATAATAATAATAATAATAATAATAATAATAATAAAGTGTCTTTGAGAGTTTTAAAAGGCACTTATATTTAAAATGTATAATAATCATAATAATACATTTAATTTACAAGTGCCTTTAAAAACACCCATGGGCACTTAATTTGAGAATTGCATCTACTATGATTGCTGTAGCATTGCATTGCACAAGTGAATGTAAAAGAAAATGGATGATTGTTGACACTTTTGAATACTAAAACCCTCTTTTCTCTGCCAACGGTTGGGTTGATTTCAAGTTTAGCTCTTGAAAAAAATGCAAGCTGAATCACATTATTTTTTTTTCATTAAGTCTGTAGATTTGCATTTAACCATGAATATAATGCAGCGTTTGTCTGATAAGTTGGGCGTGTGGGGGAAGGGGGGGGGGGTCAGCATGCACTGGCCTCATTTGACTTGCCCACCCCCCTTTTACTCCCTCTCAAATTCTCCTGCTTTGAATGTTCTCAGCTCCATTCCAGCGCGATTGTGGGGCTACCGCTCAACCCATTCACCCCACGGTGCACTCAACAACCTCTCCCACCCCTTAACGTTGACAGTTCCTCGTTTGAAAACATCCGATTGGTTCATGTGTAACTTCCAAAAAGCCCCAAAAGAATGTCCAAAAAGTGTCAGAAGAAGAAAAAAAGAAGTTAAGATAAATGATGAATGCTGAGAAACTCGCCAAATTTTGCTCCCCCTTTCCCCTCTTTCAATCCCTTTGCAAGCCCGGTCAGGGCATAACCGTGGTAACAGCATACTGGCAATGAATATGGGTAGTTGCCGGGGCAGCCATCACCACGGTGACATCAGTGAAGCGCTGTTGTGTGCTAACAAAGCTTGTCTCTTTCCCCTCTTTGGTTGGGCAGTTTTTTTTCCGGGGAAAAAAAAAGTTCTTTCGAGTACATTTCCAACCATGAAAAAAGAATTAATCACAACAATATTGGCTCAAGTTCTGTTTCATACAAAATAAATCACCATGATCAATAAACTCAGTGCAGGAAAAAAAAACATATGTTCAATTTGGTATGTATGGAAATATAGGGGATCCGAGGTTGATCCCTGTTGGTCTAGCATGCATGTTAATGTTCTTTCTCCATGGTGGATTTTGACAGTTTTATCTGAGAAACATTTTCAAGAAAAAGCATTTTTACTCTGTTATAGTCACGCAGTTTACAGTTGATCAACCTGACCTGAGCTGACCTCGTCCTTCTGGCGTTAGGATAATCCCTTTTTGTAAAATCTCCTTTTGTTTGGTCTGCGCTCAGCGAGATTAGTGATTAGTGGGGACCATGTTGTATTTTTTTTTAAACTTGTAATTTAGCTAGCCATACGCTAAAGCTAATCCCACGTCTACTTCATGCCAGGGGCAATTGACAATAATATGACTGCTCAAGTTTTTATTCCATGACAACCAAATGAGATCTGCATTGTTGAACATTATTGAAAGATAATTGAATAAAAAAGATGGTTTATATTCATAAATGTTCCAATCAAATGATTGTTTGTTCTTTTAACTACTAGCATGCAAAATGTCCCTGTTTATCCGTACATTACGCATTAGAAATGTTTAGAAGAATGAGTCAGGATTGGTTTCTTTATCTCTAATAAACAAAATAGAAATGGTACTTTAAAAAAAGCTTTTATGAATTTATCGAGGTCAATTTTAACTCATTCACTGCCAATCACGGATTTATTGGCAATTTAAAATATAATGTATTTGTTCGAGTTTTGTTTTGTCTTGTTTGGGTGCCGATAAATCGCTGGCTATGGCCTGTGGTAATTTTTTCTTCCTTCCACAAGTGGGCAGCATTTCCCTTTTTTCCATCTTAGAGCTTTGTTCCAGATTTAGCTCTTGTTAAAGCGCTATATAAACAAATATTATGTATTGCATTGAATTTTGGACAGCCGCCCTCATTTCAAGCTCATATAACTACAGACCGATATCATTTAGGAATTAACTTTTTTTCTGATGAAAGAAGAGAGTCTAACGTTTCTTACGCTGCATTGACTGTTTGCGTAGTCCTAAAACTCAATATTCCGTGGGTCTTGGAATTTGAGTGACAATGACAAAAACCCTGGCACTGGTGTGGACACATTTTTGCACATGCTTGGCAGTGAATGAGTTAAAAACAAAAAATGACAATAGCTCCAAAATGTAATTTAATTTAGCTCCAAAATGTGATGTGCTAGAAAAAAAAGAATTTTTATCACTTAAAAAAATATTGTTAATATATATATGTAACGGAGTTGTGCACTTAGATTATTAAATTATGAAGGAAGTGACGCAACGGCGCACAGTGTGGCACTATGTCCCGCCCATAGTTTCCAGAACAATCTCGAGGAGATTCAGGGTGAGTCGCAATTTTCTGTTGGTCTTGATTAACGCGCATTTTCATGACAATACCTTATTTTGTTTCCCCTTTTGTACTGTCTAGTGTTATCTAATTAGTTCCCTTATTCATTTCGAGTCCAGATTACTTTTTGTGTCATTATTTACTTCACGTTTTGTCGAGTGGAACTTTGGAGCATATGTGCTTTTCTATCGCAGTTAATCAAGACCAACAGAAAATTGCGACTCACCCTAAATCTCCTCGAGATTGTTCTGGAAACTATGGGCGGGACATAGTGCCACACTGTGCGCCGTTGCGTCACTTCCTTCATAATTTAATAATCTAAGCGCACAACTCCGTTACATATACTACTTTAATTCAAATTTGCTGTTGAACAGTGTAGTAAATGAATCCAAAAATAATTCACGAAAATGTTCCAGTGAAACCTGCTCATTTGTTGTTTATGAACAAACTGTATAATCGTGTTGTGAAATCATCTCCATCGCCGAATTATGTCATGTTCATATCATGTTAGTCTGTGTGTGTGTGTGTGTGTGTGTGTGTGTGTGTGTGTGTGTGTGTGTGTGTGTGTGTGTGTGTGTGTGTGTGTGTGTGTGTGTGTGTGTGTGTGTGTGTGCGCGCGCGCGCGCTTTGCGTGTTTTCCTGTCCTGTTGGCATTTCCCCTTTTGTTAACATGAACAATGATGGCCGACCAATTTTTTTTTTTATCCCTTCAACTATTGGAGGAGGGAGGAAGCATCATGCTTTTCATTTGGGACTCTCGTGAGATATTCCCCCCCTGCCAAGTCTCACACACTCAATAATGGAGACCGACTGGGAAGAGGGGAGGTTAGTGTGGGGGATGTGGGGTCTCTCTCTCTCTCTCACTTTTTGTCTCATGCTTCATTTGTTGTTTGTCAGCCTTGAATAGACTCCTTCATCAACAGTGTGTGTGCGTGTGATTACAGTTGGACCACTCCTACCCTTGAAACTCACAAGACACAAGATGAGGTACACTTTCTTCACCTCCTGCTCGAATATATCCAATTGTAGTTTCACGGGGCCTTGCGAGCCCACATATTAACTGCATGGTTGAACTTGCCACTAAAATTCCCCAAATTCCTAAACCCCTCCTCCCTCTTCTGTCGTTCTCTGCTTGAGACCCACGCAGACACACTCTAAATCCACTACTATAAATTATCGGCTGTATGTGGAGCCCTTATATGTATTTTTAATGATTGGAGAGATTGAGTGGTGTGTGTGAAGATTGTTTTGTTATTAAATTTAAATGTATTATTATTATTATAAATTATGTATCTAACCCTAACCCTAACCCCAATGAAAGCATTTTATAATTATTTTTTTAATCAAGTACAGTATATTGCGTGTAATTTTAAGGCTTATTTAGTTGAAAATTATTTTTTATGGGGACCTGGAAACGGATTATTCTCATTTTAATGGTTTTCCATGGGAAATTAATGTTTGGAATACACACTTTTGGCCTTACACACACTTTCCGGGAACCAATTAAGTTCGTAATCCAAGTTATCGCTGTACATGTATTGTAGTGTATTCACAAAAAGGTGACGAATGTCCTTGAACCAGCTGGAGCTCGCCACTAGGTGGGGGTGTTGGCTTGTTGTGGGCGGAACCGACATCTGTTGGCTTCATCCCCATCCCGGAAGTCATCAACTGTCGAATGGACAGCGAGTCAAAGGCTGTGGACAAGTCTGCTCCTGCGAGGTAAGCAAACAATTGGCGAGTTGAAGATGCACGCAGCGCAACTGCCATTGTCTGTGTGTATATTTTGCAGGGCTCCGATGGGTGACATGAAGAAAATGAAACTCCATAAATGCAGAATTGAGTGGATCACAGATGAGTGTCATCAGTCGAGCCAATTTGCTAGTGGTGGGTAGATGAGGCATCCTGTATCGTGTCGACACAGTGACACACTGTATTGACACTGTGTTGCTGAATACTGACACCAGGTGGACTTGCAGGAAACATTTGACAGGGTCATCTGACACTGATCTGTCAAACCAATTTTATCCAATTCCATTGATTAGGCATTTGCATTCACATTATTTTTACATATACGTCATTTCATAAAAAAAAAAAGCTTTGATATTCGAGACGCAGTTGATATGAATCTGATATCTGAATGCCTAAGTAAAAGTGTTGTGAATGACAATGGACTCATTGTAATTAAAGATTCGTAGTAAAAAAAAAATTCTCCAGCGTTTTGTTATACCATCTATTTCTTTTTTTTTTTTAGGCAATTTACCCCGCCTTTGAGAAGATCCTCTCACAAAGCACTGGAGAGGCCGGTGAGGCGCAAAAAAAAGACCATGTATAGTCAGGTGTTTTTAGCCCAAAAAACGACCATGTGTATGTAGTAAGGTGTTTTTAGCCCAAAAAAACGACCATGTATAGTAAGGCTTTTTTAGCGTAAAAAAGACCATGTATAGTAAGGCGTTTTTTGCCCCCAAAAAAAACACCATGTATAGTAAGGCGTTTTTAGCGCAAAAAAAGCACCACGTATAGTAAGGCATTTTTAGGCGAAGAAAACGACCATGTATAGTAAGGCGTTTTTAGCGCAAAAAACGACCATGTATAGTAAGGCGTTTTTAGGTGAAGAAAAACGACCGTGTATAGTAAGCCGTTTTTAGGCGGAAAAGACGACCATGTATACTAAGGTGTTTTTAGCCGAAAAAACAACAACCGTGTATAGTAAGCCGTTCTTAGCCTGAAAAAAAAGACGATGTATAGTAAGGCGATTTTGACCCCCCAAAAAAACGACCATGTATAGTAAGGCTTATTTAGCCCAGAAAAAGACCATGTAAAGTAAGGCGTTTTTAGCGCAAAAAAACAACCATGTATAGTAAGGCGTTTTTTGCCCAAAAAACGACCATGTATAGTAAGGCTTTTTTTAGCGCAATAACACGATCATGTGTTTTTAGGCGAAAAAAACGACCATGTATAGTAAGGTGTTTTTAGGCGAAAAAGACGACCATGTATACTAAGGTGTTTTTTAGCCGGAAAAACGACCATGTATAGCAAGGCGTTTTTAGCGCAAAAAACGACCATGTATAGTAAGGCGTTTTAGCGCAAAAATGACCATGTATAGTAAGGCTTTTTTCGCGAAAAAAAAAAGACCATGTATAGTAAGGCGTTTTTAGCGCAAAAAACGACCATGTATACTAAGGTGTTTTTAGCCGGAAAAACGACCATGTATAGCAAGGCGTTTTTAGCGCAAAAAACGACCATGTATAGTAAGGCGTTTTTAGCGCAAAAACGACCATGTATAGTAAGGCTTTTTTAGCGCAAAAAAACGACCATGTATAGTAAGGCTTTTTTAGCGCAAAAAAACGACCATGTATAGTAAGGCTTTTTTAGCGCAAAAAACGACCATGTATAGTAAGGCTTTTTAGCGCAAAAAAACGACCATGTATAGTAAGGCTTTTTTAGCGCAAAAAACGACCATGTATAGTAAGGTGTTTTTAGCGCAAAAAACGACCATGTATAGTAAGGCATTTTTAGCGCAAAAAACGACCATGTATAGTAAGGTGTTTTTAGCACAAAAAACGACCATGTATAGTAAGGCTTATTTAGCCCAGAAAAAGACCATGTACAGTAAGCTGTTTTTAGCGCAAAAAAAACGACCATGTGTAGTCTGGCTTTTATAGCGCAAAAAAAACAACCATGTATAGTAAGGCTTCTTTAGTGCAAAAAAAGACCATGTATAGTAAGGCTTTTTAGCATAAAAAAAGTCCACGTATAGTAAGGCTTTTTTAGCGCAAAAAAACTACTATGTATAGTAAGGCTTTTTTAGCGTGAAAAAGACCATGTATAGTCAGGTGTTTTTAGCCCAAAAACGACCATGTATAATAAGGCGTTTTAGCCCAAAAAACGACCATGTATAGTAAGGCGTTTTTAGCCTGAAAAAAACGACCATGTATAGTAAGGCGTTTTTAGCGCAAAAAATGGCCATGTCTAGTAAGGCGTTTTTGACCCAAAAAAAACGACCATGTATAGTAAGGCTTATTTAGCCCAGAAAAATACCATGTATTGTAAGGCGTTTTTTGCCCCAAAAAACGACCATGTATAGTAAGGCGTTTTTACCGCAAAAAAACGACCATGTATAGTAAGGCGTTTTTAGGTGAAAAAAAAACGACCATTTATAGTAAGGCGTTTTTAGGCGAAAAAAACAACCATGTATAGTAAGGTGTTTTTGACCCCAAAAAAACGACCATGTATAGTAAGGCTTATTTAGCCCAGAAAAAGACCATGTATAGTAAGGCGTTTTTAGCGCAAAAAAACGACCATGTATAGTAAGGCGTTTTTTGCCCAAAAAGAAACGACCATGTATAGTAAGGCTTATTTAGCCCAGAAAAAGACCATGTATAGTAAGCTGTTTTTAGCGCAAAAAAAAAAACAACCATGGATAGTAAGGCGTTTTTAGCGCAAAAAAACGACCATGTATAGTAAAGCGTTTTTAGCGCAAAAAAGCGACCATGTATAGTAAGGCTTATTTAGCCCAGAAAAAGACCATGTATAGTAAGGCGTTTTTAGCGCAAAAAAAAACCCACCATTTATAGTAAGGCGTTTTTTTGCCCCAAAAAACGACCATGTATCGTGAGGCGTCTTTAGCGCAAAAAAACGACCATGTATAGTAAGGCTGTTTTAGCGCAAAAAACAACCATGTATAGCAAGGCTTTTTTAGCGTAAAAAACGACCATGTATAGTAAGGCGTTTTTTGACCCAAAAAAAGACCATGTATATATAGTAAGGCGTTTTTAGGCGAAAAAAACGACCATGTATAGTAAGGCGTTTTTTTCCCAAAAAAACGACCATGTATAGTAAGGCGTTTTTAGCGAAAAAAAAACGAGCATGTATAGTAAGCCGTTTTTTGCCCAAAAAAAGACCATGTATAGTAAGGCGTTTTTAGCGCAAAAAACGACCATGTATAGTAAGGCGTTTTTAGCGCAAAAAAACGACCATGTATAGTAAGGCGTTTTTAGGCGAAAAAAACGACCATGTATAGTAAGGCGTTTTTTTGCCCCAAAAAATGACCATGTATAGTGAGGCGTCTTTAGCGCAAAAAAACGACCATGTATAGCAAGGCTTTTTTAGCGTAAAAAACGACCATGTATAGTAAGGCGTTTTTTGACCCAAAAAAAGACCATGTATAGTAAGGCGTTTTTAGCGCAAAAAAACGACCATGTATAGTAAGGTTTGTTTTTAGCGTAAAAAAAGACCATGTATACTAAGGCGTTTTTGCCCAAAAAAAACACCATGTATAGTAAGGCGTTTTTAGGCGAAAAAAACGACCATGTATAGTAAGGCATTTTTAGGCGAAAAAAACGACCATGTATAAGAAAAGTAAGGCGTTTTTAGCGCAAAAAACGACCATGTATAGTAAGGTGTTTTTTGCCCCCCAAAAAAAACGACCATGTATATTAAGGCGGTTTTAGGCGAAAAAAACGACCATGTATAGTAAGGCGTTTTTGACCCCAAAAAAAGGACCAGGTATAGTAAGGCTTATTTAGCCCAGAAGAAGACCATGTATAGTAAGGCGTTTTTAGCGCAAAAAACGACCATGTATAGTAAGGCGTTTTTAGGCGAAAAAAAACGACCATGTATAGTAAGGCTTATCTTGCCCAGAAAAAGACCATGTATAGTAAGGCTTTTTTAGTGCAAAAAAACAACCATGTATAGTAAGGCTTTTTTCGCGCAAAAAACGACCATGTATAGTGAGGCGTCTTTAGCGCAAAAAAACGACCATGTATAGTAAGGCGTTTTTCGGCGAAAAAAACGACCATGTATAGTAAGGCTTTTTTTTTTGCGTAAAAAAGATCATGTATAGTAAGGCGTCTTTAGCGCAAAAAAACGACCATGTATAGTAAGGCGTTTTTAGCGTTAAAAAAACGACCATGTATAGTAAGGCTTTTTTAGCATCAAAAACGACCACGTATAGTAAGGCTTTTTTAGCGCAAAAAACGACCACGTATAGTAAGGCTGTTTTAGCGCAAAAAACAACCATGTATAGTAAGGTCTTTTTAGCGTAAAAAAAGACCATGTATACTAAGGCGTTTTTTGCCCCAAAAAAAACACCATGTATAGTAAGGCATTTTTAGGCGAAAAAAAACGACCATGTATACCAAGGCATTTTTTTGCCCCAAAAAACGACCATGTATAGTGAGGCGTTTTTTGACCCAAAAAAAGACCATGTATAGTAAGGCGTTTTTAGCGCAAAAAAACGACCATGTATAGTAAGGTTTTTTTTAGCGTAAAAAAGACCATGTATAGTAAGGCGTTTTTTGCCCAAAAAAACGACTATGTATAGTAAGGCGTTTTTAGCGAAAAAAAAACGAGCATGTATAGTAAGGCGTTTTTTGCCCAAAAAAAGACCATGTATAGTAAGGCGTTTTTTGCCCAAAAAAAGACCATGTATAGTAAGGCGTTTTTAGCGCAAAAAACGACCATGTATAGTAAGGCGTTTTTAGCGCAAAAAAACGACCATGTATAGTAAGGCGTTTTTAGGCGAAAAAAACGACCATGTATAGTAAGGCGTTTTTGACCCCCCCTCAAAAAAAAAACGACCATGTAGAGTAAGGCTTATTTAGCCCAGAAAAAGACCATGTATAGTAAGGCGTTTTTAGCGCAAAAAAACGACCATGTATAGTAAGGCGTTTTTTTGCCCCAAAAAATGACCATGTATAGTGAGGCGTCTTTAGCGCAAAAAAACGACCATGTCTAGCAAGGCCTTTTTAGCGTAAAAAACGACCATGTATAGTAAGGCGTTTTTTGACCCAAAAAAAGACCATGTATAGTAAGGCGTTTTTAGCCGAAAAAAACGACCATGTATAGTAAGGTTTGTTTTTAGCGTAAAAAAAGACCATGTATACTAAGGCGTTTTTGCCCAAAAAAAACACCGTGTATAGTAAGGCGTTTTTAGGCGAAAAAAACGACCATGTATAGTAAGGCATTTTTAGGCGAAAAAAACGACCATGTATAGTAAGGCGTTTTTAGCGCAAAAAACGACCATGTATAGTAAGGTGTTTTTTGCCCCCAAAAAAAAAACGACCATGTATATTAAGGCGTTTTTAGGCGAAAAAAACGACCATGTATAGTAAGGCGTTTTTGACCCCAAAAAAAGGACCAGGTATAGTAAGGCTTATTTAGCCCAGAAGAAGACCATGTATAGTAAGGCGTTTTTAGCGCAAAAAACGACCATGTATAGTAAGGCGTTTTTAGGCGAAAAAAAACGACCATGTATAGTAAGGCTTATCTTGCCCAGAAAAAGACCATGTATAGTAAGGCTTTTTTAGTGCAAAAAAACAACCATGTATAGTAAGGCTTTTTTCGCGCAAAAAACGACCATGTATAGTGAGGCGTCTTTAGCGCAAAAAAACGACCATGTATAGTAAGGCGTTTTTAGCGCAAAACAACGACCACGTATAGTTAGGCGTTTTTTTGCCCCAAAAAACGACCATGTATAGTGAGGCGTCTTTAGCGCAAAAAAACGACCATGTATAGTAAGGCGTTTTTAGCGTTAAAAAAACCACCATGTATAGTAAGGCTTTTTTAGCATCAAAAAACGACCACGTATAGTAAGGCTTTTTTAGCGCAAAAAACGACCACGTATAGTAAGGCTGTTTTAGCGCAAAAAACAACCATGTATAGTAAGGTCTTTTTAGCGAAAAAAAAACGACCATGTATACCAAGGCGTTTTTTTGCCCCAAAAAACGACCATGTATAGTGAGGCGTTTTTTGACCCAAAAAAAGACCATGTATAGTAAGGCGTTTTTAGCGTAAAAAAACGACCATGTATAGTAAGGTTTTTTTTAGTGTAAAAAAGACCATGTATAGTAAGGCGTTTTTTTGCCCAAAAAAACGACTATGTATAGTAAGGCGTTTTTAGTGCAAAAAAACGACCATGTATAGTAAGGCGTTTTTGCCCAAAAAAAACACTAGGTATAGTAAGGCGTTTTTAGGCGAAAAAAACGACCATGTATAGTAAGGCATTTTTAGGCGAAAAAAACGACCATGTATAGTAAGGCGTTTTTAGCGCAAAAAAACGACCATGTATAGTAAGGCGTTTTAAGCGCAAAAAAACAACCATGTATAGTAAGGTGTTTTTTGCCCAAAAAACGGCCATGTATAGTAAGGCGTTTTTAGGCGAAAAAAAAGACCATGTATAGTAAGGCTGTTTTAGCGCAAAAAACAACCATGTATAGCAAGGCTTTTTTAGCGTAAAAAACGATGATGTATAGTAAGGCTTTTTTAGCGCAAAAAAACGACCATGTATAGTAAGGCGTTTTTAGGCGGAAAAAACAACCATGTATAGTAAGGCATTTTTAGGCGAAAAAAAACGACCATGTATAGTAAGGTGTTTTTAGCGCAAAAAAACAACCATGTACAGTAAGGCGTTTTTTTGCCCCAAAAAACGACCATGTATAGTGAGGCGTCTTTAGTGCAAAAAACGACCATGTATAGTAAGGCTGTTTTAGCGCAAAAAACAACCATGTATAGTAAGGTCTTTTTAGCGTAAAAAACGACCATGTATACTAAGGCGTTTTTTGCCCAAAAAAAAACACCATGTATAGTAAGGCATTTTTAGGCGAAAAAAAACGACCATGTATAGTAAGGCGTTTTTTGACCCAAAAAAAGACCATGTATAGTAAGGCGTTTTTAGCGCAAAAAAACGACCATGTATAGTAAGGTTTTTTTTAGCGTAAAACGACCATGTATAGTAAGGCGTTTTTAGTGCAAAAAAACGACCATGTATAGTAAGGCGTTTTTAGTGCAAAAAAACGACCATGTATAGTAAGGCGTTTTTCCCCAAAAAAAACACCATGTATAGTAAGGCGTTTTTAGCGCAAAAAAACGACCATGTATAGTAAGCCGTTTTTTGCCCAAAAAACGGCCATGTATAGTAAGGCGTTTTTAGGCGAAAAAAAAGACCATGTATAGTAAGGCTGTTTTAGCGCAAAAAAAGACCGTGTATAGTAAGGCGTTTTTAGCGCAAAAAAACGACCATGTATAGTAAGGCGTTTTTAATGCAAAAAAACGGCCATGTATAGCAAGGCTTTTTTAGCGTAAAAAACGATGATGTATAGTAAGGCTTTTTTAGCGCAAAAAACGACCATGTATAGTAAGGCATTTTTAGGCGAAAAAAAACGACCATGTATAGTAAGGTGTTTTTAGCGCAAAAAAACAACCATGTATAGTAAGGTGTTTTTTGCCCAAAAAAAACGACCATGTATAGTAAGGCGTTTTTAGTGCAAAAAAACGACCATGTATAGTAAGGCGTTTTTGCCCAAAAAAAACAACCATGTATAGTAGGGCGTTTTTAGCGCAAAAAAACGACCATGTATAGTAAGGCGTTTTTAATGCAAAAAAACAACCATGTATAGTAAGGCGTTTTTAGCGCAAAAAAACGACCATGTATATAGTAAGGCTTATTTAGCCCAGAAAAAGATAATGTATAGTAAGGTGTTTTTCGCGCAAAAAACGACCATGTATAGTAAGGCATTTTTAGGCGAAAAAAATGACCATGTATAGTAAGGCGTTTTTGACCCCCAAAAAAAAAACGACCATGTATAGTAAGGCTTATTTAGCCCAGAAAAAGACCATGTATAGTAAGGCTTTTTTAGCGTAAAAAACGATGATGTATAGTAAGGCTTTTTTAGCGCAAAAAAACTACCATGTATAGTAAGGCTTTTTTCGCGCAAAAAACGACCATGTATAGTAAGGCGTTTTTTTGCCCCAAAAAACAACCATGTATAGCAAGGCTTTTTTAGCGTAAAAAACGATGATGTATAGTAAGGCTTTTTAGCGCAAAAAACGACCATGTATAGTAAGGCTTTTTTCGCGCAAAAAACGACCATGTAGTGAGGCGTTTTTAGGAGAAAAAAACGTCAGAAATTGCAACATTTCCACAGTAACTCACACTCACTGGTGGTGTACAGGTGCATGCGCTGGCTTTCCCTGCAGACAACAAGGGATCAAATCCTGCTCAAGATTCTTAAAAAAGACATGTTAAATGTTTTGCCGTTTTTTTTATGTAGGACCTTCACCAGTTGCCCTTTACCATGACTAAAGAGAATAGAAAGTCACAGGTACTGGTAGTATAGAGGTATTGCCCTTGTTTGTGCTGCAGATGAAGCAGGTTCAAGTCTGACCCAAAGATGCAAAATTAAGTTAGGTGTTTTTATCTGTTGTTTTTTTGGGCAAAAAACGGCTGACTATTCATGGTCGTTTTTTTGCGCTAAAAAAAGCCTTATTATACATGGTCTTCTTTTGGGCAAAAAACGCCTTACTATACATGGTCGTTTTTTTGCGCTGAAAATGTTGCGCTCTCCACTATAGTAAGGGAGATACGGTGTTGTGGGATCCAGAAAAAAACCACAAGACAAGCAATGTGATACGTCTTGACTCAACAGTGGTTTACTTCGAATGCCCCGATCTAATGCAAACGTACGCGCACAACAATTTCCGGTCCAACGATCTAAATCGGTCCGACACGAAACATGAACCGAAGCAGGCGTTCCATGTTTAAATAAACATTTTCGATATATATCATTTGTAAACCAATAGAACTACGCGAATGTAACCAAAATAGGAAATACGATAATTTACAACCTGTCACATACTCCCCCTCAAAATAGATGTTGTCCCCAACATATGTACTAGTAAATACATAAATACGCTGGACGACGTGCCCAAAACAATGACGCACGGTATTATGAACTGCATCCAAATATGAACTATAATAATGAACAGTTTACAGACTGGAACTCTTTTCATACATTCTGTTTACATTATAACAATCAACAATTCACAGACTGGAACTCTTTTCATACATTCCGTTTTACTTATACAGGGCTCATCGGGGTCTTCTTGTTTCCATCTCACTGTTCTATTAAACCGAAGTGTCGATTAACCATTTCTGTAGTATTTCGTGGCATAATAGGGGTGTGCGCCATACATCCAAGGCATTGTCTGTTCACCATGATATGGTACTGTCCCTACATTGTAGCAAGATGGCGAACCAAGGCGATCATACGTGAATACCTTGGGTCTCCTGTGTTCTCGTCGTGGCCGTTGATTTCCCCCAATATCAGGATTACTGGGGGGTGGCTGGGGAAAAGGGGGACACACTGTCACAGGTGGATCATTTTCCGGACCAATGTTGCCCTCCTGAGATTGGTCAACTTCCGCAGCTCCCGGCTCCGTCCCCGGCAGTTCATTCCCCAGTTGATTGTCATCATGGTGGGTTGTCTCCACAAAGCTCACGTCCCGCGGTTCTGGTGAGTCTGGTCGGGTGCTCTGGCGATGCAACACTGGATAATACTCATCCTCCTCATCATCCTCTTCCGGATCCATTTCCGGCATCTTGTTCGGTCGTTGCCGAGTGGACTTTTCCTTGGACTGGGACTGTAGTGAAGTCTCTAATGGCAAATGATCACATGGCAGCAAAAGATTGCGGTGGAGTATCCTAGATCTGCCCTTCCCCCTCTCAGGTTTCAGCTCATAAACTGGAATGTCTTGGCTGACTTGACGAACCACTGTATGAACAACATCCTCCCAGTGGTTTCTCAGTTTGCCTGAACCTCCACGTGGGGTTAAGTTTCGAACCAGAACACGATCACCGGGCAACAGGGTAGAATACTTTAGTTTACTGTCATATAGTCTCTTACTCCTGGCAGCAGCTTTGTTGTTATTTTCTTGCGTGATCGCATACGCTTCCTCCATGCCCTGTTTCCACTTCTTCACATAGTCCTTCTGGTTGGTTTCACCCTGGTTCGAGTCTGGATTCAAACTAAACAACATATCAACTGGCAAACGTGGTGAACGTCCATAAAGTAAGTAAAAAGGTGAGAACCCTGTCACCTCACTTTTGGTACAGTTGTAAGCATAAACGAGTTTGTTTAGTGAGTCTTTCCAGTTACTCTTTTGTTTCTCTGTCAGTGTCTTTAACATCTGGATCAGTGTTCGATTAAATCGTTCAACTTGTCCATTTCCCTGTGGATGGTAGGGAGTTGTCCTTGAACCCGCAACCCCACAATATTCCTTCAGTTGAGCAAAAAGTTGATTTTCAAATTCACCACCCTGATCATGGTGAATTCGAAGGGGGAACCCAAACTTTAAAGCATAGTCATTAAAGATTTTGTCTGCCGCTGTTTTGCCAGCTTTGGACGTTGTAGCATAAACTTGAGCGAAACGTGTAAAATGGTCTACTAGCACAAGCACGTATTCATAACCACCCTTACATTTGTCAAGATGCAAAAAGTCAACGGAGACAAGTTCAAAAGGCTGAGTAGTCACAATATTAGTAAGAGGGGCTCTGGTCTCACGGTTGGGCTTTTTGTGTTTTAGGCACACACACTCTCTCAGTACATAGTCCTCTATTTCTTTTTGCATAAAGGGCCAGTAAAAACGATCCCTTACAAGGGAAAGAGTCCTTTCTACACCATGGTGGCCCATTTCATCATGCAGCTCTTTTAACACTGTCACCTTGTGTTTTTCAGGAAGCAGTAGTTGGGTTCTGTTTGCCGTTTTTCTGTACAAAACACCTCTGTCATTAAAGTGTAGCTTGTCCCATTCCCTCACAAGACAAACAACTTGAGGACAATGCTTTCTTAGTTCAGTACCTAGCGGTTTCGTCTCCGCCAGTTTGTATCTAATAATATGTCCTATAATGGGGTCAGTCTCTTGATCTAGCTTGATCTGTCCAACAGTCAATGGGGCTATCGGTGTATTTAGTGACACCTCGGCACACATAGCTGAGATTCCCATAGACCAAGCTGCACTAGACTCGTTCTGTTGGTCAACCGCTTGTACGGCAGCACTCACAGCATCATACGACATTTCTTTTGTACATCCTTCCATATATGTTACCATATCAAGGGGCATCCTAGATAAACTGTCTGCATCAACATTTTCCTTACCGGGACGATATTTAACAGTAAAATTAAAATCAGAAAGTTCTGCGACCCACCTGCACCCAGTTGCATTTAACTTAGCAGTCGACAGTACATACGTGAGTGGATTATTGTCACTATACACAGTGAAGAATGGTGCATAGTACAAATAATCACGAAACTTGTCTGTGATCGCCCACTTAAGCGCCAAAAATTCCAACTTGCCCGAGTGTAAATTATAATTCTTCTCAGCTGCAGTTAATGTCCGAGAGCCATAGGCTATCACGCGAAGTTTGCCATTTTGTCTTTGGTACAACACAGCACCTAAACCCCGGTTAGAGGCATCTGTATGCAAAATGAAAGGATGCGCGAAGTCAGGAAAACCTAAAACTGGTGGTTGAACTAAACAGTCTATTAGCTGCTCTAACACTGACTGATGCTCATCACTCCACTCAATACGTGTGTTGGAAGACACACTGTTATGTCTCACTTTCCATTTTTGTCTTTGATGCTGCTGAGTCTCAACATTCAGAGGGGCTTTAAGCAAAGCATACAAGGGACTAGCGATACAAGAGAAATCTTTGATGTATTGCCTATAATAGCTTAATAGTCCCAAAATGGCTCGAAGCTCACCGACAGTGCCTGGCTGCTTGTTTTTCAGGGCACGCACTGCTGCTGTATCTGCCGGGTCCATTCTGCTCCCCTCAGCAGAGACAATCCTGCCGAGGTACCTCACTTCCGGCTTAAAGAGGTCACACTTTCGGGCTTTGAGTTTTATTCCATTTTCCCTGAGACGTCGCAACACTCGTCTGACGTCCTCAACGTGGTTGTCAAATGTCCCGCTGAAAACAAGAATGTCATCAAGATAGGGGACACATATTTCGTCCCGTAACCCCTCCAGACATTGTTCCATACACCGCTGGAACGCTGCTGGTGCATTCATGAGTCCAAACGGAATTCGAATCCATTCATAAAGGCCCCAAGGGGTCACGAAGGCAGTCAGGTGTCGGCTCCCTTTGGACATGAACCCCTGGTGGTATGCTTTGCCTTGGTCCAGCAGCGAGAAGATGGTGTTACCCCCAAGGCTATCCACCACGTCCTGTACCCGTGGGATGGGGTGCCGGTCAGGGTGTGTTTTCCGGTTCAGCTCTCTGTAATCAATACATAAGCGCAGTGTACCATCTTTTTTCCTGACACAGACGACAGGGGATGAGTAGGAGGAAGTGGACTTTTCCACCCACCCCTGCGCTATCAAGTCCTGTAAATAGTCTTTCACCTCTCTGTACATTGGCTTTGGGACAGACATATATGTCTTTGAAACAGGCTCAGTGTCTTTCAACAAAATGTCCATTTGTAGGTTTTCCACACACCCTATGTCGTCGTCCGATTTTGAAAATGATGCCGATTCCTCTCTCAACATCTGCTGAACGGTCTTTCTTTTATCTTCGTCCAAATGAGAAAGGTCAATTGGGGGGTCCCACTGCTCACTGAGAGCGATGGTGGTATTCTGGACATGGACCTCATTGACAACCACTGAAGGAAGGTCCCTTTTAAATATGTTAAGTGGGTAGACAGACCCTACCGACTGCACTGTACCAATAATAGCCTTTACTGGAAACCTAATATCATGATTAGTAGGGTTCTGGACACTAACAACTATCCTAGGGATGGAACCTGCCTTAACTGAGACCAACGAGTCACAAAGCTCGAGGCCATCTGGCCACTGTGGGTTTTCACTTGGCTCAAAAACCAATGTAACATCTTCCTTAAAGGGCTTAGGGCTTAGCCTGTACTTTGCATGGAATAATAAGTGAGCTATGCCTGGCTATAGTGAATCTCTCATTTGTTGTTTTTACACGGTACTCATGTGCTTGTCCCAGACTAACTGCTTTTATGAAAGTGGCAGCTTTATTGCGCTTAAGGTGGATAGTAAGGCTTTTTTCGCGCAAAAAACGACCATGTAGTGAGGCGTTTTTAGGAGAAAAAAACGTCAGAAATTGCAACATTTCCACAGTAAGTCACACTCAATGGTGGTGTACAGGTGCATGCGCTGGCTTTCCCTGCAGACAACAAGGGATCAAATCCTGCTCAAGATTCTTAAAAAAGACATGTTAAATGTTTTGCGTTTTTTTTTATGTAGGACCTTCACCAGTTGCCCTTTACCATGACTAAAGAGAATAGAAAGTCACAGGTACTGGTAGTATAGAGGTATATGCCCTTGTTTGTGCTGCAGATGAAGCAGGTTCAAGTCTGACCCAAAGATGCAAAATTAAGTTAGGTGTTTTTATCTGTTGTTTTTTTGGCAAAAAACGGCTGACTATTCATGGTCGTTTTTTTTTTGCGCTAAAAAAAGCCTTATTATAAATGGTCTTCTTTTGGGCAAAACACGCCTTACTATACATGGTCGTTTTTTTGCGCTGAAAACGCTTTACTATACATGGTCTTTTTTTTGCGCTAAAAAAAGCCTTACTATACAAGGTCGTTTTTTCGGGCAAAACAACGCCTTACTATACATGGTCTTTTTTTTTCGGCAAAAAAACACCTTACTATACATGGTCGTTTTTTGCGCTAAAAAAGCCTCACGAAACATTGTCTTTTTTTGGACAAAAAAGCCTTACTATACATGGTCGTTCTTTGCGCCAAAAAAAGCCTTACTATACATGGTCGTTTTTTTTGCGATAAAAACGCCTTACTATACATGGTCGTTTTTTTTGCGATAAAAACACCTTACTATACATGGTCGTTTTTTTTGGCTAAAAACGCCTTACTATACATGGTCGGTTTTTTCAGCTAAAATACATGGTCTTTTTTTGCGCTAAAAAAGCCTTACTATACATGGTAGTTTTTTTTTTAGCAAAAAACACCTTACTATTCATGGTCGTTTTTTTGCGATAAAAACGCCTTACTATACATAGTCGTTTTTTTGATTCCATTTTCATAGCACCACTGTAACACTGGGACCTATCTGTCTCTGTGGTCACACCATGTCCCACTGGAGTAACCCTTTCTAGTTTAAAGCATGGTTCCTAGCTGAGTTCTGTGCTTTGCAGCCTGCTCTGAAATGTTCACTACTTCCACATTTAAAACAGTGCTGACAATATTCTTCACCTGTCTGAATACAAGAATAACACCTGGGCTGAGGGCGACGGGGCATGTAGTACTGCGGAGGGGCGAACCGCTGCTGGAACTGTGCTGCCCCCCTCATCGGCCTGGGCCCTGGTGCTGGGTGGTACTGCTGAAGAGCTGATGGGGAGTGCTGGGTGTAGTAGTGCCTGGCTGGTGGATCTACCTGATATTGTGAAGGTGGAGTGAAGGCGACCTGTTCAGGGTAGTGGTCAGGCAGGCGTTCAGGTCCTCCGCTGGTGGGCTGAGAAGTGGCTGTTGGTTTCTGAATAGTCTCTTTGATCTGGGACACTTCTGCACGCAGCTCTTTTAACAGCATCATCTCTGACCTCATCTCTTTGATCTCTGAAAGGAGTTCATTCGGCACAGTAACAGTATTCTGCTTTAAGACTGTCTTCTTCCCAATCGGGACTGGTGTGTCATCTACCTGGACAGTGTTCAGCGTTGTCACCCGTGCAGCAGCATTTTTCTTTTTTTCCTGTCGCTCTTTTTCATTTGCACATGCCATGTTTAATTTTTCTAACAGTACTTCATCTGATGTGGTGGTTAGCAGGAGGAAAGGTTGCATGTCACTCTTTACATTGTCACTCTGTAACCCCGTCAGAACTGTGTGCAGGAATAAACTCTGGACCAACGTGGGATCATACTTCACCTCTGATTCAGCTTCTTGAGATGCAAAAAGAATCCTTTGACGAAGATCCATTGCACGCAGTAGAAATTTCTGTGGGGACTCTTTATTAGTCTGCACTTCCGATGAGAGCTGCTTGTACAACTCAGTGGCTCCTCTCTCTTGATAGTGAGATCGGAGAATCCTTCGTAAAGAAGTTAGGGTAAGATTTTCTTTCCCTTCGAGGTAGCTTCTCAACTGCAGACCTGGTGTTATGGCACGAACCACTGCATCGATGATCTCATCCCCCTGGTAGCCTTTACTGAGCCCACTTTCTATCTGTCTGACCAAATTAGGAAATGTGAGTTTATCTTTTTGTCCGAGTTCACCTATTTGTCCAGATATTTTGAAATCTTTGCGCCAGGGGGCAGTGTCTGGGGGCACTATGCTTCTCTTTCGCACTGCATCCCGACCTTTTTCACTTGGTTTGGCTATTCCTGGTTCAAAATCTTTTATACTTTCAATCAAGTCCTTTATACGTAGCAAATCTGACATTCCTCCATCTTCTAGCTCTAATTCAGCTCTTTCAATGTAGGTTGACACAATATTAATTAGTTGGCCTCGAGTCTTTCCTGTAAGTTGCTCTCTTTCCAGTCCAGATATTTGGATTTCAGCACATAACTCTGACAACTGTTGAAAATTCAGTCCAAATAACTTGCCTTTGATGTCCAACTGTAATTCCTCTAACGCCATTTTCGAGAGGGTAGACGCAGTTCAGCTGGCCGGATTCACTTCAAAGTCTTCCAGTGCCCTCCAGTGGTGGCTGTACGCACAGAGATGCAACTAGAGCACATGTAGAAACAAACCAGTAAACGGCGACGCCACTCCGACTGGGTTGATTGGGGATATTCGGCGCGAGCTTCTACCCACGGCGAGTAGACAACACTCGAACGCAAATATCCCAGCGGTGCCTCCAAAATGTTGCGCTCTCCACTATAGTAAGGGAGATACGGTGTTGTGGGATCCAGAAAAAAACCACAAGACAAGCAATGTGATACGTCTTGACTCAACAGTGGTTTACTTCGAATGCCCCGATCTAATGCAAACGTACGCGCACAACAATTTCCGGTCCAACGATCTAAATCGGTCCGACACGAAACATGAACCGAAGCAGGCGTTCCATGTTTAAATAAACATTTTCGATATATATCATTTGTAAACCAATAGAACTACGCGAATGTAACCAAAATAGGAAATACGATAATTTACAACCTGTCACAAAAACGCTTTACTATACATGGTCTTTTTTTTGCGATAAAAACGCCTTACTATACATGGTCGTTTTTTTGGGCAAAAAAACGCCTTACTATACATGGTCGTTTTTTTGGGCAAAAAAACACCTTACTATACATGGTCTTTTTTTGCGCTAAAAAAGCCTCACGAAACATTGTCTTTTTTTGGACAAAAAAGCCTTACTATACATGGTCGTTCTTTGCGCTAAAAAAAGCCTTACTATATATGGTCGTTTTTTTTGCGATTAAAAACGCCTTACTATACATGGTCGTTTTTTTTGCGATAAAAACACCTTACTATACATGGTCGTTTTTTTTGGCTAAAAACGCCTTACTATACATGGTCGGTTTTTTCAGCTAAAATACATGGTCTTTTTTTGCGCTAAAAAAGCCTTACTATACATGGTAGTTTTTTTTTTAGCAAAAAACACCTTACTATTCATGGTCGTTTTTTTGCGATAAAAACGCCTTACTATACATAGTCGTTTTTTTGCGCTAAAAACGCCTTACTATACATGGTCGTTTTTTTGCGCTAAAAACACCTTACTATACATGGTCGTTTTTTGCGCTAAAAACACCTTACTATACATGGTCTTTTATTGGGCAAAAAACGCCTTACTATACATGGTCTTTTTTTTGGCTAAAAACGCCTTACTATACATGGTCGTTTTTTTCGGCTAAAAACGCCTTACTATACATGGTCTTTTTTGCGCTAAAAAAGCCTTACTATACATGGTAGTTTTTTTTAGCAAAAAACACCTTACTATTCATGGTCGTTTTTTTGCGCTAAAAACGCCTTACTATACATGGTCGTTTTTTTGCGCTAAAAACGCCTTACTATACACGGTCGTTTTTGCGCTAAAAACACCTTACTATACATGGTCTTTTATTGGGCAAAAAACGCCGTACTATACATGTTTTTTTTGGCAAAAAATGCCTTACTATACATGGTGGTTTTTTGGACGAAAAAAGCCCTATGATACATGGTCGTTTTTTTTTGCGCTAAAAAGCCTTACTATCCATGGTTGTTTTTTTTGCGCTAAAAACAGCTTACTATACATGGTCTTTTTTTGGGCAAAAAACGCCTTGCTATACATGGTCGTTTTTTCGGGCAAAAAACGCCTTACTATACATGGTCTTTTTTTTCAGCTAAAAACGCCTTCCTATCTATACATGGTCGTTTTTTTCGGCTAAAAACGCCTTACTATACATGGTCGTTTTTTGCGCTAAAAAAGCCTCACGAAACATGGTCTTTTTTTTGGACAAAAAAGCCGTACTATACATGGTCGTTTTTGTTGGGCAAAAAAAGCCCTATGATACATGGTCGTTTTTTTGCGCGAAAAAGCCTTACTATCCATGGTTGTTTTTTTTGCGCTAAAAACAGCATACTATACATGGTCTTTTTTCGGGCAAAAAACGCCTGACTATACATGGTCTTTTTTCGGGCAAAAAACGCCTTACTATACACGGTCTTTTTTTTCCGCTAAAAACGCCTTACTATACATGGTCGTTTTTTGCGCTAAAAAAGCCTCACGAAACATTGTCTTTTTTTGGACAAAAAAGCCGTACTATACATGGTCGTTCTTTGCGCTAAAAAAGCCTTACTATACATGGTCGTTTTTTTTGCGATAAAAACGCCTTACTATACATGGTCGTTTTTTTGCACTAAAAACACCTTACTATACATGGTCTTTTATTGGGCAAAAAACGCCTTACTATACATGGTCTTTTATTGGGCAAAAAACGCCGTACTATACATGGTCTTTTTTTTGGCTAAAAACACCTTACTATACATGGTCGGTTTTTTCGGCTAAAAACGCCTTACTATACATGGTCTTTTTTTTCGCTAAAAAAGCCTTACTATACATGGTAGTTTTTTTGGAACAAAAAACACCTTACTATTCATGGTGTTTTTTTTTCGCTAAAAAAGCCTTACTATACATGGTCGTTTTTTGCACTAAAAACACCTTACTATACGTGTTCGTTTTTTGGGCTCAAAACGCCTTACTATACATGGTCTTTTTTTTCGGCTAAAAACGCCTTACTATACATGCTCGTTTTTTGCGCTAAAAAAGCCTCACGAAACATGGCCTTTTTTTGGACAAAAAAGCCTTACTATAACATGGGGTTTTTTTGGGCAAAAAACGCTTTACTATACATGGTCGTTTTTTTCGGCTAAAAACGCCTTACTATACATGGTCGTTTTTTTGCGCTAAAAAAGCCTCACGAAACATTGTCTTTTTTTGGACAAAAAAGCCTTACTATACATGGTTGTTTTTTTGGGCAAAAAACACCTTACTATACATGGTCGTTTTTTGCGCTAAAAAAGCCTCACGAAACATTGTCTTTTTTTGGACAAAAAAGCCTTACTATACATGGTCGTTCTTTGCGCTAAAAAAGCTTACTATACATGGTAGTTTTTTGCGCGAAAAATGCCTTACTATACATGTTCGTTTTTTGGGCTGAAAACGCCTTACTATACATGGGTTTTTTTGGGGGCAAAAAACACCTTAATATACATGGTCGTTTTTTGGACGAAAAAAGCCTCACTATACATGGTCGTTTTTTGGGCGAAAAAAGCCCTATGATACATGGTTGTTTTTTGCGCAAAAAAAGCCTTACTATACATGTTCGTATTTTGGCCTGAAAACGGCTTACTATACATGGGTTTTTTTTAGCGAAAAAAAGCCTTACTATACATGGTCTTTTTTTGGGCAAAAAACGCCTTCCTATACATGATCGTTTTTTGGGGAAAAAAACGGCTTACTATACATGGTCTTTTTTTGGGCTAAAAACGCCTTACTATATATGGTCGTTTTTTTCTGGTAAAAACGCCTGACTATTCATGGTGGGTTTTTTTTTTTGTATCAGAAGGCGTTTTGAGATGAAAAAAAATGACCATGTATAGTCAGCCGTTTTTACCCAAAAAAAACGACCATGTATAGTAAGGCGTTTTTAGCCGGGAAAAAAACCCACCGTGGATAGTTGCGCGTTTTTAGGCGAAAAAAAACGACCATGTATAGTAAAGCGCTTTTAGGCGAAAAAAAACGACCATGTATGGTAAGCCCTTTTTAACCGAAAAAAAACATGACCATGTATAGTATGTATAGCCCGAAATAAACGATCATGTATAGAAAGCAGTTTTTAGACAAAAAAACAGCATGTATAGTAAGGCGTTTTTAGGCAAAAAAAAACGGCCATGTATAGTAAGGCGTTTTTAGCCGGAAAAAAACCCACCATGTATATAGTAAGGCGTTTCTAGGCGAAAAAAAAAACGGCATGTATAGGAAGGCATTTTTAGCGCTAAAACACTTTGCTGCTGTGAAATGTAAATTTCTCCACTGTGAAACTAATAAAGGCATATCCAATCCAATCAAAACACCATGTATTGTAAGGCGTTTTTAGGCGAAAAAAACAACCATGTATAGGAAGGCATTTTTAGACAAAAAAAAATGTATAATGTGTATATATATATATATACACACACACACACACACGGTGCGTTTTTTTCACACACACACACACACACACGCACACGCGCACACACACACACACACACACACACACACACACACACACACACGCGTATGTTAAATTTACACAAGCTCATACACCAAACATTTTATTAAGCATTATATTCAAGTAGATAAATCAGCTTTCCGGTAAGCTGAAAGCCCTTAAAAAACACATTTAAGACTCACGTGAACAGTCATATAGGCAGATGGGCACTGCCAAAAATCATTTAAGTGCGCCCCCCCACCCCCCCCCCGCCCCCCCCACCCATCAGGAATGCACCATTCATTTAAAATGCTTCCGTTTAATATGAATCAGCATTGTCGCGTGAGACAGAAATCACGAAAGAAAACAACCAAACACGCTTTCGGGCTGTGCGGCAAAAAGCTTTTACAGCAAAGAAAAATCATAATTCTCACCCTGAAATGGGAACACGGCGTCCTCTCTAACGTCAGCAGCTTTAATTTTGTAAGGCTTTAAAAGTACCTTGTTCTTGGTACATGCTCGCACAACGCAAAAACTACACATATATACTTTTGTGTGCAGGTTATGAAGTCCACGAGTCAAAAGATTGCAAATCTTTGATGACAACTGAAATAGAAGCTCTTTAAAGTTCAGTGGGAGTGAAATAATTGTAGATTGAACTTTCAAAATTAAATAAAATTTAAGTGGATGTCATGATTGAATGAATATGAACATATTTACAAAATGGATGTGGTTTAAAAAGGAAACTGATGGATTTGAAAGGATCAGATTACTTTGAGTGGACATTACGACTGACCCCTGAGCAATACACACACACACACTTATAAACACACACACACACACACTTTACTCACTTGCTGCTACGTATTGAGTTGTGATCAAGTTTTGTCATCAAAAGGAGTCCTTTTGTTCAAGGTCAGGATGATCATTCCCGTCACGACCGTCGTCATCCCTCGTCCCTTTCTGATGGCAAGGGAAACTCACAGGACGTTTGGGGGAACGGGTGCGTCAAAGTCTATCGGCATGTCTTTACCGCTCGGCTCTTTGTTCCGACGCTACGACTGGTTGTACGCGTTGCTCTGGTTGCCGTTGGAGCTCTGATCGTTCTCGCTGGTTCAAAAAAAACAAGACCAAAAAAAAAAAAAAATTAAATGTCTTTTGTGCTTCCTGCCGGCCATTTTTGTGGTGATCCAGGGTACCTGTTGGGAGGCGGTTTTGGTTTGGGCATCTTGTTGAGCACGGCGGCGATCTCTTTGCGGTCGTCAAAGTTCTTCCATTGGTCGTATAGCTTGAGGATGACGCGAATGATCTCCAGTATCTGAACACAGCAAGTCATTGATGATTGTGTGTACAAAGCAAACCTCTATAAGATTGACCACGACATAAAAAAATCAAAGTACAACAAAGCAGGATGAATAATTCAACTTAACATTTACGTTGCATCACATGTTGGAAATTTCACTTTGCGTGTGTGTGTGTGTGTGTGTGTGTGTGTGTGTGTGTGTGTGTGTGTGTGTGCGTGTGTGTGTGTGTGTGTGTGTGTGTGTGTAACACTACAACCCATTGCCATTTTTCAGCAACCATTTGTCCAAATGCAAACGCTGGTCGAA
This sequence comes from Hippocampus bargibanti, assembly GCF_051943395.1. NCBI lineage: Eukaryota > Metazoa > Chordata > Actinopteri > Syngnathiformes > Syngnathidae > Hippocampus > Hippocampus bargibanti. The sequence goes on from NC_142752.1 coordinate 6,210,014, forward strand.
CCTTATCCATATCCACGGAGAGCTCAGCAAACCACTGCCTGGCGTCCTTTTGCTGCACCACGCATGCCACATGCAGACAGGCTTCGGGGGAAGGGAATTAAAAAAAGAAAAAGGCAACATGAACACAGGTGAATGGAAATATGTCGGCTGTGCGGGGAGTGGAAAAGGGTCGTACGCACCCAGGGCGACCATGAAGGGGGGGTAGAGCAGACACAGGTCGGTTCTGTAGGTGTCGTTCACGATTCGCCTAGCGGTAAACACAGCAGAGAAGGTCCACAACACTGAAAATAGGAAAATACACCCCCCCCCCTAAAAAAAAATAAGGCAGTTGCCGGAGAGAACTGACTAACCATGCAAGCGGCAGGAGCATGTCCTCCTGGCCCATGTCCTGCACATACTGCAGGAGTGGTCTGTATGGGTGGTACACGATCAGGCAGCAGTCCTGAAATGCCAAAGGCCAAACATTGCATGCATAAAATTTGAGCCACAAAAAAAAAATCATAGGCTTAAAGCCGCCAGAAATAATGCCGTGATGCAGCAACATGCACTGAAAAAGCTACAGTATACACGTTGGCTATAAAATTGGGATTTTATACAGCAAACCCATAAAAAATTACTATTCTGCCTTTTTTCTGTGACATGCAAGCACTTAAAGCCAACAACAAGGTGTTCTAAAGTGGCCAATATAAATGGAAAATTTGATCCAGTAAGGTTGAGGTATAAGTTAAGACCATAAACATTCGTGAGTCAAAGAGATGAAATGTTTTATATATATTTTTTTTTAAAAGAAACCTCAATAATAATAGATCTAAATTACACACTGGAGGCCAAATCAATGCCCCCTAATTTTTTTTTTTTTTTTTTTTTTTCAATTTTTCACCCCCTCCCCCGAACTTTCAGAATCAGAAAGCCTTAAATAGTCCCACAATGGGGAAATTTGCAATCTACAGCAGCAAAATTGAAAGGGGTGAGGTCAAAAAGATAACAAAAGTATTGTATGTACAAAAGAAAATGTCAGAAGACTGAAATGTACTACTACAAAAACTACAAAAACTACAAAAAAAAATGTTTAATAAACTGTACATAGTGTAAAATTACACACAAAAAATGGACACTTGTACTGTAACTATTGGTTGATGCAATACAGCCACATATATCAATATGCCTTTCTTGATACTTGCACTATGTAGTTTTTTATGAAACGGTTTTGTACATTTATAATATACAGTTGCTTAGTTATACAGATGCTTAAATATCTTGTTTTCTATCCTTTCACGCCCCCATCCCCGTTCAAATTGCTGCTGTGGACTGCAAATTTCACATAGTGGGACAAATAAAGGTTTTCTGATTCTGAATATAAAAATACAGAATACAAGCATATATATATATATATATATATATATATATATATATATATATATATATATATATATATATATATACAGAATCAAAGCATATGGAGCGTGTACATTGCAAATTTATCCATGGTAAGAAAATGAAGCTTTTCTGATCTTCGAACATAAACATGACACTCACCATCAACTCCAGCAGATAGAACTCACATTCCAATATCTGCAAAGACAACACAATTCACCCAGACTTCATTTTTTACCTAAAAAGGGAACCCATTGAAATGGACGAGTGCCTTTGATGCCCTGCTGTGAAATAGCGGCATCAAGACCTTCAGGAAAAATCTTTCATAGGCCTGTGCGTGACTTACATGATTCATCCGATAAGGGAACTCTTTGGGGAAGGCGTATGAGAATCTTGTTTTCACTAGTTTGAAGGAGAGGGTTAAAAGAAGTACAAGAAATCAGAATTTAAACAAACAGCAACTAGACAACTTTGTAGATTGTGAGGGTGTGTCGACTTACACACAGACGTGGCTGCGGAGATCAACCTCGTGTTGGAAACCACACCAAATTCCTATAAAAGAAAAAAAAAAAGAATGAACAAAAGCGGCTTAATATTTGTTATGAGGAAAATGTCACATTTCATTATTTTCAGTGAAGACTTTTGAAAGTGTCCATACCTCCACTTTGGAAGCTAAGAAGACGCAAGTCGGAGCCATGAGAACTGGGTCGATACTTTTTAGTGAATATCTATAGAAGGTAGAAATAATCCCAAATTTACACAAAGACAGAGCCATGGTGCGTATTATGATTATTTTTTGGGCTGACCTTGCATAGAATCGTTTAAAGTAGACGGTAGCGGTGGCGATGACTTGTTGTCTCAGCTTCAGGTGTTCTCCCAAAGACTGGATGACTGACAAGAGCACACAAAAAAATGCTGAATTCATATTAGCACAAAAAAGTGCAATCAAGTTTATAGAGGACGGCAGAAGGTAAACACCGTTGGCAAAGAAGATCTGCAGCTTCCAGTATTCCTCCTCAGAAAGGATCTTGAGGTCCTTCTGTCGTTCCTTCATGAGGTCCTGCTTGTCCAGCACCCACTGGAGACTTGGCCAAGACAAAATTGCGCTTGAAAACTCTGTTTATGAACTCTGTGACTTACAACCCGTCCAATAATTACATAAATAAATATGGTCGATTGAAAGATTTGTGTGCACAACCTTGAACAACTCTCTCTGTGCAGAATAAATCAATTACATAATTCGGCGTTGACACCATGTCACGAGTCTCTGTTTTTGAATCTGACAAATATAAATCGTGAAAATTTAAGATTATAGCATTGTCAAGCACTACACGCTGCACTTGAGTGCTCAAATTTGAGTACCTCTCCTCAGATCTGGAGGGGGTCAATGGTTCGGGTTCCTTTTCACAGAATAATCATTTATCACGGTGCAACAATCTGACGTGAGTTTCCAAACAGTAGTAGAAATTCTGACGACAGTTCAGCAAGCAACGTGTTGTCATAACCAACGGGAGCTCTTTTCCAAGATGCTACAAAGCACAATTTATGGCTTCGAAAAATAGTGACCAATCCGGACTAAAATGTGACTTTCAAAGCTTGACTAGCTGCATTTAAGATCATATAAAAATATGCGTGCGACGGCTGGCTTCCACGCGACTAATGCTAGGCCCCGTGAATAAGACTACGGCTTCGGTGATGAAAAACGTATCCTGTGCAGTTTGTTGCTTCAAACTTACTAGTGAGAACTTTGCCAGAAGTTTCCAGCCATTGAAAACGAGACGAGGTAGTGGAGGACAGTTTAAATTCGCGTTAATTTACTGCAAAGAAGTGGACGCCGGAAACACTGGAGCAACATGAAAAACACTCCGTGAGGGAACAAACAAGCAAAAAAAAAACTGTATTCCGCATGCCACGATTATTTCCAAAACCATTTGTTTGAAACTCTCACCTGGAACATTGCAAAATAAATGCATTCTAAATTAATCCACCGAGAAGACTTTTGTCAAATTTGAATGCTTTATTAAAAAAAACAAAAAACAAATCCAATACATTGAATAAGGTTTGACAATTTGCTATTCATCCCATCATTTCTTTGTCCAGCAATGGCCCAAGGTGATTTCAACTGCAGGGTGTAAACATTTGATCTTTGTTGTCGAACCGTGTTTTTTTTGTTTTTGTTTTTTTTAAAGCATATCTGAATTCCCGTCCTTCAAAAACAAGACATCATTTCAAAATGACAGTGCAGAAAGAGCGCAACCAAATGAATTATTTTGATACAGTGACTGGTCTGGTCCATAACACAGAAAATAAGCACAATGTTGATGATTTTCAAAAATAAAAAGGTTCAATTTAAAGAAAAGTCTACTTTCGTTGAGGAGTAAAAAGTAAAAACAGTGTTGAAAACGATGGGTTTTAAAAAATCATGATTCATTTCATCAACAACAAAAATTCAGCCAAATGTTGATTATTTTTAGAAACGCAAATGTTCAATGCAAAGAATAGTCTGCTTTCATCAAGGAGTAAACAGTGAAAACGGTATTGAAAACCATTAATTATCAAATTTTCAACAATCATGATTCATTTCATCATAAAATAATCCATTAATTGGTTCACTACTAATGTTTTGTCTGAAGCTCTGGATTAGGGTTCAGAAAGTGTTTGGTTTTTTTAATTATATGTAATCATCAATAGCACTCCGTCCTTGATATAGTGTTTGTTCAGTCGCCTTTAAAAAGTGTTCATTATGTATTTCTTTGATAAACAATATACATGATTTTCTGATTTAAAACAAACGGAAAAATAATTTCAAGTCGTTCAGTTATCGGCAATTATCCTCGTGTGTTTTAACCTATTTTCATGTTTTCATCACAGGATAGTTTCCGTCTTCAGGTACCGCATTGGTATCGCAGCAACACCAGTTCAAGTTTCTGTTGACGACTGCATTGATTTCTAATGCAAAGGCTTTGGTTCATCTCCCACTCCGCCAGCGAGGCGATACACTGCAAGGCTTACTTCGTGCGCCAGGGAGTCAGCGCTCTCCTAAAATAAATGAATAAATGCATGTTAAGCAACATCCACAAATTGAGATGCAGGCAAGCTTTCCACACCTGAGTATCCGCTTCAGCGTAAACCCGGACCACATCCTCCGTGCCGGATGGCCTCACAAAGGCACGAGCGTGTCGATACTTTGCCACAGAGGCATCGATGGCGTCCTGCAGGCCCGCCGGGCTCACCGCACGTCTCTCTGCATCGGTCGTGTCGATCACCCGGCGGTTTGCCACCTGCACGTACACACAGACGGCGCCGCGCGATCACTTGATGCTTTCATATTTACGCTTGTCGACCATCAACAATGAACTGCGTACGTTTGCCTTGCCTTGACTTTGAGTTGCCGGTTAGGCACATCGGTGTAGATGGCGTCCCATTGCTGCACAGTCATTCCCTTCAAGGCCAATATGGCTTCGATCAGCAGCATGTCAGAAATGGCGTCGCCGACCGTCTAAGGGAAATGGAATCGATTATTCTCATTTTTAATGGTTTCCTATGAGAAATTAATGTTTGGAAGACACACTTTTCGCCTTACACACACTTTCTAAGAAAGAATTAAGTTCGTAAACTGAGGTATCACTGTACCTGGTTGGTGACGTTGATGATATGCTGCAGAAGAATGGCTGCTCTCTTCCTGGTGTCATCCGTGCCGACATCCTCGGCCAGTTGCCTGATCGTGTCCTCGGCTGCACGGCTGAATAACACCTGGACATGCACACGATGTCACTGAATGTGTGATGGCAACGGATATTGCATGTTGTTTTATTATGAAAGAGGCACTAAAAAGGCTTTGAAGGCTGCTGTTTGGACCTTTTTAGGGTATGTGTGGGAGAGGTTTCATTTTCCACATTAAAAGGTGCACTAGATTATGAGATGTTATTTTAACGAATGTCCTATGTTGTCATTTTTTTCCATGCATCCGGTGCACCGCATTATAAGACGCAATCTACAATGCATCCGCTACATGGCACAACGCTGACTATTGGATGTCAGTTAAACCGGCACAGTTCACCTTAACAACAGCAAGTTATAACATTAACATTAAACACTTGCCAATGCTCTATTTTCATATTCAACTGCATATCCGATCACTTACCGTCCCGTGGCCATTAGCCTCAAAGTAAATGCCGGCGTCAAACTCCCGCGCCACATGATGGAGGTGCTTCACTCCCGTCTTTGTACATCTCACAATCACCTGAATTAACACGTGAGATCCCGTGAGTCTTTCCTTTGGGAGGGTGTAGTCCCACGTGCGCTCATCACCTTCATTGTGTCCTCCAGGTAGCGCGTGGAGCTGCCATTAGCGTAGGCCGTTTGCACTACGGCTATCTTTAAATTTAAGCTAGCCTGGGGGGAAAAAGGTTTATTAACGGATGTAAAAAAAAACATCAGAAACTGCTGATTTCCAATCCGTACCTGCGTTAGAAGCTCTTTGAGGAATGTGCTGATGAGCGTTGCTATCTTGTCTCCATCGAGGAGGTGGAAGCGGTCCTCGCCGTCAGTGTAGTAATAAACGATCCGGTCGGCGTCGCCATCAAATGAGCAGCAGCGCTCGCCGCTTTGGACCTTGATGCCTACCACGGACACCGGATGAGATATGTTTATGTCTTTGTCTTTTGATTAACATGAACTTGAAAGAAAAAAAAAGTAGGTGAAAAAAAAAAAAATTCCATTTCATTAATTAAAATGTGTAATGTCAAAGAAAGAAGCGTCAGCGTAGAGCGCCAATGCAGATGTGGAACTGTCGCAGCTTGGAATTGAAGCGGATTTAAGTGGGACAGTTTCTTTTTGTCAATGGATGCTACAGCTTTGTGTTTGCTATCAACATTTAGCTTGTAGCAGACGTGCACATTTAACCATGATATCCCTGATCCACTGGTGAAAAGGACGCTTTGATCCCCTCCTGCTTCATACAACAAGGAGGGTGCAGAAAGGGCTTAAGTTTGAATGACTGTCTTTGTGTTGTCATATTATTTTGTTATTTAGTTTTTTGTTATTGTTTTGACTTCAAGATGGCACTGCGAGAGTGGCTACCTTTACAGTTGGTCCTGTATTTTGTTTTTCTACTTCTTCCTTTCCCTTTCACAACTTCACTGCTGTGAAATGTAACTTTCTCCACTGCGAGACTAACAAAGGCTAATCCAATTCAATAAGTAATACAATGAATTCCAAGAATAAAGGAAAACCAAAAAAAGAACAATAATTCTGCCAATCAAATCGTGTGAAATCTATTTGACAACTGCACAAATTCCATACTTTGGTTTCTTCTTTGTACATTTATTCATTTACAATGTAACCATTAATTTTTAATTACTTTCGGGTTGAGTGAACGCTGGCGCGTGGGGCTGCCGCTGCACACCCACAGAAAAACTTATCCTGTGACTGTAAAGTGACCTTGAGAGTTTTGAAAGGCGCTTATAAATGAAATGCATTATTCTTATTATTATAAGGCTGCACAACCCACCTGTGGGTGGTTTTTGCTGCACTTTGACAAAGTCGGCCCCGCACTGGTGGTTGAGCTTCCCGTGACCTTCGTTGAAGAGAGAAATCTGCAGCTCTCTCTTAAGATGACATTCCATCTCTCGCAGCTTCAGCGCGCCGATGCCGTTGGCGCCGTCCACCGTCAGGTGCTTCTGGTCATCGGTACGATTGGGAGTCTAGACAAAACACACATAGATAAAAGGGGTGAGTAACTAAGTACTTGGGTATTTATTTTTTTATAATGTCTTGTTACTTTTTAATGCTGCCGTGTTTGTCATTTACTCTTTTGAACTTTCTTACATTTTTGGTAAGCTCGATAAATGCCTGGCAGAGTTTCCTGTAGTATCCTTCCACCGTGGCCTCGCCGTATTGCCCGTGCGTGTTGTAACAGCAAACCATGTAGTGAAGCTGTGGGGTGGTCACCAAGCCGTAGTCTTTTTGGAATAGACGCGCGTGAGGGGGTGAGATCTCAAACTGAAAATATAGACTAAACCGGTCGTGCGAGCGATGCCAACCTTTGGTTCGGCCTCCCAATGACGACACGCCATCTAGTACTGCTCGTGATAGCTTTTCACTGCTGCTCCTGCAAAAATAAATATTTGACAAAAGTATGTTTTTGAAACAACCAGACAATGTAGTGACACATGTAGACGGACTAATAATAGGCATATATTCTTTATCCTCACCAAATAGTGATACCTTGGTTACGAACTTACTTGGTTCCCAGAGTGTGTAAGGCGAAAAGTGTGTATCCCAACAATTCATTTCCCATAGGAAACTATTAAAATGAAAATAATCCGTTCCCAAGTCCCCATAAAACATAATTTTCTACTTTCTAATTTTGTAAGCCTTAAAACTACAGAGAATATACCTTATTTTATGTATAATAAATGTGCTATGGTATTATAATTAAATAAAGTAATATATAATAAAGTTGTTTTATTTACCTTTGTGACGGTTGATGGCTTGATGGAATGGAGTGGTCGGTTTCATCAGCAACACTTGATGAGGAACATAGCCTTCTTCTTTCACCATCTTGAGGAATGATCCCTTAGAGGTGCTTTCTCTGCAATTATTTTGCCGAGTTCCTCATTAATTGTGTTGTTTAGCTGGGTTGATAGCTGTTTGCATCAAGTGTATAGATGACTTGTGTGGGTTATTTGTGGAGCCTGATTGATGGGATATTTTAACCTTTCACTCTACACTCTGCTTTTAAATTATCAAAGTTGAAACACATCCAAAATTCACTGTTTTCTATCCATTTTCTCACCATTTCACTTTGTTTTGTTTCAAGCTCTGTCGTCTCCCTTTCGTGTGTGTGTGTATTTTCTCATGCTCTCTCTCTGTCGTCTGCCTGTCTCTTTAATGTTTGCGTTCTTGACCAATCACGTGGCTTTAACCGAAGACTGGGGGCGGGGAATAGAGGACAAAAACAGTGGCCACCATTTTCTTGTTAGAATGGGCTTGTTCGCGAACGACACATCACTCATTGTGGCAGCTCCGTGTGTATCCCTAAAAATAGTTCGGATGCCAAGGCAAAATTTTCATAAATGTAACGTTCGTAAACCGAAAATTTCGTAAGCCAAGGGGTTCGTAAACCGAGGTATCACTGTACAACTGTTTTTATTTTTCTAGAAATGCATTTTAAAAAATAGGGATTATCACCCAAAAAACTCAAGAAATTGATTCAGTTATTTTTTCCCCTATTTTTAATTTAGGTTGGGCTCTTGTGCATGTCGATGATTTCATGGCTTCCGTGTATTTTTTCTTCTTCTGTTCAACAGTTTTATCGGGTAATCTAATTGCACCTGGTGTCTTTTCCCACAAACACTAAGCCCCCCTGGCTCTTGTCAATGTCCTCTTTGTCCAGGATGTCCTCCATCACCGAAAGCAACTCCTGCTGCTCCGCATTGGCCAGCCGGGTGGCGTAGTCCTCCCAAGCGATTGCCACCATCTCACCCATGGGGTCAATCAGCTTCACTCCGTTGTCCTCCTGCGAGACCAACGAGAAGTTAGAACAGAGGTAGATTTAGAACTTTAATTGGGGTCAACCAAGGACCACCTCAGGGTTGTGGGAGGCGGTGACCATGACTCCGATGGCCGCTTTGGTTTGTTTGGATCGCAGCGCGGACAGAAGGCCCATACGGAACATGACGTGATCCAGATAGGTGGCGTTGGTCCTGAAACCAGCCGTGCCATACTGCAAAATCAAGCCAGGGGGCTTGGGATGCACGTCAGACAGTTTGGAAACTTGCTCCAAGTGGGCCATTACTGAAACAAACATCACCGAAACACCAGTCAACCAGCAGTGAAACTAATATGATACCATAGTTAACTGACATACTTTTGAAAGCACAAGTAAACTCTATTGCAATAGATTCAAAATTAGATATGAGGTATCATTTGAGTTCAACGGCAAACGACAGATGAGTTATTATTATTAGATGAGTTAAAACAAAAAGAAACGACATGTAAGAGAAAGGCAAAGTTCAAACCCCATAAACTCGCGTGAATGGCTTGATACGCCCAATTCACAAAAAGTCGCGATCTTAATTCCTACAGACCTACACGCCAATTCATCCTCACAAAATGTTCGAGTGTTTGTTAAACTTGCATTGTCGCCGAATTGATTTCGATCAGACTTACTGATGTTGTTTTCAACTTTGTCGTCATCAGCATGAATCTTAGTTTTAGCAACGTGGCTCAACTTCCGGATATGTCATGGCATTGGGGCGTGGTTTTATCTACAGCGTCGAACTGTAATAATTTATATAGACATGTATAAAATAACAATGAATTTTAAACATCAATTGTTAAGACGCAGAATTAATAATTGGGCGTGAAAAGGCTATAATTAACGAACATTTTCGAGTGAGTCGGAAGACGGCAATTTCTGAGTAAGTCACGTGACACATTGCGTCACTAAACCTGCAGTCAACACGCACCATTTTTTGCCATACATTCAAATATAGTAATAAACAAAAAAACATGTAATATAAAGAACTTGGGATGAGAAAAAACTGCACACGATAATTTAACAACGTTCTTGATTCACGCGGTGGTGCGTGCAGGGTGGGGATAACAGGAGCGCCCGAAGGCATAGTGACGTCACAGTTGAATCCCTATAGTTATTTTCTTTATCATTCAATCAAAAATATGTGAAAACGCATATAAACGTATATTTTATGTGCTTTGTCATTGGAAAATGGACGTAACAGTTATTGTAGGTGGGATAGGGTGAGTACTGTGCATGAGCACGACCATGTACGAAGGCTGCAATGTTTCGATTCAATCATGCATAATCCACGTCACGGTCGTTTGTTGGCCCTCAAATGCACACAGAAGCACACAGAAGCTTCTGGCCACACTCGTGCCTACTCCCCGCTGGAAGAAAACGTGGGCTGGTTCGTGTGTGATCCACCCGCGTCTGACTTCCTGGCGTGGGGAGGAGAATTAGATGGGTCATTCTGATTGAAGAAAATAAATAAAGATCGTAAAGAAAAGGGGTATAGGGATTTCCGTCGTGTCTTCTTTGCTCCTCCTCCTCCTCCATTTTAGTTTTTTTGCGCACACGCTTTGCGCATTCGATGCCGCAGAAAAGCGCTGCACATTTTGGACGATTGGAAAAAATAATTCAAACTGGTTTTTGGAGTGTTCATTTTAAACCATAAAAAGAAGATTGTGCGTGTTAATTGGAACGATTTGATTGAAGAGAGAGCAAAGAGCGGATTGTTACATAACCGAGTGGCTACTGAGCTGTCCACGGTGCTGAAAGGCACAACCGCGTAAGTGCAACCCCCGCAAAGGCTCTTTTCATCCCCACCAAAACCTTCGTTTGATATCATATAATTCGTCGATATATTCTGTCCTTATAACACAGAGAGAAGGTCACAGGCCCGATTGTCGTGCTGCTGGTAGTGATCCAGATTGATCGATTTTCCCCTGATTTATTCCTGACAAGAGGGTCCAAATGTCGGGTCAGACACTCACGGACCGCATCGCTGCGGCCCAGTACCAGTTGACGGGTTCGGACATGGCCAGGGCCGTGTGCAAGGCCACCACGCACGAAGTGATGGCGCCCAAGAAGAAGCACCTGGAGTGTGAGTACAAATATCGCATCCTATCCCCTCGTTTAGGCAAGCAGCCTCTATTTGCTGCATTCAGAGCTGCTGTTAGTGGTCTCGAGCAAACGTGATGATGAACCTATAAGGATGATTTGACAGGAATAATGGCCAAGGGCATAGAGTAATAAAAACGCATGTACGGCGTATCATTGTGGTCATAAAAAAAGAAAAAGGTTTCAGTGCTGCATGCAAGCAGGTGCGCTAGCAGTTAGCATGTACTGTCTGCACAGTTTCCAGAATCTGCACATCATCCAGAATTGTTGACAGTCATTGACAGAGAGACTTTTATAATAGTTAGAATTGACATGTGTGCAAGTACATTACCACAGCCATTTAAAAAAAAAAACTTAAAAATAGGTTTTGAAATATTTATATATTTTTCTCAATACTGTACATTCAACTGGATTATTTTTTTAATGAGAAAACGGAACATTTGGAGATAAAGTGGGAATTTGGAGAATTTGAATTGATAAATGTTGTCTAAAAGTTGCCTATTGCAATTCATGGAGTCAGTCAGCCAAACATATACACACATTTGTTTTTGTTTTTTTGCTCTGATCTTTCCCACCATTGGTGCTCTTGCACCTTACATTGTGATCCGCTCTCCTTGTGAATAATTCAATCATCAGCCAATGACTGTCCTACATTATTTATTTACATGGCAAAAGGCGACAATGTTAGATTGCTTTTCTTGCCTCATCTTCAAACTGACCCTTAGAATTGACAGGCTCAGACTCCATCATCATAATCATCACAACACATGATATGCGGTTAATATACTTGCAATCGCCTCAAAACCTCATTTGAACACTGGGTGACTGTTATGGGATCGATTAGATGTGGTTCACCACAAATTCTGGTTTGAGACTGTACAGTATGTCGTTGTTAGCGAGGTCTGCTACGTTATGTAGGCCAATGCGTTTCTTTGGCATTCCGGCGGCAGGAGGACGTTTGTAACCCAGATATTGCCGAAATGCCCAGTGTGTGTGTATACATAAATACATATACATACATAAATATATATATATATATATATATATATATATATATATATATATATATATATATATATATATATATATATATATATATATATATATATATTCAGTATATACTGTATATACTGCACTACTACTATGTTGAGAACACAATTTCCGCCCTTTATCTTTCGTATCATAGCCAGTGAGGTGCGTTTGCACTGACTTGATGATGCTATCTTGCTAATAAGAACTCTGCGGGATCACTTGTTGCCATGGTGACTCCGACACAGTGATTCTAATGTTATTTTTTGAGACACAGTAAAGTAGTTTCAAAATATAGACTACAAAACTGAAATGGAATCGTGATGATATACCGTTGAACCAAATTTCAGTCTTTCGGGTTTCATGTTTTTCAAAATGTTATTTTTTACATTGTAAACTGCGAGTGTGCATGCATCTTGCAGAAAAACAAGGCAGAGCGAGAAGGGGAAAATATCTTCTTCTTTTTCTCCCCCAAAAGCCTGACTTAACAGCAAGCATATGGACAGCTAAGGTTTTAGAACGCCTCATTGTAGTCGCATTGAAAAGCCTAGTGACAACCCAGTGGCATCTATTTAAGCCACTGGAGGCTCTGAGTTGACATATTCTTCCCTCTCAAACATTTAATGACGTGTATGCTGAACACAGGTGGTAGATCAAGTCACATCACGTTCATCACTTTGCTGCTGTGATGTAAATGTAAATTTCTCCACTGCGAGACTAATAAAGGCAAATCCAATCCATCAATTTCCCAGAACGACTTGTGGCCTGTTTTTTTGGTTCTCCATAGCTTGAATGGATTTATCAATGGAGTGTGCTGGCATAACGTGTTAAACTAGCCACCAGGAGAACTCACAGCTCATTCTTAGAACGAGTGGATTACCGTAAGAGTCTTTATTTAGCCCAGTCAATCCTTATCAGCGTGTTTATTATCCGTGTTTGTTTACTACAATTCAAATAACGATCATGTGAGGTAAGCGGCGGCGTACGAGTGATGAAATAGGGTTTGGTGTTAGTGCAGGGTGTTGAATATACACTTGTGGCGATGTTACATAATGGGGGGGGGGCATTGGTTGCGCTTGAACAGACTCCAGGCGGCAACTGTCAGCCATGTTGCACGCACAAGAGTGTCAACGTGAAAATATGAACGCAAAAGAAGATTAGGTGTCCCATCTGGCTTGAATGACATTATCAAATGTGATTTTGGTGATTTTAGTGAGTGGTGAATGCGTTTTGGGGAATGCCTGTAATGTATTTTCGGCCAATCCCTTTGTCTTTTCAGACCTGGTGTCGGCCACCAACACCACCAACGTGAACATCCCCCAGATGGCCGACACCCTTTTCGAGCGGGCCACCAATGCCAGCTGGGTGGTGGTCTTCAAGGCCCTCGTCACCACCCACCACATGTGCGTGCACGGCAATGAAGTATGTGCACTTTGGCGGCTAAAGCCCTTTGCATCCTTATGGTTCTTTCTGTTACATTTAAAACAAACGAAAAAAAAATATCAATAGATATAATTTTCCTTGCAGAGATTCATCCAATACTTGGCTTCCAGGACTTCATTGTTCAACCTCAGCAACTTCATTGACAAAACGGGCTCTCATGGTAAAAAGCAATTGTTGGAGCTGCATTGAAAAGCACTCGAGGCTGTCAACAAGGCGCTCTAATGTAGCCGAAGATGCAAATACTTCATTTTCTGGTGTATTGTTATATTATTACAGTAAAGTCTCGTTATATCGATATCGGATATATCGATAGTCCCGGTTATATCGATACTATTTCTATGCACGCACGGAGAAAATTACATGCAAACAGGGTCGGATATATCGATAGTCCCGGTTATATCGATATTTTTTCGGACTCCCTTGAATATCGATATAACGAGACTTTACTGTATTTGTTTTCTTCTTTTGACTTACAAAATGGTGCCGCGAGAGTGGCTGCCTTTCCAGCAGTTCATGTATTTGTTTTTCTACTTCTTCCTATCCTTTCCTCTTCCTTTAGTCACTTTGCTGCTGTGAAATGTAGATACAGTGATACCTCAGCTTATGAACATAATTGGTTCCCAGAAAGTGTGTGTAAGGCGAAAAGTGACTCTTCCAAACATTAATTTCCAATAGGAAACCATTAAAAATGAGAATTATCCGTTTCCAGGTCACCATAAAGCATAATTTTCTACTAAATAAGCCTTAAAACTACACACAATATACCTTATTTCATGTATAATAAATTTGCTAAGAAATAAACTGTACTGTATAAGAAAGTAGTTTTATTTACCTTTGTGATGGTCATTGATGTGTTGCCTCTTGATATCCGAGTGAAGTTGCCATGCTTTCTCGGCGATAATACCCTCACAAACTGTCCCATGCTAGCTGCTTTTCGTTAATCCAAATCAGCAGACGTTTTTCAACTACTATTGCCTGAGATCATTGCTTAGACAACACAGAAACACCCTTAGCCACACGTAGCAATGGTCGACTTAGCATACTGGTACTGGGACGCTAAGTCACACAAACGCACACCTCGTTCGTGTTTCTTGATGATCTCCTTCTTCTGCTCGACCGTAATTTTCTTTTGAGTCCTCTTTGGCTTAACACTAACCTGTGGTGTGGGCTTTTTTGGTCCAAAAAATCAAAAGTATCCACTCCATAATAAACCATGTCTGCACTCAGTGCACACAAAGAAAGTGGGTGTAGAAAAGTAGTCCGGCAGCCACGGTGGCGCTGTTCGGCCGTGTGGTTTGTTGTTCTTCCACCGAAAACTAGTCCGCCAGCCATTGCGGCGCTCCGTGTCTTTCCCAAAAAGTAGTTAGTATGCCAAGATTATATTCTTACGAATATAATGTCCGTAAAGCGAAATTTCATCAGCTAAAGCTTTCGTAAGCCTAGGTATCACTGTATTTCTAAAATGACTGTCAAAAATATAATTCCAGCATTGCTCTAAAGTCGCTTATCTTTTGAAGGCTACGACATGTCGACATTTATCAGACGATACGGCCGCTATTTGAACGAGAAAGCTTTCGCCTACCGCCAGATGGCTTTCGACTTCACTCGGGTCAAGAAAGGGTGCGCCGCCGCCGCCGCACTACCGCCTCCATCATGGCGACATTCTCTCCTAACTTGAAGTGTGCTTTGCCAACCAGGGCCGAAGGCGTGATGAGGACCATGACCACAGAGAAGCTCTTGAAGGGGATGCCCGTCCTGCAGACGCAGATCGACACACTTTTGGAGTTTGACGTAAGTCTTATCACGGTTAATAATGGATGAACGGATAAAATGTCTTACCTGGTGGCTTGCAGGTTCATCCCAAGGAGTTGAACAACGGCATCATCAACGCGGCGTTCTTGCTGCTCTTTAAGGATTTGGTCAAGCTCTTTGCATCCTACAATGACGGCATCATCAACATGTTAGGTCAGTTGGGGTGGCGCCTCAAAAGCAGAAGCGGGGCAAAACTTTATGTGCTGATGGTCAGGTTATATGGAGATGAGATACAAATGAAAAACTTGTGCATGTAAAATAGATAAAATAGTTAATTTTTATACTAAAATTATTCATTTGATCAGATTTTACTTCAGAAAATAAATTTGAGAATGCATAAAGCAATTACATAAAAATAATTGTGTTATTTTCAATGATTAAATAAATTCAGCCAAATAATTTACATCTTAAATAACTATAATACATTAAAAAAAGTAACCCAATATACATTTTAAAAGCATTATTTTTCTTTCTAAAATGTTCAAAAACAAATTCATGTTTATTTTTAATGCAGAGAAATATTTCAAGATGAAAAAGAGTGACTGCAAAGAAGCGTTGGAGATCTACAAGAGGTTCCTGACCCGGGTGACAAAGATCGGGGAGTTTATGAAGTTAGCGGAGGTATTTGCAAACACGCCATGGACAGGCTTATTTGCGTCACATGTAGTATGAAGATACCGGAATATATTCTTTATTCTCGGCGAAAAATGATTCATTCCAGTAATTTACTGGGGTTCACTAGATTGTGATGATTGATTTGGGAATAAATCAGAAGTTTTACAGTCTAACCTTTTCTCTCTTCAGACCGTCGGAGTTGACAAAAACGACATCCCCGATATCAACTACGTGAGTCACTGCGAACGACGCACGCACACACACATACACGGCACATGTCACCCAACACCGTAACCCCCCAACTCCACCCCAAGTGTCTCCACCCCGGCGTGGTGGTGGACCTGGCAGACTTGGATGACGACTGTCCGTTTAAACCTCTGGAGGAGGTGGAAGAGACGGTAACCATAGCAACAGCCGAGTGCCTGCTTGCAGGATGGAGTGTCAGCATGATGCGCCGAATCCCATTTGACACACGCGCTAGACATACGCTTTTGAGTTGCGTGCTAACAACTCCACATTTGACTCTACATTATTCGTGGTTCTTAATCATATGATGTTGACAGGGTTGGATTCATTCTCTTAAATATCCTCTGAAGTATCAAGTCTCAAGTATCACATGCATGAAAAGTTCATTGATTAACTTATGATTCTTTTTTTTTTAATTAACACGTTAGTGATTGCTGTTATTATGTATGTGTCAGGCTCCCAGCAGTATCCTGGAGTCTTTGGAAACACACATGAATGGCCTGGAGGACGTAAAGGGTGGCAAAAAGGGGTAAATAAAGTCATTCGTTTTTAATTATTTAAAAAATAATGATTTTTAGTGAGGGGGCATGTCAAATTCAGAGAATCTTTGCATTAAAAATTGTTTACACAGTGGTGATTACGATAAAAATACTTTTTGATGACATAAGTTGTGATAAAAGTAGGATGACATTTTTTAAACAACCTGCATTTAATCACATAAATAGTCGACATTTTCAACCCTAACCATCCCAAAAAACAAACAAAATTGCTACCAATGAATGAACCACGATTGGTTGGTTTTAAATTGTGACTTTTAGCTCGGTGGTGTATTTCGAGAATTAATTTCATTTAACCCTTCCTGTCTTTTATCCCTCTTTTTTCATTCATTTGGGATCACCAGTGAAGGGTGAGCATAAAACTGTGTGTTGTTGGGTTTGGGCTACAAAGCTCTTGGAATGTTGCACTGTTTTGTGTTTCTCCTGTTCATGAATAACATCCAAGCCAGATAATCTGGCATGCTGTTCACATGAGAACAAATCCAGTGGGAATAGATTTCGAGTTTAGTACCCTTTAGGTCATTTAGCGAGTGTGCGCGTGTTACACATGCTAACTGAGACTGCATCGACTTATGCGGACTTAAATTATGAATCATAATGCAATGCGGTCTGGCAAGAAATCTGTTGAAAATCATCCGAATATTTTCTTTTCAATGCACTACATTGACACAAAGAAAGGGGAGTGTCAATTTGTCGATTGAAGAATTGAAAATGTAGTTAGAATCAGCATTCGTATGAATTATTGGAGACATCATTGAATTATATGTAAAATGACAACATCCCCCTGAATTCTTATGATACTAGGCCGCATCCTATGAAGAGGTTTCTTCCCAGGATTTATCCTTATCTATTTGAGCACAAAAACATAATAATCATTGACACAGCGACACAAAATATGTACAATGTTACGTGTTGCATTTAGTTGGAACCCTTCATATGATCATATGATGCACTCACATTGTTTTTTTAAACAGTCATCCCATATCTTCTGCAATTGTTTTTTTTTTCACCGCCTCATGTCGTTCAATGACATTTCTCCCCCTTTTCATTCAATTCTTTCAGGTCTCCAACTAAGGTAAGCGTCACATATCGACTGGTTTCTCTTTTTGCTTCCGCCTGGTCATCTGATCGCAAAGTGTGATTATCCACCCTTTGCAGGGTTCACCCACAAACAACGTGTCGCCAACTTCAACCCCGGCCAAATCCTCCAACGCCGTCCCCGCACTGCAGCCCCCGCCCGGGGAGAGTGCGGCAGTCGCTGCTGCCGCTCCTGCTGCAGCCGAACCGGCAGAAGAGTACGTACCGGCTTCATTGCAATTCATAATTTGCGTCATTGCTCTCGGATTATATGATTTTTTTTTTTTTTTGGGGGGGGGAACGTTTTTGTTGCATCACTTATTATGAAGGCATGTTTCCAAGCGTACCCCTAAAAAATTGCTGAAAGGTCAACATCATACCGGATTCTACTTTTTATTCAGGTCCTTGTTGGACCTGGATCCTCTGTCCTCCTCCGGACCCCCGGCAGCCTCTGCTGGCCCCACGTCTTGGGGAGGTAAGACCCCCAAGTGGGCTGCAAAACAAACAAGCAGACAAATGAATGAATAAATAAATAAATTAATAAATAAATGCACACGTAAATAGTAAATAAATACACAAGTGCATGAATAAATAGTAAATACATAAACACACAAGTGCATAAATGAATAAAAAGAATAAATACACACACACACACACACACACACACACACACGAGTGTAAAAATAAATATGAACACATAAATAAAAAAATATACAAACAAAATTAAATAAATACGCAAGTGCACAAATAACTAAATAAATAGTAAATAAATAAATACACAAGTGCATAAATAAATAAATACATAAATTAAAAAAATAAAAAATAAATAAACACATGAATAAATACATAAACACACAAACAAATGGTAAATAAATACACAGGTGCATAAATAAATAGTAAATAAATACACAAGTGAACAAATAAATAAATACACATGTGCATAAATAAATAAACAAGTCCGTGAATAATAAATAAACCAAAAAAAAAACAAAAAAACAAATAATCACAAACAAACAAATACATAAATAAATAAATCAAACAGAGATTTGATTTTAAAGGAAGCGAAGTAATAGATTGGATGACAAACAATATTTTGTGTTGCTCTTTTCGCAGACCTTCTTGGATCGGGTGAGTGATTTTCCCTTGACTTTGATTATGACAGTACATTGGACCATTGTGCCCGAAAATACTACATTTTTGTCTATATGTTCACTTTAAATGTTCGGACTGTGTTTGGGTGTTTTCTGGTTCTTGTTCGACTCTCGATGTGCGTTGCTGACCTTCTTGTTTATCCCCCCCTAAAATCTCTCTTAGTCTCAGTGGTCTTCTTGTGTCTCTCTTTTTTTCTCTCTTTTCCCTTTCCCTCCACGTCCTCCATTGTCTGAATTTCGTTCACAACAACGGGGGCCAATTGATATTTGGAATTTTGCTTTGTTTAATTGGGCTTCATTTTCATTTTTTGACCCTTTGAACGTGGGTTGGGCTACGTTATTTGGGGATTTGGGGGGGTCCGCCAAACCCCTGCACCCTTACCCCGTACAACCCCTTCACCCCTTTCCTCAGAAATGGGCGATTCGTTGCTAGCCGAACCCACCGTGGCAGCGGAGGCCGCCGCCCCCTCCCCTGCCGCCGCCACCCCCGCGGCACCAGAAGCTGGAGTCCCCCTAGCTCCTCCCACTAGCACAGCGTCCGCCACCTCCCCCGGCGCCGCCAATATGGATCTGTTAGGAGGTTAGTGGGCTCCCCAAGGAGTGGGGTTGTCCACCTCACATCCTCTCTGGGAAGCTCAAACCCCCACCAGAAGCTGCCTGATGATGTGATGCCACACTTAGCTGCATGTTTAAATTACAGCTACGCTCCGAGTGTCAAACAGGCTGTAATCTAAAATTCGTAGCGACGTGAGCTTTGCTAACACAGTGGAACCACTCAGGTTGGAGATGATCTGTCCCCGGATGCTACTTCCTTCATACAAACACACACACACACACACACACACACACACACACACACACACACACACACACACACACACACACACACACACACACACACAAAAGAGTGAAAAAAAATACTCACAGTTAAAGGACAACCGATGTCACTTTTTTGTTTCCTCACTGACATCAGAAAAACGTTTTATAGCATCTAAAATACCCAAAACATGTAGTATGATATTTTTAGTCAAATGCAAAACCCCAATAAAAATGACTTAGTGTCTAGAAAGTACTTCAATTTGAAACCGGAAGTGGCCAGTTTCAGAAGGTCCCGCCCCCATGTTCGTGGTGTCACGGCAAGACGTCTTGCCTTGCTCGAGAATCAAAACAATGGCTTCAGATTCGGAGAATATGCTTTCTTGTTACTCATCCAGTTATGAATGATTCAAATAGTTCTGAAGAAGAAAGCATACATGTTTGCAATCGATCAAAGAATTTATTCCGTGTCATTTTGAGGCATCAGGGGTGGGAAATGTCGCACCCAAAAAAAGGCAGAAAATGGCGACAAAAGCCGTGTAAGGAATTAATCAGCCCGTTTCCACAGGCTGATTAATTCCTTACATGGAGCTTTGATGCCCTCTTCTGCCTCTTTTTGGTGCAACATGAAGTTTTCAGACCAAACAAGTACAGCAAAAGGCATTGACGTGATGGAAGGACTGCTACAATGTGTCCTTTTTTCGGTCAGGGGCGTTCCCTCAGTTATGTAGGGTGAGGACTCGTCACCAACTCAAAAACAAGACTTCCGGAATATTCAGCGCGAGTCTTAAAACGTAAGATATAGCTATATGCGGTAGAATATTTGTAGAATACGCTCATTAGAAGTCATTTGAAGCCATTTTACAAATTGTGGACACAACTTGTCCGGAGACGTCGGTTGTCCTGTAAGTCTGAGGGTAATGTCAGTTAGATGGTGGCTAAATGGCACCCGAGCCACTTCGGGGAGGCGGTGTTTTTCAACTTGGGGCAGTTCCACTCTATTTCCAAATGCAACAAGACAAGCAATCAATCCATGGCAACGCTTTGATGTTTAAACAGCCTGACACAATCGGCTTCCGGAAAGCCATTTGAGGATTTATTCCATCTTGAAAGGTCCGCGGACGATTATGCTCTTTGTCCTCACTTAGATGACATTGCCACATCTGGCTTTCGTCATTGGGAAGCGCGGGGACAAAGAGCATATTTGTCTTGAGGTGGATCTCCAAGGATATGGAACAAACGTTCAAATGACTTTTCATTGACACTTCAGTTTGATCGACTCGCTTTTCTCCGCGTTTGGGAAAAGCTCACCCTGTCTATCAAACGCTTGCCCCGTGGCATCACCGCAGTCGTACCACCTTCGTCTGTGCACCCATTCGTCCGTCCATCTTTGCGTCTCAGACTGGAATTCTGTGCTATCTTTCATTCAGTATCTCATTTTATTTTCCTTTTTTTCCTCACTCCCTATTCTGGACGCCTTCTTCCTGTCCTGTCTACCTCAGATGCCTTCGCCACACCTGCCGCCCCCGCCGAGGCCTCTGCCACGGTGGCTGAGGGCGGAGTCGCCGCAGCGCCCGCCGCGCCGGGCGCCGGAGCTGGTGGGTGACTCATTATCTGAATTTTTGGAAGGCGACGGACATATTTGTCAGAATAAAATTGCACTAACCTGCGTTGGGAAGATGAGAGAAAGAAGATCCAGGCGAATAATTGAAGTAGGTCAAGGTGTAATGTTAAAATGTCCAATTTTCTTGAATGCAGCATTCCTCGATCCTCCAAATCACCTTTCATTACCACTGCAAAATCACATTTTTAATTTAATTTTTTCAACTTCTAACATCACTTCCTCCACTTCTAACATCACTTCCTCCACATGCCCCCCCCCCCATATCCCCCCTACCCTCCCCCATCACTTCTCACAAGACCCCTTCGCTCTTTCGGATGGGAGCACAGCATCCTTGGGTCTAGACTTTCTTGGTGTGGAAAAGTCATGTTTTAGCTCGGCGGTGGCCCCCACCTCCCCGTCATCTGTCTCCACTTCCGCATCCAGCCCTGCCGTCACCACGGCAACCGTTGCTCCCAACGCCCACCCCCCGGCCGACCTTTTTAGTGGTAAAACCGAAACTCTGTTAACGTTATCAAAAGTCAAATTAGAAGGTAGGGTTGCCAGATTTAGCACTGCCCGAATCACTTCACATTGAATGCAACGATGCTCTACTTGCCTGCTGTCACGATTAAGCATTTGGGCCGTGTTTGTAGCCTTCTTTGCACCGACGTCAAATACCCAAGCAGAGGCCACGCCCACAGTTGACTTGTTCACAGCAGGTACCCCCCCCCTCCTTTGGCGTGATCTCACTTCCTGCTTTGACGTATCACGCGGTGGCCTTGAACAGGAAAAAAAAAGTTTTCTACTTGAGCATGTTGTGCATGTTTGGTAAATCTTGCGTTTCCTCAAATGAGGAGGGCAGTTGGAGCGGCCCACGATTTGAGGAAACATGCAACTTGTGTGCATCAAGATTGTTTATATCCTGTTAAATATCATTCCATTAATCCTTCCCTAACCCCCCCACCTCCATCCTAGCGGATTTATTCGACTCCTCAGCCATCTCACCTGTCCATTGTTCCGCACCCTCACCCAAAATTGACAGCAGAGACATCATGAGCCTATTTTGTGGTGGGTAGCCTCACATGGTGAATGTGACAAACGTGTTATAATTACAGTGATACTTTGGCTTACGAACTTAATTGGTTCCCAGAAAGTGTGTGTAAGGTGAAAAGTGTGTATTCCAAACATTAATTTCCCATAGGAAACATTAAAATGAGAATAAAACATATTTTTCAACTATATAAACCTTAAAATGACACACAATATACCTTCATTTATGTATAATAAATGTGCTATGGTATTGTAATTAAAGAAATAAACTACTATACAATAAAGTAATTTTATTTACCTTTGTGATGGTCGTTGATGGCTTGATGGAATGGATAGCTTTTTGCATAAAGTGTCTCAAGAAGCTCTGCGTTGTACATCTTAGAAGTTGTGATATTGCAACAGCAACAGATGCAGACAGACACACTAGAAACTTCATCAATAGCTGGTTCCCTTGTTTGTATGTTCTCTTAAAATTGTGCAGATCGTTTGTGCGGGTTGTTTGTGGAGATATTGTGGATATTTTAACCTTGCAGTCTACACTCTGCCTTTGAACTATCAAAATAGTTGAAACGAAAAACAGTTGCCAACATTATATTCTCGCAAATTTAACATTCGTAAGGCGAAAAGTTCGTTAGCTAAAGTGTTCGGAAGCCGAGATCTCACTGTATTATTATTATTTTTTTCCTAATACATCATCCCCTGACTATATCTCAGAATTTTTGGTGAAACCAGCGCTCGGGAGTTTTTCTTAACAAATACAAAATCAGCAAAAATATACAAGTGATTTTGAATGTATGACATCATTTACCTTGTCTAACTCTCCCCCTGTTTTGGCATTAGCAGCGTGAGGCTCCCAGGTTGACTGTATCTTCTTCTTCCTTAACGCTGCGATGGATTTTGCGCACATCCTTTCGGTGGACCCAACAGAGTCCACTGGAACCGGGGGAGGAGATACCGCGGCGGCCCCTGCCGCCACCCCCGGAGCAGAACTCATCTCAGGTAAAAGTAGACTAATTTGATTCTTAGTCTTAACTCATTCACTGACATTCCTGAATTTATTCGGGAATTGAAAATATGTCGTGCAAAGTCATTCCCGAATTTGTTCTGGGTTAGGTTTTTCTTTTTTTCCGATGAAGCGCTGATCAGACCTCTAGCAATGTTTTTTTCCCTTCCACAAGCAGCATTTGCCTTTTGTACACCTGCCCCCATTTCAAGCTTAGATAACTCCAAACTAATGTAATTTAGGAATTAACTCTTTTTTTCTAACGAAAGAGAAGAGTGTAAGGTTTCTTACGCTGCAGTGAATCTTTATGTAGTCCTAAAACTCAGTATTCTGTGTTCCTGGAATTTGAGTGACCATGAAAAAACCCTGGCACTAGAGTGGACCCATTTTTGCACATCATCTGGCAGTAAATGAGTTGAAAGTGTCAAAATTGGTAATGGAGAAAAATTAAACAGGAGCCAAACAGCAAAATGTGACAATTTGTGCAGCTCTAAGTCCCCCCTCCCCCCTTAATCAGTTCTGTTGTTTTGAACTTTGCTATATTTGTGTTTTTCTTACTTTTAACGCTTCCTCGCTGGCTCTCATTTTTTTTTAATTCTCTTCCCCCGCTTGGTCTCTCCCGCTTGTGGCTCTTGGGCTGGCTCATTGTTTGCTTCCTTCGTTTTGACTCGGTAAGTCCCCCCCTCCCCCTCATCCCCACTTTGCTTCTTTTGACGTTTAGCGGTGCAAGTACTGGATTGCAGTGCCTGAGCGCCGCGCTAGCCTCTCCGCTGTGCACAAACGAACAGAAAATGACAATGGACAGACATAATATGACATGAACATGGATGCATACATTTTACACACGGACATTTAAATTATGACACACATAAAATTACACGTACACAAACAGAATATTAGTGGTCCTCTTACATGTTCAAGTGTGGATGTTACACATCATCTAATTTGTTAAGAAGGTAAATGTAGTTTTCGTCGTCATGGCAACAGTGGAACCGTATTGCGCTGTAGTAAGCTTGCCAAACCGCCTAATGTCTCCCCCTGTCTTAAACTTCCCCTCTGCGATCCTCCCTCCAATGCCAACTCCTTCCTCCCCCTACCCCTCATAGCACTTGGTGGCTTAGGAGATGTAATGAAACCCACCCTGACCCCCCAGGCGGGCGATGTTGACACCTCCGTGGCTAACATGACGAGTAGTAAGTCGTCCTTTTTGAGTTATAGCAACTTTATAAGTCAATGTTTTGGTGTGTTAAAGAAAAAAAATAATATTTTGCACTAAGTACCGGATTGTGTCTCTCATTTTTCCCCCTGCTGAGTAAGATCTGACGATGGGATCCCCAGCGGCCCCTCAGGTAGCTCCCCCCAGCTGGGGTGCCCCCATGGTAAATGTTGTCTGTGTCTTACGTGTGAGCATGGAGCGGATCCGCATGGTAGGACAGAGTCGCCTATTGCGTTTCGTTTGAATTTGCATCTCATTGTGGAAGATGGTGGAGTACATCCATGATGGAATATCAAAACAGTAATGGGGGTGTGGGACACACATAAGTAGGTCTACAAGTGTGCTCAATTGTCCTATATATGAAGGCAAAGAGTAGACTTGTACTTGGACGTCTGTGTAGGCTCTCAGTCGTACAGGAGTGGTCCACTGATGAAAAGGTTTCTTTAGCCGTCATCTGTACTTCTTTGAAGGTGTCGGATGTTTCGCTCCTCATCCAAAGAGCTTTGTCAGCGAACTTAAGTTGTGCTGGTAACGCAGGGTCCTATATATATATACTGTATCCCTAATGGACAGAGGTAGCAGTGCCAGACCTTAGCAGTAGACTACTCCCTGAAGCCAACCTGATTACTTCTTTTTTGTTCTGTCTGATTACCTCTAATGTACTATGCCTGGCTCTGATTGCCCCATTAGCTCTGGCATCATGCTATTGAGGCTCTGATTGCCCCATTAGCTCTGGTATCATGTGAATTGGGTGATAGCAAAGCTAATGGGGCAATCCGAGCCAGGCATAGGACATTATAAGTAATCAGACAGGACAAAAGAAGTAATCAGATTAGGTTCAGAGAGTCGTCTACTGCTCCCCCAACCCATCAGAGAAGAGGACTGGCACTGCCACCCTTGTACAGTTCGCTGATGAAGCTCTTCGGATGAGGAGCGAAACGTCCGACACCTTCTAAGAAGTCCAGATGACGGCTGAAGAAACCTTTTTATCGATTTCATCATTGTACTTGGACCTTAAAACGGATATCAAGGTGATGGGGAAAAAAATGCTAAAATAGTACACCACCCCGACCCCCCGGCTCACTAGCATGCTGGCAAGGTAACGCTTGGATTGCTAACGCGTGTAAAGCACCCGTTGTTATGGTTTAGATGTGTGTTGTGTGTCGTTTTTCGTTGCTGTGCGTCTTTCATTGTTGTTGTCTTACATGAAAGTGACCCCCGACTCCGCCTCCTCTCCCTCCCCCTTGACACCTTTAGCCATTTATGGGGACTCACCCAGGCTACCGAATGGTAAGAGCACCAGTCCAGTCCAGCAATGCCGCCCTCCCTCCTCAAATCAATAAATAAATGGCGGACATTATTGTAAATGTGTCAGATGCCGATTACCCTCAACCCCCCCTTTTTTTTTTGTGTCACACGCAGTCAGGCTATGTTTGGAATCACTCACAAGCTACGATATTCCCCATTTTGTAATGCTGTTTGAATATATGGCCAAATATGGTTTCCAAAAATGCCCACAAAGCAACTAAGACCAAGTGAAGGATTCTGAAGACAGCCTCGGTTTCAATGTCACAATCGTGTCTTAGCGTGTCCTGTTCTGTGTGTCTCATTGAAAAAGCCTGGGGCACCGGGTGTTGGAGCTCCCATGATGCCTTTGCTTAGGCCGGGCTTCCCCGCCACCGGCGCCCCGGTAACCTAGCTCCCAAGATTTGGCCACAAAGAGTACATTTGTCAGCATTGTTAAATCTGAGGGGTCGGGGGGGTTGTGCGCAGATGTCCCCTGGAATGACTCAGAGCCCCAGAAAGCCTCCCCCACCGAGGAACGCTCTGGATGACCTGAACATCAAGGACTTCATGTAGGCAACGGCAACCTTCAAAAAGGTACATTGGCATTCGCTTTTAGGATCTTAACTCATTCTCTGCCGGACGATGTAGTAAAATGTGTCCATTCCAGTGCCAGGGTTTTTGTCATTGTCACTCGAAATCCAGGACCCACAGAATATTGAGTTAATATTTTGAAAACTTAGACCACAGGCATCAAAGTTAAGGCCCAGGGGCCAAATCTGGCCCGCCACATCATTTTGTTCGGCCCACGAAAGCAAATCAAATTGCATGATGCTTGCTAAACTCCAAAACAAAATTTCAAATTATCCCATGTGAACCACAATAACACTCATTATTTTTTACTTCAAATTAGAAAACGAGTTTTTCATTATTTTGTTGTGCGCTTTATATGTAAAATGTGGAGGGGATGAACATTCTATTGGCTTCCCCAAATTTATAACGGCCCTCTAGAGGAAACCTTAATTACAATGTGGCCCATGGATAAAATTCACGTTGACATCCTTGTCTCTTCTTTTTTGACTCTCTTCTTTCATCACAAAAAATAGTTAATTCCTAAATTAAATTGGTCTGGAGTTATATGAGCTAGAAATGAGTGTGGCTGTCCAAAATACAATGCAATATTGGTTTATATAGCGCTTTAACAACAACTGAAGCTGGAACAAAGCGCTAACATGGAAAAAAAGGGACGTTCCCCTTGTGGAAAAGAATAAAAAAATCATTGCCAGACGTCTGGCCAGTGCTTTATTGGCACCCAAAACCTGAAAAAAATCCGGGAATGTTGCTCTACGTCATATTTTCAAGTCCCGAATATATTCGGGAATGGCAGTGAATGAGTTAAATGCCTCTTAAATATTTGCAAACCGTTTTTTTAGTAATAATAATACATTTTAACCATGTCCATATAGGTGGTATCGTGTGTCGCTCTGGATGTCTGGACTTCCCCACTGCCGCCCTTCAGCAATGCTCTCTGACCATCAGATACCCTCCTCCTAGCCCCCACCAGAGTTTGCAACCCCTCGGGAACACCCCCCCCCCCCTTTCGCTCCACCTCCTAGCCCATATTGTACTGTTGTAGCACAACTGTGAATGTGAACCCTAGATTACAGGACACCGTTTTCCGTGCGAGTGTGTTTGTGCCTGCGTGCGTGGGCGTATCAGTGTTAAACTTAATATATTACGGCTGGATGGATAAAACAATGAATGCTTATTTCAAATTATTCTGGACAAAGGTGACTTGAATGGAGTGCATCTGGCAGATAAGGACTGTGTTCTTCATTGTGGATTGTGTTTCGGTGTGTGTAACTTCCGTGCCCCCTACCCCTTATCCCACTTCTTTATCATCCCAACTAATACTGAGAGAACTCCTTGTCATCCCAGCTAATACTGAGCGATGAGTGTGAGATGGTTTTACCTTCAGTCCGTCAAGCTCTGCCCCTCACGCTTCCCATTTGGTCATGAAAAAAAGCAAATATGTCATTATCAATGCTTTACTTTTAACTTTTGTGATCTCTGGAAATTGGATCGAAACACGCATCAAATTAACATTTGCATTTTGGACTACTTTGATTAATAGATTCAATTTATTTTCTTTATTTTGGGATAAAATACCATATACATATATATATTTTTTGGTGACACATCTTAGGGGGAAAGCACGAAAAAAAAAAATACATACTTGTCGGTTTTGTAAAAGCAGTATTGATTTCCATAACATCGCTGGCTATTTGACGTGGCACCCTCTGCTGGTGTGGAGTGCCTAAGGAATGACAAAAAAAAAAGTTGCTAGCATTTTTGCATGCGATTAAATTGACTGACTTCAATACTTTTGCTCACCGGGAAGACCCGCCTGTAAAGCACTCACGTATACGCTGGATGTTCTCTGTGTTGTTTATTTCCAAAAAAAGTGACTGTATCTTAATCCATTGTGGCAATTACATGTTGAAAGAAAAATCAAATAAAGGCGGCAATGACGTTTACATACCAGAAAATGCGGAGAAGATGTTTGTTCACTATTTCTATGAAGGCTGCGGTTGATGGAGTACGATTTTCAACTCAATCACAGCCAGACGGGCAAAAATGTGTCCACTCCTATGCCAGGGTTTTTGTCATTTTCGCTCAAATTCCAGGACCCACAGAATATTGAGTTTATGGACTACATAAACATTCAATGCAGCATAACAAACTTTAATTCCTAAACTATATGGAGTAATATGAGGTTCAAGTGGGGCAGATGTACAAAAGGCAAATGCTGCCCCTCGTAGAAGGGAAAAACATTGCCAGAGGTCTGACCAGCGCTTTTTCTGCAGCAAGTGGATTTTCGCTCTTTAAAATGTGCCGGATACTCAATTATTTATTGGCACGGTCAGTGTAACCCGTTTTCATGTAGACTTGAGCCACTAAGAACGATAACGGGCTCAATACTTTTGCAGGAAACTTCCCGACTGCAGGATTTATGTCTCGCTGACCATCACCAGTTTATCCTCAGATTTACCTGCACCCCAAAACCATAGAGAAACTGTTAACGCCCCACTGCTCCCTGTCACAATTATAAAGCCACCGATAACCAGAGCATATCCGAAATGAGGATGAATTTGAAGAGTGTATACAAAGTTTAAGACAAGACAGCGATTTCAAACTGTTTTTAAGCAGATGGATTAACTTGACAACCATGGAAACAAATACTAACTGTTAACTGTGGAAGCAGAATTTGTGGCCTAAAACGGACAAAAGAAAGTACAGCAATCCCCCGTTTATCACGAATAAATCAGCAAAAAATCCACGATGGGCTGAACCCGCGTTAAGTGTACCGTGAAATAGCAGGGGATCGCTGTAATGGTTCAAAGAGTTTTACAGTGACTGGGGTCTCTGTGGATCCAATGGCAGATTTGCGCGTATTTGGCAGGGGTGATCCTCACCACCACATTGAAGTCCCTCTGCTCTCCGTCCCCGATTTGCACCCACTGATGACCCGAGAACACCCCGATCACTCGCCGCTGCCACGTCCCTTTCCCGTCTTCGTGTCTCAGACGGACGTAAACGCCCGCCCCGGTGGCTCCTATCCGGGCATCGCAGTGCTGGTACATCAGATCGTCGGACTCCTTAACGACGGAGCAAAAGCGGTAGACTACCTTTTCACCCCCGCGGTCGGCCAGTAGACTTTTGTCTTGGTCGTAGCTTGAGAAGTGTATTCGGGGTGGAAGGAATTGACGGGGCGCCGCCCCGAGCGTCATGAACTTCCTCTGTTTCACGGCTCGTTTGAGTTCCAAGAGGGCGTAGTCGTAATCTGCAGTCAGGGAAGCGGAGGAGTTTTTCGAGTGGATCCATCCTTGCGGGATGCGTGTTTGTTTGACTCGTATCCAGCGAAAGACGGGCTGCCTACTGGGGCTTTTCGGCGTATCTCGAGCAATTCTATTTTCGTCTCCATCCTGCAATAGTTCTCCTTTCTCCTGCTTTGCTTTCCTCACGGCCCTCCTCCTCTTCCCTCTTTTGTTTCTGAGTTGTAGCACTCCCACTTTCAAGCTTTTCACGCTCTCCAGATAGTAGCTCCCGTCATGGATGCAGTTGGCAGCCGTCAAAACGTGTTTGGGGGTAATCAGAACCCCGGAGCAGCCCGTAGAAAGGCGCACGGCGGTGGCAAAAGGGTAGTTGGTGATGAAATGCCAATCAGAGATGACAAATCGTCCGTCGGCGCCGTAAACCTGTCGCTTCCTGCGACTCTGTGACAAAACATACGGAGCCGTCGCGTTCCAACCTTGCAGTGTGACATCGGTGAGCGTGCAAGTGCCGTTGTCGTACAGCGTCTCGTATCCCAGGATGCTCTCCTGCTGGCTTGGATTTAAAGCGGGTAGGCTACTTTGACACTCGATACCGCAGAGTGCGATAACTTTGCTCTTGTTTGCGTCCACCGTTGGTCTTTTGAACAAAACTTTCTCTTGTAGCTTGATTTTTTGGTCCGTCAGCACCGGGAGAGCCTGCCTCGTCCACTTGTGCATCTCGCTGCTGGCATGAGCGACGGTCACATAGAGTAGCAGACAAAGGAACCCAAAGAGGTCCATTATGCTAAAAGATAAAAAAACAGAATAAATGATTAATAAAGCTAGCGGGTGAGTCATGAAAACTATCATGCATTAGTTAAAACGGAGAGCGCGTCACCGGTGCATTTTTAGCCGTTGACAAAATGACACATTAACTCATTCACTGCCATTCACAAATTTATTTGGGACTTGAAAATATGACGGAGGCCGCCATTCCCGAATTTGTTCGGGTTTTGTTTGTTCATTCTTGGGTGCCAGTAAAGCGCTGGCCATGGCCTCTGGCAATGTGCTTTTCTTTTCCCTAAGGGGGCAGCACTTTTCCATTTCCATGTTAGCGCTTTGGTCCAGCTTTAGCTGCTTTCAAAGTGCTATATAAACCAACATGTATGTATTGCATTGTATTTTGGACAGCCGCCCTCATTTCAAACTCATAACTCCAGACCCATATAATTTAGGAATTAATTCTACTTTGCTGATGAAAGAAGAGAGTCTCAGGTTTCTAACGCTGTACTGAATGTTTATGTAGTCCTAGAACTCAATATTCTGTGGGTCCTGGAATTCGTGTGACAATGACAAAAACCCTGGCACTAGAGGGGATACATTTTTGCACGTCTGGCAGTGAATGAGTTAAAAGGACATGTCTTCTTCTTTTCCTTTCGGCTTTTACCAGCAGATGGCGCTAATAGCCACACTTTGCAACAGCCCATTTAGGATCTGATGTGTTGCTATGCCACATTATAAATAATGACAATTAAAAAAGAAAAATAAACACTGGACATGCATTTCTAACATTATCAATTATGTAATTATAATCTAAAAAAACACATTAATAAATAAAAATAAATTCAAAACTTACCCGGCGTGTGACAAAAATTCCAGTCCAATGTTTACAAAGCCGCTCTGTTCGGGATATCAGTC
Source organism: Hippocampus bargibanti (assembly GCF_051943395.1). Classification (NCBI taxonomy): domain Eukaryota; kingdom Metazoa; phylum Chordata; class Actinopteri; order Syngnathiformes; family Syngnathidae; genus Hippocampus; species Hippocampus bargibanti. The sequence goes on from NC_142752.1 coordinate 6,241,449, forward strand.
TTTTCCCGACCGCTAAAAACTTAAGAATCATTGCGCGGGTGATACTCACAGATATTAAACCGTGGTGTCCATCCCACTGCTGAGATCCGGGAGGCCGAGGGGGAGGTGCACAGGAACATGCTGATCACATGAGGACACATGCAGAGAAGTGTTGATATTTTTTGGATGAATGGGGGGGGGGGGGGGGTCTGGTTGCATTTAGGGCTTTGGCACATTTAATTTTTAGTGTCATCGATCCATCTATTAGCCAAAGATGATGCATGCTGTAGATGTCGAAACATGATAGCATCAATCAGAAACATAGCGTTTAAGATTGTACTTTGGAACATGTAGCAATTGGATTGGATTGGATGTACCTTTATTCGTCTCGCAGTGGAGAAATTTACATTTCACAGCAGCAAAGTTATGAAAGGAAGAGAAAAGAAAAGAAAGTAGTAGAAAGTATTATCACAAAATTATAATAATAATGAATATTTAAACAAGTGTAATATGAAAGAATACATGCCTGTGGGTATTCCACTTTTATCTGTCTACATGTGTTGCTACACGGATGGTGTCCAAATACATGTATGTGCAATTTTTAATTGTGACTATTAAAAAAATTAAAATACCGACAAGATGGGGTTTCATGAAAGTTGAACCATAAACTCTATTTCCTGTGTATTGTGCAAAATGATTTTAATCACATGCCTTGTTATAACTTGTGTTTTGTTGTCATTTGGGATGGAATTTATTTTCAGGTTATCGAGATGTTATCTCAGGAATGGATTATTGTCTCTGTGGGAAATGTTCACTCACATTTTGTATCGTTCATTCATGAAGACACTGAATCAATATTTTGCTTGGAGGGTGTCCAGAGGAACAAATGAGAAATGTGTGTTTGCTTTTTGACAAAGAGAGGGGCGGGGGGTGAAAACGAGAGAGACTTGTACTTCATCCATCCAGTAAAACGAGCATTCATGTTTTAACCAGATATTTATTCAACTGAAGTGGTTTTTCAAAGCGGGAAATCCACCTCCACTTGGGGGTGCCAGAGGAATATATATATAATATATATATATATATATATATATATATATATATATATATATATTATATATATATATATATATATATATATATATATATATATATATATATATTTGCAGTCAATGAATGAATAAAAAGATATACATAATATGTCAATATACATATATTTTTTGAAATATAAGGCACACCACACTATAAGGTAGAGGCTGAAGTTACACAATACTTCTACAGGGGGAAATGGACACAATACTTCTACAGGGGGAAATGGAGTCGGTGGCTGCTGATAGTAGTTGTGAGGCTTGTTGTAGCTTAATATTACTTTACATATAAGGTGTGCAGGTGTAGGATCAGCTTTTGAATAAAGTGAAGGCTTTTGGGTGCTTATATATATATATATATATATATATATATATATATATATATATATATATATATGCATTAAGGGACAATTTATGGTCTTCATTTGACCTCAGGAACCTAAAATGCACTATGGCTTGTGTGACCGGTTCTTCCCCCCCTCAACTACCCACCACCCTCCCCAGGATTGACTTTCCTGTTCAAGCCGTCACTCTTCAGTGGAAAATTATAATCCACTTATTTTGAGTGAATGTTGCAACCTGCAGTCTAGACGGCTATGTTGTTAATTAAAAAAGAAAAGAAAAAAAAGGAGAGTCCAGCAAGTGGGGTCAAGACAACTGCAGCTGAGTAAGTGTGTACATTTTTTTGTGACTCACTCTTTACTTCCACCTGCCCCCCCCCCCTCCCCCCCACACACACACGCTCTGAACATCCTGACTGTGCTTCTTTTCAGCTCACCAGATGATAAAATCCCATTTTTTACTTTTTTTGTTAGTAGACTGCATTTACAAACATCACGTTATCACATTCCTTCATCAGTAAGACGATTATGACTTTACCCACCACGCCTCCCCCTACACCACAACTCTTATTTGTATGTTTTTGCGTGCTGTAGGTCTGTTTAATGTACTGCACGTGTGTGGTCCATTCGTTATGTTAACAGCCAATTCATACAGTTTTGCATTTACTCTTGTATCACGCAGCAAGACAGGCTGTGCATCAGGATGTCAATGGAAGGAACATAGTGAGGTCTGCTCAAGTGAAAGCAGCTGTGTTGTTGCAGCCGTTATTTTATTTTAATTCTTTTTTTTTTAAGCTCGGCGGGCTTGATCTCTGACTGACAATTCAAACACACAGTACACTTTACGGCTATATTTTCCTCGATTTATCTATGTCTTTATATTTCTTTTGAAAGACCTCCAGCCTGATGTGAGTCAGGAAAAAAGAACATTTTGGGAATTGAGCGGAAAAGTCATCTCGGTCATGAGAGACAATGGGATATAGTTTATTCAAAATAGACAAAGCGGCCTTCTTCTCTTTTTGGTTCTTCTATCTGTTTTTTTCCATACACAATATCTTCTTGGGGATTAAATTTTCATTTACACTTGATATTTTGACTTCAATAATAAGTATTAATTTAAGTTAGGAGTGCTGTATGGTGCCAGTTAACACACAAAAAGCAGCAGTTCCGCAAATATCAAGCAAGTAGTTAAAAAATCGAGTCGACACGCTGTTTAACGTCTCCTCCAGGGTAAGTTTCCTGTCAATTTAAAAACAAAATAAAGAATTACGTGCTGCCCATGAAAACAACAGCTCCCTGACGGACTATAGTCTAATGCTGGCATGTAATGGAAAAACGGCATGAAAGCAAAAACACATTAGTGGACAAAATATTTTTGACTTGACTTCCGATTACCGTATTTTCTGGTGTAAGAGGTGCACCGGAGTATAAGGCGCACCCTCAATGAATGGTGTATTGTCAAAGTTTTTCCATGTACAGTATAAGGCGCACAGGACTACAAGGCGCACCTTTAGTGAATGAAAAAAAAGTTTTCCATTTCCAATTTATGAATATATACAATTTTCCAAATATAAGGCACAGTAGAAGGCGTTACAGTAGAGGAGGGGTGACGCACTTTTCTACAGGGGAAATGGAGTCTCTGACAGTAGTTGTGAAACCTATTGTGGCTCAATATGACCTCACATATAAGGCACACCTGCGTATAAGGTGCATCGTAATTTTTTGAAGAAAATCAAGGCAAATAAATTCAAGGGTGCGCCGGTACACCGGAAAATATGGTGACTCTTATAAAGTCTGCTTAAAATGTTAAATTATGCACAACTGCTGAACTCAATTTGCATGATCAAATACCCACAGTTCAGTTTCCCAAATTTGTCACAGAGCAAATACGGAAGATAAGCTGCGATGAGCATCTTGCATGACCTTAAAATCGTCTCTTTTCACATGAACCAAAATGCTGTCCAAATTCGCCTCAAATATTAATAGCGCATGTCGGGGGGCCCATGTCGTCATCCAACATATTCTCATGCTGTCCATTCAAGTACATTGTACATCCTTCAGCGCTGTGAGTTCAAGCGTCTCATCGCTGCAACCCTAAACAGGAAAAGGCTGTGATTATAAACACGTCGCAATTATTTATGAGACAAAAGCGAAGAATGCGGCCAGATAAATAATTGCGATAATGCACGAGGACACAGGGCGATAATGCTCAACTGAGCCCAAGTTTGTTGCGGTGCTCGACAATGTAAATAACCTTAAAGGACAACCGACGTCACTTTTTTGTTTTTTAACTGCCACCAGAAAAACGTTTTATAGCATCTAAAATACCCAAAACACGCAGTATGATATTTTTAGTCAAATGCAAACACCAAGAAAAATGACTGAAAGTGTCCAAAATCTGCAAATAATTGAGCTGCAAATTGCGCATTTTCAGAAAGTCCCGCCCCCAGTTCGTGACGTCACACCAAGACGTCTTGCATTGCTAGAGAATCAAAACAATGGCTTCAGATTTTAAGAATATGCTTTCTTGTTCCACATCCAGTTATGAATATGATTCAAATAGTTCTGAAGAGGAAAGCATACATGTTAGCAATCGATTAAAGAATTTATTTGTGCCATCTTGAGGCAACATTGGGAGCAAATCTCTCACCCAAAAAAAGAGGCACAAAACGGCGACCTCCTGTGGCCACCTCAGTTTCCACAGGCTGATAAATTCCTTATATGGCGCTTGGACGCCTCTTCTGGCCTTCTGGCGGCTTTTGGGTGCAACGAAGTTTTCAGACCAAACAAGTACAGCAAAATGCATTGACGTGATGGAAGGACTGCTACAATGCGTCTTTTTTTACGGTAAAGGGCGGGCCTTTAGTGACGTCACGTACGGACTCGTCACCAACTCAAAAACAAGACTTCCTGAATATTCACCGCGAGTCTTAAAACGTAAAATATAGCTATATGCGGTGGAATCTTTGTAAAATACGCTCAGTAGAAGTCATTTGAAGCCATTTTACAAATTATGGACACAACTTGTCCGGAGACATCGGTTGTCCTTTAAAAAAAATACCCGCACACACAATTGGTTAGTTTTCAGTCTTTGCTGTTTGTGGACATTAGTCATCAGGAGCGTCAAAACAAAGACATACGTGTCTATCTAACACAGGACTAAAATAACACACATGAAAAGATAAATGCTGTCGCTGTAGAGAACTAAAAAAAAGAGAGTCAAACTGTTTTCCAAAGTCATTTTGCAATGTTAGGAAAACTATGGGAATGTAGTGATTTGATCACGGAAAAGTAGGGCCGGCTAATTTAAAAAAATAATATAATTGTTTGGGTTTTAGCAGTGAAGCCAGCACTAAAATAAAGCCAAATGAATGAGTTCACCAAGATTTTTTTTGCTTCATAAGCGACGGGAGAGAAAATGATACAAAATAGTGCTACATATGTTGCTAAACAGGTCCGGAAATGAATTGTGTTCCGTAACAACTTGTCACTTTAGAGGAGTGGATCAGAATCATCATCTTTATTGCCAAGTATGTAGAACACACAAGGAATTTGTTTCCATGTTAGCGCTTTGTTCCAGCTTCAGCTGGTGTTAAAGCGCTAAATAAGCCAATGTGTATATATTGTATGGTAGTTTGGACAGCCGCCACAATTTCAAGCTCATATAGCTCCCGATCCATAATTTAGGAATTCACTATTTTTTCCGATAAAAGAAGAGAGTCTAAGGTTTCTGACGGGGAAATATATGTTTATGTCGTCCTGAAACTCTATATTCTGTTGGTCCTGGAATTCGAGTGGCAATGACAAAAACCCTGGCACTGGAGTGGACACATTTGCACGTCTGGCAGTGCATGAGTTTTAAAAATACATTCATGAATTTAGTATAAAGTACATTGATATTCATCATGTTTGTTTTTCAATAGACAATCCTGCACTTTGATTTCGGGAACTCTGGATCAGAAAGCTCATCAAAAGTGCAAAGTTGCTTGTCAACGATTTAGAATCTTGGTTGTACACACAAAGGGAGGCTTTTTTTTTGGTGGGGGGGAGGGTTCTCAGAAAGGCAAGAAATGAAATGGGGAAACAGCGCCACCTCACAGAGATTCAAAAAGAAGTAGTCGGGCGTCCTGCAGATGGAGCTGCAGCTCCTTTGTGCGTTTTCAATGAGGCCTTTCGCCAGGATGGACCAGATTATTGTTGGACAAAGAACTGAATTATATCAGGGAGGGAATATTTGTGACACTTTTAGGGGATTATTAAAGGCTTTATTTTCGCATACACACTAAATCTGTAATTGTTCCCTGGTGCAAAAAAAAATAATAAAAAAATGCTCAGATTTCCTGTTTTGTTCGCAAAGTTTGGAGTCAACGTGAACTGCACTATATGAAACTCAGGGATAGAAAGGTTTTAGATGACCAGTTTGGTCTGCCGTATCCTCAGTGACAGCTAGTTGTCTTTTCCTATGTGAAAGTCGTGCTCGTTGGAGTCGTTGTTTTTGGAGTTGAAGTAGTTTGCCAGCTGTGGACATACAGAAAGAGGGAAGAGCAGCAGTGTGGCTTACCCAGACGGGCACGTCGGAGAATCTCATTAGTGGGCTTGCGGGAGTTTAGAAGGGGCTTATAAATGCGCTCTTCAAGGTGGACTTTGGTCGGCGGAGGTTCAAATTAATGGGAAATAGCATTTGGGAAGCAAATAAATTTGTTGGCAATGCTAATTTAGCTTGATGCTAACGAATGGATCACATGGATAGTTACGGCTAAGTTTTTAAGTGTTGAGGAGCGGAATAACAACTAACATAAGAATATATTCTTTATCCTCTGCGGAGAACTGCAAATTGTAGGCTGTTGAGTCACTAAGAGCAGCGGGGGACTCCACATTGGTCTTTTTATGACTTTTTTACACCGCCCCTCCGCGGCCATGGTGGGCAGGTCGGAAGCAAAAGCAGCAAAACGAGTTGATGTGAAGCCTTAAACCCTCAGAGGGGTTTTATGGTCATTCTAATCTTTGTCTTTTGAAGCTTTGTTGAACTCCCAATAAAAGGTTTAGCGGAATACTTCCTCTCCCGACTAATGAAAATCCAGACAAAAGAGTAAAAATAGGTGGGAAACGCCGGGGAGAGGGTCGAAGGCACGTTTTTGCTAATGGGCTCACTGTAATCTCTTAATGAACTTCCACATGGAATGGGAGAAATGGATACGGGATGGGCAGTGGGGAAAGGTGGGCTTTGTCATTAAAAGTGAGTTCTATTGGATTTTGTCATTTAATTTTCACGAACCGGCAATTTTGAAAGCATGTTCGGAAAATGATACATGTTCGGTCACTTATCCACGGAAAGTGAACTGCACATCCTGATCCCGACCTTTTGGCAGGCGGACGACAGGCCCTGTTAGAACCCCCCCCCCCCCTCCACGTCAATTCGCCGATGTCGTCAGACGATGTAGAGCAAGCCGGTTGTCATCCACTTGACGGGTCAGAGGGCCTGTAAGTCGCCACTTCGTCCTCAGAGTCACGAGCATTAAGTCTGACATTGAGACTCCTGATGAATGAGGGGGGGGGAGAAGTGGGAAAGTGAGCCCTGCCGTCTTTGGAACGCTGGATTTTTGGAGTTAAATGAAGAAGAAATGAATTATTCGGAAAAAGAATATCATCATGGGGAAACTATATGATGGTCTAATGCACGGGTGTCAAAGTCAAGGCCCGGGGGCCAAATCCGGTCCGCCACATCATTTTTTCGGGCCGCGAAAGCCAATCAAACTTGTAAAATCCCCTGATGCTTGCCAAAATCCCAATCAAAATGTCATACTTTTGGATGTAAACCACAATAACAGTCATTATTCTTGACTTCAGAATTGAAAACTAGTTATTCATTCAAAAGGATTCCAAGATGGCGCCCGAGTAGGCAGCCATCAGCAAGTGCTGTCATGAGACTTGCTTTTTTTTGTCTTGTTTTTGTGTTTTTTTTTTATTGTCACTTTGTGTTGTTGTGCGTCGTGTGGAACGGATACGGATTGTTTTTCAGCATTTTTGGCCACGTCATTCATCAAGGAGGAGACTGTGCTGAGCGGTTTTGCCTTTTCGGCAGCATGAATATGCCAGTACTGTTTTTGAATGGGAGGAATGTTGGTGCCATTTGACTATCATTGCTGGACAGCTCTGGGGCCATTGTGCCTTTTTGCGCCTGTCATGGGCAGCATCTTCACAGCCCCGCTTTGTTGAGCGGAAAGGTCTGTGCTGTTGGACAATCTGCGGCCGGATGGAAGCATGGCCTGAGGAGCCCGCGATAAGAAGAAAGGAGCGTCAGCGCAGAGCGCCGATGCGTATGTGGAACTGTCGCGGCTTGAAATTGAAGCTGATTCACGTGTGACAGACAGGAGATGTGAGACAATCTCTTTTCGGCAATGGATGCTATACAGCTGCGTGTTTGCTTTCAACCTTTAGCTTGTAGTCGACATGCACATTCCACTATGATGTCCCTGATCCACTGGTGAAGAGACACTTTGATTCTCTCCTCTTTCATCTGGAACTGCTTTGTGTAACAAAGAGGGTCCAGAATATGCTTCAGAATGAATGACTCTCTGTCTTTGAGTTGTCATGTTATATTTTATTTATTTTTTTATTTTTATTTTCACTTCAAGACGGCGCCGCGAGAGTGGCTGCCTTTCCAGCAGCCCCTGTATTATGTTCTTCTACTTTCATTCCTTTCATAACTTTACATTTCTCCACTGCGAGACTAATAAAGGCAAATCCAATCCAATCAATTTGCTGTGCGCTCTATATGTAATATGTGGAGCGGATTAAACATTCTAATGGCTTCCCCAAATTCATAACGTCCCTCGAGAGGAAACCTAACTACAATGTGGCCCGCGGAAAAAATTAATTAAAGGAGTGAAGTATCGCATTTTACGGTTTATTAGGCCAATAGCCTTCATTTTCTTAAAAAGATGACACTGCGTCTTATACGCAGGTGCGCCTCATATGTGAAGTAATATTAAGCCACAACAGGTCTCGCAACTACTGTCAGCAGCCACTGACTCCATTTCCCCCTTTCAAAGAAGTTGCACGTAACCCCAGCCTCTATTGTAGCGCCTTATGTGTTGTGCCTTATACTGTATATGGAAAACTTTATATATTCATATATTATATTTGCAAAACTTTTTGTCATTCATTCAAGGTGCGCCTTATAGTCCGGTACGCCTTATACTTGTATATGGAAAATGTTTGAAAATACACCATTCATTTTGGGTGTGCCTTATAGTCCAGTGTACCTTATACACCGGAAAATACGGCATATAAATAGGCAACATCTGAATTGTGCAATCAATCAGTCAAACTCAAGTAAAAAAAATATCCTAAACTTGATGTGCTAGAAAAACTAATATTTTTTCAAATCAGCATCAGAATTATGCTTAAACCATCTACTGTATGATTCAAAATTGCAGTGTAATTATTCGACTGCAATTATGACAGGAGAAAACCCAGGCACAAATTCTCTGTGTGTGACCCAGCGCACGTACGTACATCCACACACAGAGAAAGACACCTGGTAATCTGCAGTAAGATGGTTTATGGGCTTGTCTGCTGTGACGCAAGTATGCCGCCTGACAGATTCTCCCTGACAACTAACAAAGGCGCAACAGCCCCCCCAAGCCTGCGCAGGCTACTTCCTGACAAACAGGGTCACAATGGATCACAGTTTTCCACTAAGTTTTCTGCAATTGTTCAAAGTAAAGAATAAAAGTGACAAATCGGTAGGGAGGAGGAGAAGCAGCATGAATGATCATAGGGCACGTTGCACAAACCGAACCATAATTAATTTTAATTGCATTGTTTAATTGAGCTTAATAGGTGTTGTTTGTATTTAACTGTGGGCGTGCACATGTAACTTTTTTTGTCTCTAGTGAAAAGTTCAAGGAAGTTCTTTGAGTTCAATGGGAATCTACAACCTCCCAAAAATCATCACATGATGCAACCTGTATGTCACGATTTGCAAGGTGGTGGTGGAGGACCCCAAAAAAAGCAGGCAGTTCGGGTTCTGTTTTTTTGCCGATAAAGCGCTGGTCAGACCTCTGGCAATGCTTTTTCCCTTCCATGAGGGGGCAGCGTTTTCCTTTTGCACAGCCCCCCGTATTTCAAGCTCATATAACTCCAGACCCATATAATTTAGGAATTAACTTTGTTTTCTGATGAAAGAAAACAGAGTGGAAGGTTTCTTACGGCAAATTGAATGTTTAAACTCAATTCCCACTCTCGAGGACTTGCACACAGCAAGAATCCAAACAAGGGTGCGGAAAATCCGACTGGACCCTCCGCACGCTGCCCACCACCTTTTACAGCTACTCCCCTCAGGCAGGCACTACCGATCTATGTGCACCAAATCCAGCAGACATTTAAACAGCTTCTTCCCCCAAACCATTAACTCTTTAAACAGTAACCCAAATATAACTGTATAGTGCCTCTTTACAATTTTTGGTGATGATACTAGTGCAGTGTGTTCAACTGGCAACAAATTCCTTGTGTGTTCTACATACTTGGCAATAAAGATGATTCTGATATTCTGTGGGTCCTAGAATGTGAGTGAAAATGACAAAAACCCTGGCATTGGAGCAGACACGTTTTTGCACATCGTCTGGCAGTGAATGAGTTAAGGTGGCTTTGCTCAGTCAAGGTTCGGTATCATGCCTGAGTCAGTGACATTGTCAAGTCCCGCCCCCCTGCTCCCTAGCTTGGAGATGCCACCTGTCAATCACAACGATACCCCCCCCCCATTCTCCTCCCTCCTTCCCCCTTCTGACAGTCAGACGGGAAGCTGGCAACAGACTCGCCCTTTACAGCTGTGCAACTTCAAACTCGATGACATCACGCGACGGGTGCACGGTGCAAAATGTGAGTGCTCGGAAGACATAACGCCGCTTGAAAAAAGTAGGTGCGGACGTGCGTGAAGCCTGGAAAGTGGCTTTCACTCTCATTGCGACGCGTGCGCTCGAAGGTGCGCGCGAAGAAGACGACTGGTCGGGAGTATGCTTGGATACCATGGACGGCTGTGTGGATTAAAAGTGGATCCAAAAGTGCTATTTTATAGACGAGTCGGCGGTGCGCGTGTAAGCCCACGAGACCAGGCGGCTGCCACTGCGGTCAATTCATCCCTTTGAAGGGGGGTGGGAAGCACAAGATAAGCATATTTAGCTTCGCTGCGCCTTATGCGCACGAGAGACGGATTCCGGTGCGTCAAAGTTGCCGCGGCAACTCTTGCAGGACTTTGAAGAACATTTTAGAGGTTTCAAATTAAGAATGGGTGAGCATGTGGACGTCGGGGAGAACGTCAACCTAAGCGTGCTCAACTGGGAGCAAGTGCAACGCCTGGATGCCATTTTAGCAGGTTCCATCCCCATACATGGCCGATGGAGCTTCCCCACGCTGGAAGTGAAGCCCCGCGAGATCGTCAAGGCGGTTCGCAGCCGAATGGAGCAAACGCACATTCGCGTCTGCGAAGTGCGGCTCAACGGCTCGGCGGCCAGCTACGTGCTGCACGAGGATAGTGGACTGGGGTGGAATGACCTGGACCTCATCTTCTGCGCCGAGCTCAAGGGGGAGAAGGACTTTCAGATCGTCAAGGATTTGGTGCTGGATTGCCTGTTGGATTTATTGCCCGAGGAAGTGAACAAGGAGAGAATCACGCCTTTGACGCTCAAGGTAACTGTACAAATGGGGCAAAATTACAGTTGTGGTGGTGGTGGTGGGGGTGGGGGGGATTCGGTTGTAGTGGGGACAGTTACGGGTCACAATGTGCCCCCAATAAACAGCGGAAATGCTAGTTTTGAGTCTAAAAGGAAACAAGGTAAAAGCTAAGCTGTTCTAGGAGGCTTTCCCTGACATTTTTGGGTGACTGATGTGTTTGATGAAGGTCTGGTTCCATCTGGGGGGAGAGGGGGGCATTAGTCATGCATGAATGCATGCATGTTGTTCTTTTGGACTTGAATTTGCACCAAACATACTTCTGAACGAATTTGGTTCAAAAGTTCCACATCAGGCCAATTGTAGCCCCCAATTGTAGCCCCCACCACCCAGCCCCACCCCCTTTTGCTCAAGTTAACTCATTCACTGCCAGACGTGCAAAAAATGTGTCCAGTCCAGTGCCAGGGTTTTTGTCATTGTCACTTGGACCCACAGCATATTGCGTTTTAGGAATACATAAGCATTCTTTCATAAGAAAAATAGTTAATTCCTAAATCAGATGAGTCTGGAGCTTTAAATGAGGGCAGCTGTCCAAAATACAATACAGTATTGGTTTATATAGCACTTTAACAACAGCTGAAGCCAGAACAAAGCGCGAACATGGAAAAAAAATAGAAATGCTGCCCCTTGTGAAAAAGAAGAAACATTGCCAGAGGGCATGGCCAGCGTTTTATCGGCACCCACGCATGAAAAAAAACAGTGAATGGGTTAATACCCTGTAAGTTATTTTGGAAACTTCTCCTGACTAGTACTACTGAACAACAAGATCCACCCTGACATTTTGGAAGCCCTCTGCAGACATTGGCATGTCAAATGTGACTTAAAAAAATGGCAAAGAAAGCATCCGAGAACAGCTGCACTTTATACATGATCAATATTAAAACTGCTTTGTTTTTTTGCGCGGGGGGTGGGGTGGGAGAAAACCTGAATAAGTGTCACCATGCTGCTATCAACACAGTTAATAAAAGCAAAGCACAATCTATTATCTAGCAACATGGTCTGACACAGGAAGGGGTGTTAGGTAACGCGAGCGGTCTTTGTGCAACAAGACAGAAGCTGGGCGGTTTGTTCGAAAAATGCCACCTTTGTGGTTTACCCCTGGGATTGGTTCTGCTTCTTTTTTATTTGGTACACGGCGCCAAGATATACGAATCCTATACGATATATTAATGTATGTCATTAATGGAATTGAAGCGGATTTATGTGGGACAGGAGATGTGAGACAATCTCTTTTGGTCAATGGATGCTACAGCTGCGTTTTTGCTTTCAACATTTAGCTTGTCGTCGACGTGCACATTCCACCATGACGTCCCTGATCCACTGGTGGAAAGACGCTTTGATCCTCTCCTCTTTCTTCTAGAAATGCTTCTTGTAGCAAAGAGGGTACAGAAAGTGCTTAAGAATGAATGACTCTCTGTGTCTTTGTGTTGTCATGTTATTTGCCATTCCCGAATAAATTCGGGAATGGCAGTGAATGAGTTAAAAAAAGATGGCGCTCTATGACATTGCATTAATGTCCGTTATTGAGTCTTTGGTGACAAGCTGCTTGTCAATGTTTTGACAGGAGGCCTACGTGCAAAAGATGGTGAAAGTGTGTAACGACACGGACCGCTGGAGCCTCATCTCGCTGTACAACAACCGCGGCAAGAACGTGGAGCTGAAATTTGTGGACTCCCTGCGACGGCAGTTTGAGTTCAGCGTGGATTCTTTCCAGATCCGCCTGGACTCTCTACTGCTTTTCTACGAGTGTTCGGAGCACCCGATGGCAGCCTCTTTCCACCCCACCGTCTTTGGAGAGAGCGTCTACGGCGACTTCCCCGCCGCTTTAGACCACCTGCGCAAGCGCCTGATCTGCACCAGGAGCCCCGAGGAGATTCGGGGTGGGGGTCTGCTCAAGTACTGCCACCTACTGGTGCGGGGTTTCCGCGCCGCTTCTGACTCGGAGATGAAACTCCTGCAGCGCTACATGTGCTCACGGTTTTTCATCGACTTCTCCGATGTGAGCGATCAGAAGCGCAAGCTTGAGTCCTTCCTGCAGAATCACTTTGTGGACATGGAGGACCGCAAGTATGACTACCTGGCCCTGTTGTACAAAGTGGTGCAGGAGAGCACCGTGTGCCTGATGGGCTACGAACTGCGGCAGACTCTGGGCCTCATCTCCTCGCTGGCGTGGCGAGCGCTGGCCGAGCAGAACGCCTTCCCCAACGCCGCCAACGTCACTTGCTTTTACCAGCCCGCCCCGTACGTCTCCAACTGCAACTTTAGCAACTACTACGTGGCCCAAGTCCAGCCTCTCTTCGCTTGCCCGCCCTCGCCGTCTCGCCGCTACATCCCCCCCTCGCAGTATCCCATGCACGCCACCTGGCTGCCCTGTAACTAGAATCTGCACTACGCTCGTGCGGTCCGGGAATTTCTCGGAAACGTGCATTGCTTTGTTGTTCTGTCATGGGTCTCAAACATTCCCCAAGGGTTGATTCACTCATTCACAAATTTATTCGGGAATTGGAAAAATGACAGAGCGCCATTCCCGATTTTTTCTTGTTTGGGTGCCGATAAAGCGCTGGCCATGGCCTCTGGCAATGTTTTTCCCTTCCACAAAGGGGCAGCATTTTCTTTTTTTCCCATGTTCGTGCTTTGTTCCAGCTTCAGCTGTTGTTAAATCCCAATATAAACCCCTATGTATATATTGCATTGCATTTTGGACAGCCAGCTCATTTAACTACAGACCCATCTAATTTAGGAATTAATTAACTTTAGAAGAGAGTCTAAGGTTTCTAACGCTATATTGAATGTTTCTGTAGTCCTAAAACTCAAAATGGTGTGGGTCCTGGAATTCAAGTGACAATGACAAAAACCCTGGCACTGGAGTGGACACTTTTTTGCACATATCTGGCAGTGAATGAGTTAATCAGCAGGATCGATTAAATCAGCCGATAGTAGCTATGCCATAAATTGGGCAAAATCCCTTAAAAAAATGTCCAGTTTTTTGCCGATTCTTCATATTTTACCCCTCTAAAATATAACAAAAACATAATTTGTAAAAATTACTTCCAAGATTTGTAATATGAATCATAATTTGGCCACATTTTTATTATTATTTATCTATTTTTTGCGAGCCCAAGTCCGAAATGACAGGTAACAAAACGCCAGTGACGAGCTGAGAGTTCACATTGTCAGTTGCTGTTTTTAGGATTTACGGCTATTTAAAGATTAACGGTGGAGCAACACAAACAGACAACACAATACGTAGAGGCCTGACGAATTTTTATTTTATTCTATCTGGGAAATTATTGTTATAGAATCTCGCTTAGAGTAGTACAAGTCAGAACGACTGGACATTTAATATTTTTACAAGTCACTGCAACAGTCTGAACATTTAATTCAGTGGGGAAGCACGCAGATTACTAAAAAAAGAGGGGAAAAAGGAAAAGGGAAGGGTGAACGGGGACAAGGAACCCGTGTCAAAGAGCTGATGCTGATCCTTGTTTTTTTTTTCACGCTGGACCTTTTAGGCTGCAGCATTCAAGTTAGGGACTTATGCAACTCACATCCTCTTTTATGACAGACAATTGAATGGGAGTCACGCGTCAAATCTAGCGGCGGATTTCTGTCAGTTACCATGTGATACGTTGATTAATAATGCAAAAAAAAAAAGTTGACAAGAGAAACAACAACGCAATGCACACTTTCATTTTTCCTTAGTATGTAAGTGCCTTAAAAAAAGGGGGGGATATATTGTTTGCAGTTTCTTTTGGGGGAAGGGTGCTCAGTGGTATCTATTTTCAACCGTGAATGTATTATTTTACAAAGTTTACCGATGCTGGGAGAGTGTGAGGATTTTTACACTGAGGAACCAAGCGATTTTTGATTTGGTAGTTATCACTCTTGTCTTGAAACAAAGAGGAAGTAATGACATCACCGCACGGAGACGCATAGAATAAAAAGGAAGTGGTAGACTGGTTTGATATAAAAATGCTTATGTGAATAAAATAGAAGGGGGTGAAAAAAACAAAGTTTCATTTCTTATCAACTGGGTCGAGGTGGCTGTAAAATGCTGAAGTGGACAAAATAAAGGTCATTTTCAACAGAGAGTCTTTCTCCTCACTCAATGCAACTTTGTTTCCTGTATTTTGTTTGAATT
This sequence comes from Hippocampus bargibanti, assembly GCF_051943395.1. Lineage (NCBI taxonomy): Eukaryota > Metazoa > Chordata > Actinopteri > Syngnathiformes > Syngnathidae > Hippocampus > Hippocampus bargibanti. The sequence continues at coordinate 6,256,730 of NC_142752.1, forward strand.
TCTCATGCAGAAAGAGATAACGTGAAAGCGATGTCATGATGACTCGCGTTGACGGGCTTTGCATGGTGACCCTGCGATTGAGGACAAAGTACCGAAGTTTAGAAAAAAAATACGTATGGTGACCTGTTTTTTTTTTTTTTTTTTTTTTTAATCAATCATAGATTTTGTACAAAGTCTATTTTTGGGTGGATGCATTGCACGCCATTGTGTGCTTTTGTTGTCAAAAGAGTGTCCCTGGTGTATTTTATTGCTATTCTTATGTTGTAATTGTGATGGGTCGCATGTGCTCAAATTTAATATTTAAGTTAAAAAAAATGACAGGACGTCTCAGCATCCATTCGCCATCCCAACGGCGGGAAGTAAAAGTCGGCACGAGGTTAATGCTCCAAGGTGCCCGCATTTGGACCTTTGCCAGCTAGTGGCAGCTGTACCGAGGGATTTCCCCCAGCAGAGACGTCAACGACAAGCCAACGGTCGTCATCGCAGCGCTTACTAAAACCCATTAGCTTGTCTTGGCACTGCTGAACTTGATCACCAAAAAAAAAAAAAAAAACTCACGAGATGCGACTACCGGCAGGGCCTTGCCCTCCTAGGGACCATTTGCAAATGGTTGGTGAGTACGGCAGCTACCACTTTCTCCATTGGTAGACTCATTTATTTTCACAAGAAGGGCATTACAGGGGAAATTTTAGGGTGAATGTGAAATGCTCTGACGCCGTTACTGGTGAACTTGATTTTTGAAACACATATGTTCAACGTTTGGGCTATTTTTGCTGACTGTTTTAAGAAGTGAGTAACTGCATGGTCCATAAATGTTCAATACGCGTAATATGATGGATAGCAAAAAAATAAATAAAAAAAACTATGGCACATGGGGGTGTATAAAGGGAAAAAAAAACCTTGGATAATTTACAACGACGGCGCCAAAGACCCCTGCAGTGAACGAGATTGCATTCGCTGGAAAGTCTCCGCACATTATGACACCGACTTAGCCTGAAATGCAAAACATCTGCCGATAGGATCAGATCGGTGCAAAATCTAACCAATGTGCTCAACACATGAGCATCAATATCATCCCGTACTCAACAAGGCTGAGAACGGAGACTAAATTTAGAAGCCCCCGCCACCACCTCCACCACTACCCCAACTGTAAAGACATTAGGCCATCTCCACAAAGCTGATTATCATTCCTCGGTATGTACTATGTCACCGCACAAAGATTTACTGTCCACCCGCCAAAGCTCACTCTCACTGGAAAGAATACCGACAAAAAAAGGCAGTCGACTTCCTTATCAAAAGTTCAACGGGAAATGAGAACAAGGGATTGGGGTGTTTTTTTTTGCCAAGTGAGAGAATGAGCGAACCAACCAGAACAGGGAGATGTAGTGCAAAAAATGTTAGCGTAGCTATGGTGTCTCAAGAGAAGCAATACCACCACCCCTCCTCCTCTTTGTGTTTTTTAAAGAATTCAACCTATGCACGAACGATTTGTTGACATTTCAAACCTCAAAAATTTGCCTCAGGACACAAGAGAAACCGAGCTAATAAGTTATGAGGCACTGCTAGAGGTAACCATTCGCCTTTAGACGATTCAAAGTCTTTGTTTAAAATCAGAGCTAAAAGAAAAAAAACATATCTCCAGACCTTCTGAAATGCATCACAATCATTTTTTTGAAACTCATTCACTGCCATTCACAAATTTATTCGGGACTTATGGGGAAAAAATATGTCGTAGAGCGCGATTCCCAAATGTGTTTTTTTTTTTTTTGTTTGGGTGCAGACAAAGATGATTGAATTGTTAGCCTAAAATTCGCAAAATGTTGACTGCGGTTTGAATCTCACATGGCGATTCGCTGAATTACCGTGTGTCCTGCTAGCCTGTTATTAAAACATCACTTTTTGGTTTATATTAAGCTTCAAAGTCCAAATCACTTCTGTATTACTCAAAAACGTAATTACAAAGCTATTTTTTTAAATCAAAACGTGCTTGACAGCTTGTAAGAAGCAACATGTATGAATTGCGAAATATATGGCATGAATGTGGGTTTGAACAGTGTGAATGTTTTTCAAATGTCGCTAGAAGAAGTCTCTAGACAAAACAGATGGCAAAACTGAGGAAGAACTCTTCACAGCCAGCATATGATTACATAAAAAATATAACAATGTAAGGAGTTTGATTCCTTCGATATCACAAAAATCTGCAATACAGCAGGAGGTACGAAAACCGATCGGCCGTATATCAGGATTCAGGGCGTGCTTTTAAAGGACAACCGACCTCTCCGGACAAGTTGTGTTCATAATTTGTAAAATGGCTTCAAATGACTTCTACTAAGCGTATTTTACAAAGATTCCACCGCATATAGCTATATTTTACGTTTTAAGATTCGAGCTGAATATTCCGGAAGTCTTGTTTTTGAGTTGGTGACGAGTTCGTACGTGAGGTCACTGAAGGAACGCCCCTGACCGGAAAAAAAGGACACATTGTGGCAGTCCTTCCATCACGTCAATGCATTGTGCTGTGCTTGTTTGGTCTGAAAACGTCATGTTGCACCAAAAAGAGCCAGAAGAGGGCGACCAAGCTCCATACAGGATCAGCCTGTGGAAACGGGCTGATTAATTCCTCACAGGGAGCTTGGTCGCCATTTTCTGCCTCTTTTCTGGGACGCTACATTTCCGTCCAGATGCCTCAAAATGACACGGAATGACTTCTTTATTGAATTGCAAACATGTATGCTTTCCTCTTCAGAACTATTTGAATCATATTCATAACTGGATGTGTAACAAGAAAGCATATTCTCAGAATCTGAAGCCATTGTTTTGATTCTCCAGCAATGCAAGACGTCTCGGCGTGACGTCACGAACTGGGGGCGGGACTTTTTTTGCAGATTTTGGACACTTTAAGTCATTTTTATTGGTGTTTTGCATTTGAATAAAAATATCATAATGCGTGTTTTGGTTATTTTAGATGCTATAAACTGTTTTTCTGATGTCAGTTAAGAAGCAAAAAAGTGATGTCGGTTGTCCTTTAATTAAAAGCATTTCTCCATTTGTAGCGATCACTTTGCTTGCATGTCTGCGGTGATTCCCCAGGATGTTGTAGAAGGGTTTTGGGATGTTGCCAATTCGCAGATGCACAACTCTCTGCTTAGTAAATGTTGGCTACGAAAGCAGAACAGCCAGTATAGTTCCCTTTCTCCACCCGGGACTTGCTACATGTGAACGCGACGCATATGGCATCGGGGACTTCATGAGCAACAAAACTACACACACACATGAACATGCACACACATCTGCAAACTCCACTTATGTTGGAGATGGACCAGTTGGAGCGGCAGCAGGGCCAGAGTCCAGATCCTCCCAGCTCAGATCAGAGGTTAGCAAGTAAATCAAACGACGGCCCAAACTGTGAGAAACAACAAGCTGTGTATGCGTGTGTGTGTCTGACAAGAAGGACGTTACAGTGTGTATGTGTATTGATTGATTTTTAGTGGGGTGAGAAGCAAATAGTGGCGCCTTGAGATATAAGATGAATTTGTGACGTGATAATGCACAAATGATTCCTGCCGTTCAAAATTTATGGGTGTCAACCCTAAGCCTTCAGTAGTGCTATGTCTGATTCAATCCACAGCTGCAAGTGTGGTGTTAGTTACTACACAACCACTACAGGGTATCGTTGGCCAGGAAATAACTTAAGAAACTTAAGAAATATTGTCATTAAACTGCCCAAATTTATACTATGATATACTTCATGATAAACTCATAAAATAGCAATATTACTTGCTATTTTTTGCTAGCGATAGAGCTGTTTAGCCTTTCTTATTAATGTCCATCTATTCTTGAAAAGACTGTCTTGAAAATGGCTTGAACAGTATGTCTGTAACCATATCCATTTCTTCTCCTTCAGTCAGTCATTGTGGGTTAAAAAAACACTATTAAATCGACACAAAAAATATATTTGCTTATGCAGCTCGCTACAAATACAGTGTGCTATCTCTGGTCAGTATGCGCTTATCATGAGCGCCCAGTGATACTGATTGACTAGTGAATAGTCGATCATGTGACTAGCCAATCATAGTTTGTGAAAACTGACGTTTCTAGAACCTTCCAGCCGACCTTGGGTAGCCAACTCAAACTCTAATTGGTTAAAGCAACAGTTTAATCGACATTTATTTTATATTTCAGGGCCTGCAGAACTGATTATGAAGGCGTCCAGGCAGATTTCTGTCCCTGGTAACAAATGATGGCTGAAATGTGATTGGTTAAATGCTGGTTAAATGCTGGTTGGTTAAATGCTACGAAAACACACATCTGGAAGCAGCACAACAAGGGAAATGCAACGAAAGGAAGCTTAAAGACAATTTGGAATTATTCAAGAATTCATGGACAAAATACTGTATAATTAACATTCGTCTGAGATTTAGATATTTTGAGGCCAGCAGAGAAGACTTTGCAGGCCTTGACGGTCCACCGCTGGTGTGTATATGATGCTGGTGAGTATTGTTTTAGCATCTGTCCATTTGTGTTGCTGCACCGTTCGTATTCAAATATGCGTTATTTCACTTTTTTTTAAAGAAAATCCTTATATTTTTAAATACCGCCACATAGCTACTTTTTGTTAGCCCCTTGATGGCATTTCCCGGTTTGTAATGTGTTAACATCGTTAAGATGGCTGGGTGAAATTTTGTGGAGACTTTTTACGACGTCAGACTGGTGCTTGTTCTGGAACGAGCTCAGTTCAATTCACTTTGAACATCCAACTTTCGCATTTCAACTTTATGTTCAAGTCATGCCTTTGGGATAAACTGGAAGAGAGATTGGAGCAAGAAGCTGCCTCAGCCCAAACATTGAATCATTCGTGTTCTTGGACATGTCATCAATGCCATTTGCCTCCAACTGGAGATGCAGAACATTGGGAATACAAATGCGTACACATGGATGCGAACCCGCAGTATTTCCCACAGACATATTCCAAATTACCCTTTTTATTAAGGGGCGGCACGTCTGCCAAGTATTTAGCTTATCAGCCTCAAAGGGCAAAGTTCTTGGCTTTCCTGTTTGGAGTTTGCATGTTCTGCACGTGCCTTTGTGGGTTTTCTGTGGGTACTCTGATTTCCTACCACATTCCGAAAGGACGCATGACAGGTTGATTGAACAAATTATCTTAAAGTGTGATTGTGAGCGTGAATTGGCGGTCGTCTATGTGAGTCTTGCGATTGGCTGACAACCGGTTGAGGGTGTCCCCAGATAATAATATTTTTTATTGTGGTGTTCCCAACACTAGAAATACAAGTGTTAACACATTCCCACATACACACTCAGAAACTGTGCAGTCTTCCCAGATGACTGGAAGCTGTTTAAGAAGCAGGACCAGGTGTCACAAAATTTCCATGCACACTTTGTGCTAAATTTTCCTCCTTCGTTTTCAGCGACGACTTTGCTATTAGAGTTTAAAAAAAACAAGCAACCATCTGCAAAATTTGTCAGATTACAAAGTACAACAATAATGAACAATAATAATAACAATAATATGTCATACTCCTTGCATACACCAATAGCCATGAGAGTTTTCCGTGACATCAGATGGCAAACAGCCGTCTGGGCTACGGTCATAAATCAGACTCATCCACAATCTTAAGTGTTTATGCCGGCTTGTGTAAACGCCGGCCAGCTGGATGGAGGCCAGCGCTGGAACAGAGATTAGCTTGTTTCGGGGCAGAAGGTGGGCGGCCTCTGGCAGCATAGACGATGATGTGTAACCCGGCACATTGTAATGGAAGTGATCGGCTTGTATGTGCAAGACGATGTAAAGTGTAGCTGTAAAATAATGACAACAACAAAAATTCAGTAATGAATAGACTATGTCTCTACTGGTTTGTAATAAGCATCATTTCACTTCATTTTCTGCTGCACTACGGCCACTGACACAACTCACTTTACTGAAAGCAACAATTTCTCAGCTTGTGCATGTAAAAAAAAAGAAAAACAAACAGATGTTCCGGTATTTGAATGCTCACGCTTACAGTGGGAAACTCCATAGACACACTTGCTAACAATTACCAACGACAATATGTCTGGCATGTTGTCCCTTTTTGGATTAACGGATATCCGAAAACATACTTTGCTGCGACACATGTGGACAGGCTATTAAAAAATAAATAAATAAGAACAACAATAATTCTAATAATATTACTGCCGTACTGAGAAACCAAGAGAGGAGCTGAGGCTTCAGTACAGTGTATGTACATACGTATGCCTTTCTTTATACAAATTGTTGACTATGGCCCAGGATGTGCGAACATCCGCAGAAAACAAGGCCAATATGCGAGCAAAGAAAACTCAGCAAAAACACAAACAATAAAAAGGATGATGAAGATGAAAAACTTAGTCGTATATATGCCAAATATAGCCATCCCTGCACCCAGTTTCTCAAAATAACTCTTTTAGCTTTGAGGTTGCAAGTGACAGCCTTCATTTTTTTTTAAAACTCTGCAATGACTCGTACCTCAAGTGTGCCAACATGCTGCTGCAATTTGTGGCCAAAAGTGTAATTTAGGCGGCTTGTATCCATTGTAACCACTTCAATCATGGCTTTCTTTTAAGCTTGAAAGGGAGCACATCATGGTGGAAGTAAAGATACAAATAAGGAAGTGAATGCATTGATCAGGTAACAGCACAAGCATGTGAACACGGCGCAGTCTGAGGTCATATGAGCCAACCTTCCGACCGTTACACTGCGGTGAACTTTTGCTCTACTTCACTTTTTTTCACAGGTGCCTCTCTTGACATAACTGCATTTTTAAAAAATTGACCCAAACATGATTTTACTTCTATGTGAGTAAGTCGCTGCTTTGTATTTAGACGTAAAATAAAGTTATTTGTGTGTATAAAATAGATATAGGGTAGGTTTTCATCAAAAATAGTGCTGAAACTAGGATAAACCTGCTTATTTTTAATTGATTTTTGTGAGTGACACCACACAGAAAAAAATACGCCATGTATGCACTGGGACATAATACCAAATGTTCTGCTGTCTTTTCATTGAAATTCAAGAAATTGCCACTTGACAGGACAAATGTGGCGATAACGATGGAACCAAGAAGTGGCAAATACATGAAAAACAACAGGGGCCCCAAAACAGAACCCATACAACGACAGGGCTCACAAAAACCAATGCTAACACAAAAAGCTATGTTTGCCAAATAGGATTTTAACCGCTCTGGAGTGCAACTGCTAATGTCAACCTAGTTCTGCAAATGGACAAATAAAATGTTATCTAACATAAAATGTATATCAAATATAAAATATTTCAAACCTGTCTCGAAACTCACTTGTACACTTTGAACATGATTCAGACTTGATCTTAGTTTTACTCCCTGGTGCTTCTACTGTCTTTGTGACTGCTTTATTTCTGAAAATGATAGTTGGCCATGTTTATATGTTTATATATATATACAGTAAAGTCTCGTTATATTGATATCGGATATATCGATAGTCCCGGTTATATCGATACTATTTCTATGCACGCACGGAGAAAATTACATGCAAACAGGGTCGGATATATCGATAGTCCCGGTTATATCGATATTTTTTCGGACTCCCTTGAATGTCGATATACTTTACTGTATATATATATATATATATATATATATATATATATATATATATATATATATATATATATATATATATATATATATATATATATATATAGAAATGCCTTTCAAAACTCTCAAGGTCACTTTACAGTCACAGGATAAGCGGGTGAGCGCTTTGGTACAGTTTCAGCTGTTGTTAAAGCGCTATAAAAATCAATATGTGTTGTATTCTAAAATGCTGGAGAGTATTTAAACAAGACACAGTCTCCATTGCCAAGTGCCATGACATGAAAAGCTCCTAACTAAGCTGACGTTGTGCTACGCAACATCTTCAACTCCGACTGGAGAACGTTGCATTGCCCACCACATTGCAGTGGTGGTCATACTCCACTTTTTGGGGCAGCCTAAAAACCGGAAAAGCCAAGTTCTGAGTTTTAGAATGGTCTAAGTGAAGCAGTGTGCTCAGAGGATATTTCCCAACATGTCCACAATGAGGGAACAATATTTTTTTTTCTCTAAAGGTGGCATCAAGGGGGTTGGTGGCAATGAGCTCGAGTATTCACGGCTTCAGTTTTCAAACAACTTCTACTTCAAAAAAGAATCTATACTTTTTTATTGTACAATCTGAATTCCAGCGAATAAGGATAAATTGACTACCAGTCCACGATGTACCCCGCCTACTGACTGAGTTCACACCATAGAAAATCATTTTCCCATAGACGCACAATCAAACCTTGCGCTCATCGACAATATAACGAATAGAGTTCACACCACTTTTTAGATCGCAACTATGCCATGACTCAGAAAACCAACAGCAGCCAATTATGCACGAACTTGTGCCAATTATCATCTTTAAAATGTTCTCCAGAAGACAATAGAGCGGTGCATCAACGATGTCTGGGTTTTTTTTCTTTTCCCGGCGCACTATGTATACGCTGTCATAGTGCTTTTATTTGCGCAGTGCAACAAGAAAATATTTTTGGCAAGAGGTGAGAAATGGTGACCACGTGTAGATATGCACCTCAACTACTTTGCGTCTGAATCTGCATATATTTCTCCATCGGGCACCCCAACCGGTGAGGGGTCCATAACATAAACTACCTGCCTAACAATAAAAAGAACAATATCTGTTTTAGGAATACATGACAGAGCGCAAATTATCAAAGAGATTTCAAAATACGAAAGGCAAGAGGTAAGAAGAGCTGCAGTGTTAGCATAGATTAGAGTTGGCGTGATGTGTGACACCTGCTAAGACACCGAAGGGCTGTTATAAACTTGCACTATGTTAATAATAATAATAATACATTTAATTTATAGGCGCCTCTCAAGGACACTTTAGAGTCACAGAATATTTTTTTCTGTGGGTGAGCAGTTAACATTAGTTGTTTGCTCCATTTATTTATTTATTCATGTATTTATTTAGTTACTTGTTTGTTTGTTTACTCATTTATTTATGTTTTTACACATTTTTTTTACATATCGATGTATTTATGTATTTATTTATTATTTATTTATGGATTTATTTCCTCATTTACTTAGTTACTCATTTATTTACCGATTTAGTTATTGACTCATTTATTTGTTTACGTATTAATTTATTTATATTTATTTACTCATTTATTTATTTACATTTATTTATTCATTTATTTCCTCATGTATTTTTTCCTCGTTTATTTATTTACCCATTTATTTATTTGCTCATTTAGTTACTCATTTATTTATTGATTTACTCATGTATGTAAATTTTTATATTTATTTATTTCTGTATTTCTTTGTGTATTTATTTATGTATTTATTTACTGATTTATTTATTTACTTATTTTTTCATCTATTTACTTATATATATTTATTTTTCATTAAGCAAATGTTTTGTGATGTTATTACTGCAGAATGGCAATCGCTCACTATAACATGGTTCATTTTTCATGGCTTTGCTGTTACACTGATTTTTATTAAAAATCGGTTTATCATCAAAAAACACCTTATTAACAATCGGCATCAATAAACAATTGTGAAGAAAATGCTATGAATTTTAATACAATTGATAATGGTTTCCAAAAATATGTGATTGTGATAGCGCTACCATACTTTTTATTATAAAAAAGAATGTACAACACACTCATACAAACATGACTGTGGTCACATAAATGTTTGTTTTTTATCATCTAAAAAGGTTTTTAGTTACGGATTTTTTTTTTCAACTGCGGGTCTGTCTGGAACACTATATGACTTCACAAAATAACACACATTGAGCAAGAAACGTGGACGCGAGTTGGATCTTGCCAACTGTCCTGATCCATGTGTTCATTGTGCAAGAAATAAAATAAATAAATGACGATCCCAGCACTTCACGCAAAAGCATACTGGAATCGCTGTCAGTCAAAAATTTATGCTTCCATAGGTGACGTTGAGGCATGTGTGGATTGAGTGTTGTGTTAACAGTGCCAGATAGTTAAGATGAATACTGGAAGGAGACTCGAGCATATGGGAGGAGGTGTCTAGAGAAGAAGGGAGTGAGGGCGTAAGACTGGAAACTGGATTTTATTATTATACGTTCAGACAGCTGGGAATTAGGCAAGGTCCTATTTGGGAACTTTCTGTTTCCTGACGGAGACAGTTCTCAAGGCAAAGAAATAACAAGTTGGCTTTAGCTTAATTAGCAACACTTCATACACGGAGATGCACTTTTTTTTCTTATGTAGTACATGTAATACTTTTTTAATGGCATAATTTTTCAGTCAAGAATGACTGCTATTCCAGGAAACCACAAATAAATGAGAATTTTGGTTCCAGTTGGTGTTTGACACATTCTCTTTTGTTGGGGGAGCAAATATTTTGCCAAGGGGAGAAAAAAGATTACATATCATTTAAATCAATTATATCAATAAAATAAAATAAAAAAATCAAATTTATTTTTTGTTAATAGCAATTTTGGAAAATGGATAGAAAATTGCAAGCATATACCAGTACATTGATTCCGGTGTTAAAATTTTCTTGGGTCGTTTCCATGTGAAACTCGCACCCACACAAACACACATTGTTTCAAACGTATGGGCGTTGCAGGTGTGCTGGAGCACATACCAGCTGTCTTCATCGGGGGTACACCCTGAAATGGTTGCCACCCAATGACAGAGAGGTGAACCGTTCACGCTCATAAGCACACCTAGGGAGTGGTACATGAACCTAATATGCAGTTTTTAGGAATGTGGGAGGAAACCGGCGTACCCGGAGAAAACCCACACACGCATGGAAAGAAGCTACAAACTCCACACAGGCTGGAGATAGCAGTGTAAACATTATGATTATGATAATTTTTATTATATTGTTTTTATTATCTTTATTTGTATTTGTAATTTCAGTATTATTTTAGTCTTATCTTTATTATCATTATCATTACGATTACCATTATTATTATTATTACTATTATTACGATTACCGTTATTATTACAGTTACCGTTATTGTTGCTGTTACCATTGTTGTTGCTGTTACCGTTGTCGTCGTAATAATATAATAATAATAAATATGTAATACAATAATAATAATAATAATAATAATAATAATAATAATAATAATTATTATAATATTATTATTATTATTATTATTATTAATTATTATTATTATTGTGATTCTTAGCATTGATTTTATCATTATTATCACAAATTCCAAGCCCATGTCACGGGTCCATGAGGTGCTAAAATAGGACCCAATAATTGTGATGGCAGGCAGGTGCGCAGAAGAAGAACAAGAAACACCTCTGCCACCTCGTGGACACTCGCAGAACGTCATCATGACAAAACGGGATCAAGGTTAGTTCCATTCACAGATTTTCTAAATTTGGGATCAATCCTGCGGTGATGAAACATCAAACCAGTGCCACGACATGATTTCCATCCTGCGTGCCAAGCAAGCATCGCAGTCTAATCACATTCACATTCGTTACAAAATTAATCCAATTAGCAGCGAAAAACAGCAAGTCAAATTCTTAACCTCAGCTGACCACGCAGTCGTGCTCGTCCGGGGTCACTGGAGAGCTACAGGCAACTGTTTCGTATTGACGTCAGTGCAAAAGATAAGGACTGGAAAACACGCAAGACAATAGACCTGGACTTGCAATAGTGTTTGTGTGACTCAGTCTGTTTGTGTGTGCATACACGCTCCCTCTCAAAAAGCCATCTGAGCACAGTTGGTGAGCAGACATCTGGGCAGAAAGTGACAAAGCGAGAGATGGGGTGGCGATGAGGACAAAGGTAACTCAGGGCTTTGTAAAAATATGACATCATTAAGGAGCAAAATATGATTGTTCCGGCTTACCACTTAAAAAAATGCAATTGCATCAAAAAGAGAAGGAGGCTGCCTATCAACTATAGGTCAAAGAGGTCATGTTTTGTTGTTTTGTTTTTAGCGGCGGTCCTGTGGTTTGATACGTGTGCCTCCAACTGACAAAAATGTGTGATTAAAATTAACAATTTGCAAGCCCTTGAATAGCGGAAACATGCTTTAAAAAATCATTGTTATAATGGATCAAGCTCAGAATTCTCAACCACACTGCAGCAAAAAACCAAGATACAACTGGGAGCTTTGCCACGCCGGACAACGGCCAGAACATATGACATATAGCCGCATAACGGCCAAAGCGACACCCGTACATCTTGACATTTAACTGGAAAGCGTGTTTTTCAATTTCTTCCAGATTGCTATGTAAAAAAAAAAACAACAACAACAACATTGGCTCCTCCTACGCAGCCTCAACCGTCACAATCGTAAATAACACGCTGGATAGCCGGTGTAAAGCCGCCATAAAAAACATAGGAGGGCTCTGCTTCCCCTCTCACAAATTACAGCCTTCTGGATCCTTCAACGCTCACTCAGATCCAGCAGTCATTAATCACTGACTGAGAGAGAAAAAAAAACAGTTATTCGTAACTTTCATGACTTTTGCTTGTTTAAAAAATAATGAAGGTGGCATTTTGAATGAAGCTTTTACAACGGTATGACATCCATCCATCCATCTTAACTCATTCACTGCCAGACGATGTGCAAAAAAATGTGTCCATTCCAGTGCCAGGGTTTTTGTCATTTTCACTCAAAAGGCAGGACCTACAGAATATTGACTTATAGGACTACATTAACATTCAATACAGCGTCAGAAACCGTACTCTTTTCTTTCATCAAAAAGAACAAGTTAATTCCTAAATTATACGGATTTGGAGTTATCCGAGCTTGAAATGGCCTGTACAAAACATTGCGAGAGGTCGAACCAGCGCTTTTTCGGTACCCCCTGCAAGAAAATCAATGGCCAAATAAATTCAGGAATGCCGCTCCATGTCATATTTTCCATTCCCGAATAAATTCTGGGATGGCAGTGACCGAGTTAATGTAAAAAAATATAGGGTCAAAATTGGTCGTATCAATGCTAATTGACGCATTTTATGTTTGCATTAAGCCTTCAGAAATCAGAATGAGAAAGCCTTACACAGTCCCTCACTGGGGAAATTTGCACACACAAAAAAGTGAAGTAGTAGTCCTTTGTTTTCATGCAAATATTTTACAGACCAAGGAATTATGAACGTTTTCAGATCAAGTATTTGTCTGAGTAAGTCATCTATCTGCAAGTCAGGCTTCCCACGCACTTACAACCAAACCGGCCATGTTCCAACAGCTAATCATACAAATAACAGCCCTATCTTTAGTTCCAATCATAAGTGGATTTCATTTAAAAATAATAATAAAAATGGCATATTTTACTTGATAAAGCAAGCACACACATAAGTCTGCAAGTCCCCCGCGCCCTCTCCCCAACAATTCTTTCTTGCAGAGCTGTCTGCAAAAGTAAGAGCTTTACATACCACCACAGTTTTCAGTATTGGGGCAAATAAAGAAAAAGGCAGTAATGACGACAGATGTGTTCTCCTTTTAAGCTTTTGAGAGAATGTGTGGTTGAGTATTAATAAATATAAAAAATAAGAGTAAAATAGAGTAGAATAGAATATTGTAGCATAGAAAACAGTAAAATAAGACTAAATAAGAGTAGAAACCGAATAGCTATACAGTGATACCTCAGCTTACGAACTTAATTGGTTCCCAGAAAGTGTGTTGGGCAAAAAGTTTGTCTGCCAAACATCTATTTCCCATTAAAAAAAAAAAAAACATTAAAAATGAGAATAATCCGTTCCCAGGCCCCCATAAAACATAATTTTCTACTAAATAAGTCTTAAAACTACACAAAATATACCTTATTTTATGTATAATAAATGTGCTATTGTAATTAAAGAAATAAACTGTACGGTATAATAAAGTCATTTTATTTACCTTTGTGATGGTAGTTGTTAATGCATGACGAACTTCCAGGTTGCCTCTTGATGATGTCCGAGTGAAGTTGCGGTGCTTTCTCAGCGATAATACCCTTACTCACAATGTCCCCTTGCTGTCAATTGACTGTCAATTTGACAATCCAATCCAAAAATTGCTGACATTGCGCAACAACTTGAGGATTGCAATTTGAAATGTGACCGTTTTAAAGAATTTGTTCCGTTGCCGCCACGGCTTATCCAGAAAGCACGTGAGCAGATAAAATGTGACATAGAAGCACGTGGGGGGGTTGAAAATTGATTGGACACCTCCATAAAAAAATAACAAATACATCTACATCCGATGGGACAAATGGAATACAGTGAAGAGACCGTTGAGAATATACAGTAACTACAAATAAATGAATTTCTGTCTAGTTACAACAAACTGCAAGATCAGAAGGAACAAAGTCAATTCAACTGAATGCGACACAGATTTCAGTTATTTTTAATGTTATTTAATTTCCTGACTCAGCAACTGCAGGCGAAATAATGGGAATGAGAGAACATGACTCACGGCCTACCCCAAAAAAAAACAACAACAAAAAAAAAACAGGGAAAAGTGAAGAATCAAACGGGAAACGTTGATTGGTGCTCAAAAACACCCGGCGGATTTAAAGCCATGTTTTCTGCGACCGTTATATCTTTTCTTAAAATGCATTCGCTATATTAAGACGGTCATTTTTGCTGCTAGCTCGCCTTCCACTGTCGGTTATTCATCATGACCACATTTATTTCGACTTGAAACGAAAACAGCCCACTGATGGCGAACAGCTGCTTCTTTTGCGCCGAACGGCACCCAATCAATAACCATCGGGAATGTTATTGGCAAATGTGGTGACACTCTGACTCGAAAAGCGTGAAAGAGAAGAGGGGGGATGACATGACTTGCTGTGTGTGCATTTTCCACACACTCGTTTCCAATTTGCACATTGTCTTTGCGACGTTTGATGTCGCAGATTTGAGGGAGGGTGAGTGTGAAAAAAAAAACATCCCATGCAAATTGCAATCGTGGACTCTGCAGCATGTGACATTTTCTTTTCTTTTTTTTAATACAAAACACTTGAATCTGATTTGAATGATTCAAATATCCACCGCGGTTCCTTGGATGTACAACAACGACTCAAATCGAATTTCAGGCTTCACTTCTTCTCCAGATTTTTTTAAAGAGCACTGTATGTGATTCTCATGACATAATTGATTTTGTACTTTTAGCGGAAAGACAATACAATACATATTGATTTCTGTAGCGCTTTAACAACAACTGACGCTGTAATAAAGAGCTTAACGTGGACAACTATCATATACAGGAAATAAAAGTCACAAAGATAATAGAAAGCACTGGGGAGTAAGCCAAAATCAAGTCAGAATCATGCTGAGTCTAATGCCAAAAAGTGTGTTTTGAGCTCTGTGACGCATTCAAACAGGAAGCTGTCTAGCCAAGACAAGGGCATGGAAAAATCCTACTGGACCCTACACACCCTGCCCACCACCTTTTCCAGCTACTCTTCTCTGGCAGGCGCCATATGCACCAAATCCAGCAGACATTTGAACAGCTTCTTCCCCTAAGCTATTAACTATCTAAACAGTAACCCAAATATAACTGTATAGCGCCTCTTTGCAATTGTTTATGATGATATTATTGCAGAGAGTTCTACCATAGACAAATTCCTTGTGTGTTCTACACACTTGGCCAGTAAAGATGATTCTGGCTACATAAAAAAAGAGGACAGAACGAGAAATGACACTCTGACATATACCATAATATGTCATAATCTGTCGCTAGTATTTACTCTGTCGATTTTTTGGGGGTGTAAATAATGATAATAATACATTTCATAAGCGCCTTTCAAAACTCACAACAAAGTTTTTCTGTGGGTGAGCAGCAGCAGTCAGACACTGAGCGGGGGAGGGGAGAGGGGTCGCTGGCAGTGGGTCAGCTCCTTGCGACGCTGGCGTCCCCTCGAGATTAACATTAACAGAAGATGACAGCGCTGAGAGGCTTTTGAGCTTCCGCCAAGGGGCTGCCGGATTAAAGCGGACGACCGCAATACCTGCAAGCGTGTACCGTATGTGCGCTGTCACATGTCGCCCCAATTTCAGACTCTGTATAAATATGGGGCGTGCGTCACTATACGTTGATTATTTCGAATCGGGTAGCATTCATATATAAGGTGGGGTATTGTGGTATTTTAGTACTTTTTTCACCTTAAGTCTTCAAAATCTCAATCACGATGCCTCGTTTCGTTTTTTGTTCAATGAATAATAAACCCATTTTGTCAATATACAAAGATATATAATAAGTAGAGAAATCAGGGCTAAGCCAGCTTTGCCTATTTTATATTTAGAGGCAATATTAACTCACTCACTGTGATTCCCGAATTTATTCGGAAATTAAAATGCGTGATGTGGAGCGCCATTCCCGAATTTGTTCGGGTTTTTGTTTTTCTTGCTAGGGGGGGGGGGGTGCCGATAAAGCACTGGTCAGACCTCTGGCAATGTTTTTCCCTTTCGCAAAGGGGCGGCATTGCCCTTTTGTCCATGTTACCGCTTTGTTACAACATCAGCTGTTGTTAAAGCGCTATATAAATCAACATGTATGTATTGTATGGTATTTTGTAGTCACCCCCATTTCAAGCTCAGATAACTCAAGCTATATTTTAATTAACTCTTTCTGATGAAAGAAAAGAGTCTGACGTTTCTAACGTATGGAATGTTTATTTCGTCGTAAAACTCAATGTTCTGTGAGTCCTAAAATTCGAGTGACAATGACAAAAAACATGGCACTAGAGTGGACACATTTTTGCACATCGTCTGGCAGTGAATGAGTTTATAAATAACTAGTTTTCAAATCTGAAGTCAAGAATAATAACTTATTGTGGTTTACAAGACAATTTGAAATTTTGGTTCGGACTTTAGCAAGCATCACAGCACTTGACATGCTTTCGCGGGCCGAATAAAATGACGTGGTGGGCCAGATTTGGCCCCCGGGCCTGAATTTTTCCACCTGTGGTTTATTGGGTGATCATTTTGGACGGCTTGCCGGTGTCCCAAAAATGGAGGCTAAGGAGTTTTAGGAAAAAGTGGGCTTGAGGCAGCTGTAATTAGTGACCACACTGCTGGAAAAGACCTCACGTGGACAGCTGACTGCCGTGCGGATGCTTTATGCTGACGTGGGGCGAAAGCTAAAAACGCTCTGAAAAACAATGATTATTTTGTCGTCGCGTTTGTTTTTGGGGTGAATTTGCGGCATTGACTCATTCTACGCTCGTGCGGCCAAAGTTGTGCGTGGCCCACGCCGGCTGCCAACTGAGGACAAATCCTTCATGGTGCTCAGATTTCCTGTCGCCCTGCCAAGGCAGTTGCCTCTCGCTAAATCAAGCCCGGAGAGGAAAATATTTACCCTTAAAAATGTGAAAAAAAATATGAGCAGACTCTTTAAACATGGAAAGTTTATGTTGTCATGCTTAGGTGTCAATAACGTTAACTCCTACATGCTTTCGTTTCCTTTTCTTAAATCAAGCAAGGCGCATCGATTTCATAGATATGTCTGAAGCAAGGACAAAGAATGTCATTCCTTATTAAGGAAGTCGGCAGCCTGGAGCCATGACTCTTATTTTAGGGGCCGCAGTCAGTCAAGAATCAAACCACCGCCATAACCCGAAGAATCACAGGACCTCCATTAAATACGGACAAAAGAATGTTTAGGGACGTGAGGAGGACGCTAGAATGTCGGAAGATAGCGAGAAGACGTCCGTTTACGTTTGCTGTATTTTTGTATGTCGTTTTGAGTCATTAGCAGGCTATTTTACGGAACATGAATGATAAGGCAAGACATTTGGAATGGACGGTTATTTTCCAGCAAAATGGTTCTTTAGCTACAGGAAGGAGGAAGTCAAAAGCAAAAGTAGGAGGAAGAGTGAAGGAAAAAAAAAAACAGAGCCTCATCATCTGGGCTGCGTTAAGATTTTGAGCGCTCCTTGATTGAAAATGCAACTTCCCCCCCCCCCCCCCCCCAAAAAAAAAATACAAATACAAATAATAATAATACATTTAATTTACAAGCGCCTTTCTGGACACTCAATTACAATTAAAGGACAACCGACGTTTGTAAAATGGCTTCAAATGAGTTCTACTGAGTGTATTTTACAAAAATTCCACCGCATATAGCTATATTTTACGTTTTAAGACTTGCGCTGAATATTTCGGAAGTCTTGTTTTTGAGTTGGTGACGAGTCCTCACCCTACGTCACTGAAGGAACGCCCCTGACCGAAAAAAGGACACATTGTAGCAGTCCTTCCATCACGTCAATGCATTTTGCTGTACTTTGGTCTGAAAACGTCGTGTAGGACCAAAAAGAGGCCGAAGAGGGTGACAAAGCTCCATGTAAGAAATTAATCAGCCTGTGGAAACGGGCTGATTAATTCCTTACACGGCTTTGTCGCCATTTACTGCCTTTTTGGGTGCGACATTTCCCATCCCTGATGCCTAAAAATGACACGGAATAAATTCTTTAATCGATTGCAAACATGTATGCTTTCTTCTTCAGAACTATTTTAATCATATTCATAACTGGATCAGTAACAAGAAAGCATATTCTCCAAATCTGAAGCCATTGTTTTGATTCTCCAGCAATGCAAGATGTCTTGGCGTGACGTCACGAACATGGGGGACCTTCTGAAACTGGCCACTTCCGGTTTCAAATTGAAGTACTTTTAGACACTTTAAGTCATTTTTATTGGTGTTTTGCATTTGACTAAAAATATACTGCGTGTTTTTGGTATTTTAGATGCCACAAAACGTTTTTCTGGTGTCAGTTAGGAAACAAAAAAGTGACGTCGGTTGTCCTTTAAAAGAACATTACACAGAACAAGAAAACCATAAATAAAATAATAAATAATAAAAGCTGATTTATACATTTATAATAATAATAATAATTAAGGCGACTGTAACATATGTATGGTGTGTATTTAGTTTAAGCTTTAATTAGGAGCAGGAAAGAAAACAGTCATTTGACGCGCTTTAATAATATTGAAAAATTAACGCTATGGACGGAAAGTGAGAGAAAGATTGGCTGCTGAATCGAACCAGTCAAATGTCAACTTGATATGTATTTGCCTTTCCAATTAAAACCAGATGAAAAGACTGTCAAGGAGCACACTGGATTCACATTACACATCACACCGCACACACACACACACACACACACACACACACACACACACACACACACACACACACACACACACACACACACACACGCACGCGCGCGAAAGGAGAGTGGCACCGCAATTGGATGCAATTTGAGAGAAGGGGGGAAAAAAGAGCCGCCAAACTATTGCATGTGAATATTACATTATCTATGATGAGAAAGCCCGTCATATGTTCGTACACGTGCCAGTGGGGAACATACTGAAAAATGGGGAAAAAAATGATAAATCAGGTAAAAAAAATCCATTCAGAATAGTATATTATTTTAAATTGACAAAGCAAGAGTGAAGGAGATACACAAGCATATATTGGGATTCATGTTTTTTTCAAAATAAAAGTTAGAAAACGTCATTTCTTTTTCGACTTTTTTTCATTCCTTTCATCTTCCTTTCATAACTTTGCTGCTGTGAAATGTAAATTTCTCCACTACGACACTAATGAAGGTAATTACAATCCAATCCAAAAATTGCTTTCATCGACCGAAATCAGAGAACATTATTTTTTTAGCAACCGAAAAAAAAATAAAAAAATACAAACACACAAGCTCTCAAAACAATTATGCATGCAAGCATCACAATGAACAATTGCATGATGAGAAAGCATTGACGGTAAATGTTCAACTCCTCACAGATTTGACACGGAAACAAATGACCTAGCGGTAACAGTTGCGCAATATTTTGTCTAAGAGGTATTACCCAAAAGAAAGGCTCTAGAGATATTTGGAAAATGGAGAGAGAGACTCACACGTTTCCCCACTCACACATTTGGTGGTTGTTGCACATGGCGCGTTTTTCATAACAGACTCATAATTTGGCATGACAAATAATTTGGAGGTGGGGGGAGGGGGGGTGTTTGATGGCTACGCCTTCGCTCAGTGGCAATTTCCACATTGGGATGTGTTTGTTTGCCATTTTGAACATGGAAATAGCCGGAGAAGGGTGACGTTGTGAGAGTGTTGCTATTTTAACTGATGGTTGAAAACAAATAAAAGGGTAAACAGGTCGACACACTGAATATAAAACATAAAATGTGAAGAAATAAACTGGTTTATTCGGTTTCATTTAAGGATGGATTGTATAAGTTGTTTTTTTGAGGTGTGCCTTTAAGGGGCGTGGCTTTGGCTTCTCGTTTTCTATGTTGCTGTTTGACTCTTACTTCAATTCAAATCAAATCAACGCCTGAGGCTTTACCAGCACAAATAAGATGACATTATTGTAACTTTTCTTTTTGTTCACGCTCAGTGGTGGTGTTTCACAGTGGGTGGGCGGGGCAAGCAGTGGACAGCTTGTAACTTGAAAAACGAGTTATTCGGGGAATTTCTATAAAAAAAAACAATGCACGTGGATATCCCGGTCACATTCAATTGTTTACAAACAGCTGGCCAATGCTGACTATTTGAAATCATGCAATGCAATCAAGAATGGGATTAAAAAAAATGAATTATTGGAGGAAGTGAAACAAGGAAGCTGAAATAATTGTTATTTTCATGTCCTTTTCGAAATGTGTTAAACGTTCAATGCATAACACCGAACTTTGATCGTTAAATTCAAAATTTTACAAGCTAGAAGGGGCTTGACGAACACTGGTTCCTTTTTACAGCCGCAATCAAATACACAGTTAAGTATATACTTCTTTGACAGCGTCAATTACAGTAATAGGGAGTGTCATTTGTAATGTGATGACAAGCATACGCGCACGCACTTATGAGAACTCTTCGTTCTCTCACTAAGTTTCATTATGAGCACTTTTTCGATCCTTTTTGCACCCACTCATTTCCTATGTGTACCCACGGAAACCCAGTCACACACATTATGGAAACCTGCAAAGGAGGTTAAAAGTGTACTAAGTACACACTTTTTTTCCTGTCAAAATACAACAAAATAACGAAAGAAAAAACAAATACACGAATAGAAGCGCTACTCAAGTGCGTATTAGCCTGATCAGCTCGAAGTTGCCATCTAGTGGACAAAGCAATCATTGGCAAACCATTCAGACTGTAAATGAGCGACAATTAAATTGACAAGAAAATGATGATCAGAATAAATAACAATAAAAAAATATATAGTTTTGAGTGTAAAACTGCATTGTTTGGAGTATATGATTAATGACATGGAGTCAATGACCATTACAGGCTGTAGACAGGTTTGCTGGTGTAAAACCATCACGACCGCGTCACACCAAAGATGTGACGCGCATGCGCATTGACAGCCGGCTTCTCGAGTTGGACGGCGAGAAGATGAGCAGGCTAAGCGGCAGCTCGCTTCTGCACCGTAAATTAGTCCACCTTGCCGAGAAACCTTTTTAGTCTGCTTGCCTTGCTTGAATCGTTTCTTGTATGTATATTACCAAGATAAACATAAAAAATATATTTAATGTCGAGGGATAACGGGAGCCCAGTGAAGACGGACAAGGTGTGACGCTGGGGAGAACAATTGACCGGATGTCATTCAACGCCTGTTAAATAACAAAGAGGTAAGTACCCTGCGTATAAATTGTAATTTTTTTCCCCCTGCCGTATTGTCTACATATGCATGTCGAATTGCAAAAGCCGTTTATCTGTGTTTTTTCGGTTCATTGTAAGAAAGATAACGGTTATGATGCAGTGTAATAAAAGTTCCATTCAATCAAATTAGAACTGAAATGTATTAAATTGCATTGTGCGTCACTATGTGAAGTGGTTTGGGTGTCAGAATGTATTTATTTTGGAAGCTGGAAAATGATGCAACTTTTAGTAGATGCAAATGGGCTTTTTTTGTGTGTTGTGCATGGGGCGTGAAACATACAGCTGGCATTTGTACTTAGGCCCTGCAAGCCTCTAAGCTCGTTGATCAATTGAATTTAAGCCTCTTGAGCGCCCCGACACAAGAACCTGCTGACGCATGCACCTCGGTCTTTTTATGAATGCCTCAACAGTCTTTAGTGCAAGTTTTTGCGCTTGCAAAAAAACAACAACACAAGAATGAACAAAATAACCAGTTTTCAATTACCTTGTCCACGTAAATAAACATGGAAGGGAATTCAAGTCAATTTAAAGCAGCATTAGGCTAGTCATTGAATTATTGAAAGAATCTGGTCCGATGCACTTGATTAATTATAGATTAATAAACAGACACCTGCTTTCATCAGACAGGGGATGACGCAGCACTACGAATTTAATGAAGTGAATGTCCCAAATATAAATAGACAGTCAAATCATATAATTTCCAACCATTTGAAGATGTTCTCACTTTATTGAAGAGTATCTCAGAGAACATCACCATTGCTAAAGCACTACATGTCAATAGCCTGTCTAAATGAAGCTACTCGTCTCTTTGGCGCAAATTCTGCACTTTGGCACATTTTCTCACATGTTTGTGAGATTTCATTCAAGACCAAGAAAACCAAGGTTAACCTTATTGGACCCCAACTCCACACAATACGTCTCGTCATCAAAACAACACCATCACAGAGAACAAAACATTATACAAGGTTTTATCAGGATTGTTTTAAAGCCACTGTCATTAAAATTTATAACATCAGCAAAAAAATACTGAGATAATCAGTTAGGTGAGGAATTATTTTTTTATATCTTCACGTGCCTTTTCGTCCTTTGTTCCAGTCTAATCGAGTGCAGAGGCAACATCATGGAGGCGGTAACGCATTTGGTCAACGACACAGTAGAGTTTTACAAATGGAGCCTTACAATAGCAGGTGAGTCTGTATTTTAATTATTTTTTGTCCCATACAAGATCATTTAAAATGATATGACATCAATGCATTTTTTTCCAGACAAGCGGGTCGAAACATGGCCGCTGATGTCCTCACCCTGCCCCACATTGGTCATCAGCTGCCTCTACCTGCTCTTCCTGTGGGCGGGGCCTAGATACATGCAGGACCGCCAGCCCTACACGCTCAGGAAAACCCTGATTGTCTACAACTTCAGCATGGTGGTCCTCAACTTCTACATCGCCAAAGAGGTCGGCGCCATATACTTTCTACTACAGCTTATTTGCACAATATAAAATCAAAGTACATTTCCTATTAAAGTGTAATATTTGTTTGATTAAATTGTTTGATGGAATTGTAGTCATCCTACTGGAATTTTGCAGTGTTACATTTTGCTGCACAGCTTCCAGTCTAATTTGAGTTTTTTTAACATGGTTTGGCCAATCAGATTTCAGCTTCTCTGTTGTCATCTAAACCGAATCCCTCAATGTGACTACTGCCCCCTATAAAATATTTTTAGCCACATTTTTTACAAACTTTAATCAGAACGAAAGACAGATATGAACTGCACCGCCTTCTAAAAATAGAATAGTCAAAGCAAAAGAGGAATACGACAAAAGTCAAAAGAAAGTAACTGATGTGCGATCTCAACGCGGACTTGAATTGTCTTTCAAACAGCTACTGCTCGCCTCGAGAGCGGCTGGCTACAGCTACCTCTGTCAACCTGTCAACTACTCCAATGACGTCAATGAAGTTAGGGTAAGATAAACACACACACACACATATATATATATATATATATATATACATATATATTCATAAATACACACATATAGATCTTCTTTTTGGCTTTTCCCTTCAGGGGTCGCCACAGCAAATCAGTGTCCTCCATCTAACCCAGTTTTGTGCATCCTCTTCTCTCACACCAGCTACCTTCATGTACTCGTTGACAACATCGATAAACCTCCTCTTTGCTCTTCCTCTCCGTCTCCTGCCTGGCAGCAGTTCAAGGCTCAGCATCTTTCTCCCGATATAGTCACTCTCCTCTGGACATGTCCAAACCATCTCAGTCTGGCCTCTCCGACTTTCTCTCCAAAGCCTCTAATATGAGTTGTCCCTCTAATGTACTCATTCCTGATCCTATCCAACCTGGTCACTCCCCAAAAAAACTCAACATCTTCAGCTCTGTTACCTCCAGCTTTGCTTTCTGTCTTTTCTTCAGTGGCACTGTCTCCAGTCCAAACATCATGGCTGGTCTCACCACCGTTTTATACACTTTTTCTTTCATCCAAGCTGAAACACTTCTATCACACAGCACACCTGACATTTTTCGGCAACCGTTCCAGCCTGCCTGGGCACGCTTCTTCACATCTTTTTCACACTCTCCATTGCTCTGGACAGTTGACCCCAAGTACTTAAAATACTCCACCTTATTTAACACTTCTCCCTGGAACATCATTCTTGCACTTGGATCCATCTCATTCAAACATATATTCCGTCTTGCTGCGACTGATCTTCATTCCTCTCCTTTCCAGGGCACACGTCCACATCTCTAGCTTATCCCCCACCTGTTCCCTGTTCTAGCTACAGATCACAATGTCATCTGCAAACATCATGGTCCAAGGAGATTCTTGTCCAACATGTAGTGTGCCTTATATTTGGAAAACCTTTATATATATATATATTCATAGATTATATTTGGAAAATGTTTTACATTCATTTAAGGTGGGCCTTATAGTTACGGTATTTTCCTGTGGATAAGGCGCACTCCCAATGAACGGTACATATTATTATATATATATATACATATCGATGGAAGGTTTCTTCAGCTGTCATCTGTACTTCTTTGAAGTCCGACAAATGTGTCGGACATTTTGCTCCTCATCCGAAGAGCTTCATCAGCGAACTAAAGTTTATATACTAAATATACTACATACATACATACATACATATATATATATATATACACACACATACACAACATATGTATATGGGTATACATGGCTTATACATATATAAGTCAACATTCCGCTATTTATTATTGACTCCATCGCATCAAACATTTTAAATGATCTCCCCCTCCGAAATTGCACCATTGGCAATTAAAAATGGAATTTGTGATGCTGACATCAACTCGTATAATAGGGTTGAAATGAAGCAGAGGTACTCACGGCCATTTTTCACTCACCTTCTTCCTTTCTTTGTCTTTAGATAGCCTCTGCTCTTTGGTGGTATTACATATCCAAAGGAGTAGAGTTCCTGGATACTGTTTTTTTCATCCTGAGGAAGAAGTTCAACCAGGTCAGCTTCCTTCACGTCTATCATCACTGCACCATGTTCATCCTATGGTGGATCGGCATCAAATGGGTCCCTGGTGGTCAAGGTGAGACAGGAAAAAATTAGGAAAACATGTTGCATGGCATTTTTTTCATTTTTCGTAAACTTTGTTTTGCTCTCTGTAGCTTTCTTTGGCGCAACTATCAACTCGGGCATCCACGTGGTCATGTACGGTTACTACGGTCTGGCTGCATTGGGACCGCAGATGCAGAAGTACCTCTGGTGGAAGAAATATCTCACTATTATGCAGATGGTGGGTATTACTGTATTTTCCGGCGTATTAGGCACACCGGAGTATAAGGCTCACACCCCAATGAAAGATGTATTTTCAAACTTTTTCCATATTAAAAGCACACCGGAGTATAAAGCGCACCTTCAATGAATGAATAAAAGGTTTCCAAATGTAAGGCACACCACATTGACTGCAGTGGTGAGACCTGTTGTGGCGCAATATGACTTCACATATAAGGCGCTGGATCATCTTTTAAAGGAAATCAAGGCTTTTGGGTGCTCCTTACACCTGAAAATTTGGTACATCAAGATCTAGCTCATTAACTCGTTGCTATTTTGTATGGTGGCAAAGATGAAGGCACTCGGGTACTCCTGGGGCTGGTCAATCGCAAATTTGAATTGGAGATGTCCCTAAATTTATTTTTCATGATGATTTTTTTTGAAAATGGTGTTAACATCCAAAATCTTGGTCGATGTAAGCTAAATTTGTCCGTCAAGTCATCTCGGCTTCTGTGTCCATCAGATCCAGTTCCATGTGACCATCGGCCACGCAGGTCACTCCCTCTACACGGGCTGCCCTTTCCCCAACTGGATGCAGTGGGCCCTGATCGGCTACGCCGTCACCTTCATTATCCTCTTCGCTAACTTCTACTACCACGCGTACAGACGCAAGCCATCCGCGGCGCACAAAAGCCAAGCGAAACCCGTCAGCAACGGCGCGCAAAGGCGTCCAATGGCCACAGCAGAGCAGACGAGGGGATGCAGGACAATAGCAAAAGACAAAAGAAGGGACGGGCCAAATGTGAGTAAAAGGACGGCGATGACCGGGAGGACATGTTTAAAGGACCAGAATTGCAAGTGGAAGATTGTGGGGGGGCTGCGGTTGCTTCTCTGGCTCATTTTTCATCACACATTTCATTTTAAAAAGTGAAGCAAGGCAAAAAAAGTTGAACATATAGATTGCCACGCCGTTCTGTCCAAAATTACATTTTGGACGGCGCCACAGCCATAATGTTTTTGAAAAGGCATCAACTTACTATCTCAAAAAAAAAAACACAGACAACTTCTCTGACAAAAAGAATATAGTATAATTTTGGAGAGCTACAATAATCAAATTCTGCTTCTTGTAACAATACAATACAATACATATTGATATATATAGTGCTTTAACAACAGCTGAAACTGGAACAAAGCGCTTAACATGGATAGGTAGGATTATTTGATAGCAAAGGTCACCAATTTATTTAAACATCAGACCTGCTTGGGTAACAATAAATCCCCAGATGTTCATTATATATTGTGATTGATTACCAATTACATTACTCTAAGAAGATAATTAAGATACATATCAAAATGTGACTTTTTGTGTTTCTTTTTTCAAATGATCAAATCCCAATGACTCATCACTGTTGACCTATTTTTAGTTGCAGTATTTCCGGTTTATAAGGCGCACCCCCAATGAATGGTGTATTTTGAAACATATTCCATCTATAAGGCGCACCGGACTATAATGCGCATCTTCAATGAATTAAACAAAAGTTTTTCAAATACAGTAAAGTCTCGTTATATCGATTTCCAAATATCGTAAAGTCTCGGTATATCGATATATTTCAATGGAGTCCGAAAAAATATACATATAAACAGGGACGGATCGATATATAGACCCTGTTTGCATGATATTTTCTCCGTGACTGCATAGAAAATATCGATATAACGAGACTTTACTGTATAATCTAAAAATACATATAAAGGTTTTTTCCAAATATAAGGCACACCGCATTGTAAGGCTATACAGGAGAGGCTGGGGTTACGCACAACTTCTACAGAAGTCGATGGCTGCTGACAGTAGTTGCGTGGCCTGTTGTGGCTCAATATTACTTTACAAAAAGGTGCACCGGCGTATAAGGCGCATGATCATCATTTGAAGAAAATCAAGGCTTTTGGGCGCGCCTTATACACCGAAAAATACGGTATTTTTAAATAGGTGTGTGGGTACCACTGACAAAGTACCCGAAGGGGAAGGTGCGAAGGGGTTCAAGACATTTACAAACAAATTGTCGCCACCAACAGATGTATCTCCACATTCATTTTGTGTTATAAAATTTCTCTTTATCTGATTAATTTTTGTTCCAATTAAAAAAAAAAATATGACAAACGTGCTTTTCATTGGACAGCAATGAAATTTAAGGAATAAATCATTTTACTCGGCAACATGCTCGGATTTGAATTATCGCTGTGCTGCACTTGTGGCGATGAATCTTGTCTTTTTTTTTTTTTTAAACAAAAAACTTTTGCTAGCATTTATGAGATTTTCCCCCCTTTGGCAATACTAATTTGGTGGGTCCTCACATTTTTTTTGCTGTGCAATGTAGCCGAGAATAAAGAGAATGAGGTTGAGCTCCATGTTGTCTTCTTACTACCAAATTATGAATGACTGGAAGCAAAATGTAAATATGTTGCGACACCTAACCACTGACAAACGTAAAGGGCGGCGACGGTCACCCTTATAGCTTGTGTCAGCTCCGTTTTATATCCAGGGAGAAGAGGCAGCTGCAGAAAGCTTGAGTTTGCCTTTGACCTGTCCAGACAGCTCCGCCCTAATCTTGGGGGGCAAATTGGCTTTAGTTGCAAAAGAGCTTACTGCCACGTCACTTCATGGGCTACCCTGGAAAACAGGTCACTGGAGAAGAAGCCTTGGCTAATCTGCTATCAGGTTTCCTCGAGAATCAAGACCTGCTGTTTCTCATGGAGAATTAAAGCATTTGAAAATACTTTTTATTGTTTTTTTAAACAATTATATACTTGTTGCATTACAAGTTTGGAGGATTTGGTTTTCGGGTTAAATTTCATACATTCACTTTAAAGGTCAACTACAATTTGACCTCAAAGCTTTTGTTAGTCAAATGTTTCAGTACTTCTGCATCACATTACACATTGATTTTTATGCAAGTCTCAGACAAAGACGTGCAGCGGAGTAAGTGCAAAACTTTACACAAGACCGAAACCTGGAACTGAACTTCAGATGTACTTCTTCTGAAGCGGGCACAAGATGCATGTAAGAGCGAGGATTTAAAAGGGATTGCAAAAGGGCCGATGATTTTCACTCTGAAGCGTTTAGCTGCCCTGGCCACTGTAACCCAACGCGGTCCACCAAATTGCACGAATTGGCTCAGAATGGCTTGGAAAATTGTCACACTTGATTGGAAATGCACCGTTGTTGCACAAACATTTACCATTAAGAATACAGAAATTGAGATCGTTTTGGTAGGAAAGGTTACGGGGTCGCAGGAGGGGGTTAAGCCCTGTTAACCTGACCCGCCACTAGCTCATCTCATTAGCAAAGGAGGTCTTTCTCTTCCTGCAGTCAGCGTTTTATTTACCTTCCTCCTCCTCCTTGTCTTCCATTTGTTCTGGATGTGGATTGTGAGTACATTGCGTCCTCTGCTGGACGAACGAGTAGCTCTCATACTCCTATGGCAAGAAAAAAGGATAAGTTAGGTTGGTTACAAATGTAAAATGTGTACGCCTGTGTTTGCACAATTGCTACTTCATTGATGGGCACATATTTGTTCTTTACTATATAATATAATAATAATAATAAAATACTATATAAAATAATAATAAAATAATGTAGTGTGGCGGGCACTCAGACCATGTATCTCACCCAGCAGGTGTACAGCAAGGGGCGTGGTTATGATAATATATTTTACTGCATTTTCCCATGTTCAAGTCAGACCCACTTGTTAGCAGTTGGAATAAAGACGTACTCCAGTCAATCGTGTGTTCTTCTTCTTCAACTGCTACATTATAACTTATATTCTATGATATTTTAGAAATTATAATGAAACAAAATGCTCTTTACCAAATCAAATTCAATCATGAAAAAAATAATTAAGTGTAAAATAGTGTGACAATGTAATATACTCAACAATTTTCAATAACGAGCGGCTGCAGTACTTGGAGGTGGCACAAGACAGCGCTGCTCCAAAAACTTCCATAAAAACCATCTGAATAAAAGATCCTGTTGCTGCGAGCCAGGAAATCGCGGCCGGTCACCCACTCTGCACCAGACCTCCTTTTGGTGTGTTTTTTTTTTTCTTTGTGAGGAACGGGTGCAATCGGGAGGGGTGGGGAAGCAGAAGATGCACGCCGACTGAGGGAGCCCAACGGCAGGGAGAGGGAGCTCGAGAGCATCGGCGCGGCTCGTCAACTCACCCGGGTGGTGCTGAAGCTGTTCACGGGAAGGGCGGATGTTTGTTATCCACTCGGTTAGTCCATTTGTTCATCCTTCTGCTTCGTTCCACGCGAATCCTCCGGCTGGATATTTTACATCCTTTGATTGAATGAACGGGGAGAAACGTGCAAGTTGGAGCAGAGAATTCCCGGTAACTTGAACGCCGACGCCGGCCGGCCGGGCCTCCTTTTAGAGTCGCCTCAAGTGGGGGATGCTGGCCGGATGACTTGGAGCACGCAGATGATTATGCTGTAAATTCGTAGGAGCGAGGAAAAGCCAAACAAAATGGAGGAGGCTGCTTTTGGAGATTCGGGGCCGGTTGTACAGGCTAACGAGGACGCATCTATGACACAGCAAGACGAGGCCCTGCTGGAAGAAGAGATGGAGAGACTATTGGAGGAAAACGACTACCTCAAGGTTGGGAGGAACAAAAAAATCCCAATTTCAGCAACCAATGTTGCTTAGCTCGTTTGAAATGTGATTAAATAAAAGTCAAAATAATGAGATGCAACTAACAAAATCAATTCATTTGACTGCAATAATTATGTTCATGATAAATGCTATTATCCACTTTTTTGGCATTGTACTCAAGCTTCCAAAACATTAATAAAACTGGACATGTCGAACTATTTTTAACATTACAATTATTCCGAGGGTACAGATCGGGGTTTGGTGGGTCCACCCTTATGCCTCGTGACTTGCAAATATTCTGTAATATATCATATTATTTTTAAGGAAATAGTAAATTAAAAGTTCATTCTAAGAGTATGTTCTGCAAAATAGCATAAGAAAAAGACACCCAGTGCAAGGTGAAAAAAGTGATTCTATTAAGCCAGGAAGACAATGATGCTCAGTTTCACTTACCATCATGAATTTGTCACAACGTGCTTATTATGCATCACATGGAAAGCTGCTGCTCATTTTTTTCAGATGCCCAAAATACTCCGGATAACTCTGTGTCAACTAATGCGTTGTTAACTCGCTAAAATCTGTTAGACATCTGGGTGGCTGGCTAGCTATCTAGCTGACTGGTTGTCTAGCAAGCTATCTATTAGCTATTAGCTCGCTTTCTATCTATCCGTGTTACTTCCTGGCGCATGTGGCTTCTGCTGCTCACCCATAGAAAAACTTATCCTGTGACTGTAAAGTGACCTTGACAGTTTTGAAAGGCGCTTATAAATGAAATGCATTATTATTATTATGAAAAATAAACTAACTACGATGATCACATGTTAAAAACCGAGATCAGAATTCAGATTCAACCGCCATTTTGACGATTCTTGAATCTAATCAACCAGATGTTGAATTGGGTATTGATTTTACTCGTAACGATCAATGAAGCTCAGTGAGATTGTATTTTGTATAACAGATGGGGTTGCTCATTAGCATAACGCATGCTGATATCTGTGGAATAAAGTCACAGGGCTTGAGTAAGCTTGACTTAATGAGTAAATTGGTCTCAATATTTGTCGTGCAGTGCGAGATCAAGGAGATGAGGGCCGAAATGGACGAAATGCGCGACACTTTCTACGAGGAAGACACGTGTCAGCTGCAAGACATTAAGCGCGACCTGGAGCGGGCAAACAAAAATTGCCGGATCCTCCAGTACCGCCTGCGCAAGGCCGAGAGGAAGCGCCTACGCTACGCTCAAACGGGGGAGATTGACGAGGAGCTTCTCAGGAGCCTGGAACAGGACCTCAAGGTATGATGAAAAATGTGCTTCGTTTAAATGGGTTTTTAAAAAAAATGAACATGCCACTGCTGGGCTAGGTGGCTAAAGATGTGTCCGTGAGGTTGCACCACGAGTTGGAAAAGGTGGAGGAGACCCGCGCCAAGACTGAAGACGAGAATGAGAAGCTGAGACAGAATCTCATTGAGGTAGAGGTGACCAAAGAAGCCCTGCACCACGAACTGGAAAAAACCAAAGAGGTGAGTCAATAAAAATTATATTATCCATGGTAGATCGTGCTCACCCATGTTTTTAATCATTGACATGCTTCAGAAGAAACGGGGTGGGAAGGACATTCAGAAGACAGAAAAGAAAGTGGCGCCGACTCCAACCGAGGTGAGGTCCTTCAAGCCTGTTCAAAAATGCCTGGAAAAGACACTAAATGTTATGCATTCTGTCAACTTAAATAGTTAGTTAGTCACATTGCACTGCTATTATCTTGAACAGCACCGTATTTCCTCTCCGTGTGTCCAGGAGGACAACGAGGACCTCAAATGCCAGTTGGCCTTGATCAAGGAAGAGGCTGTCCTCATGAGGAGGAAGACAGCGAGCATCGACAAAGAGAAAGACCGCCTAGAGCAAGAACTGCAAAAGTACCGCTCCTTCTACGGCGAATTGGATAGCGGCCATCCCAAAGGCGAGGCAGGGGGTCCGCCCTCCACCCGCGAATCGGAGCTCAAGCTACGCCTTCGTCTCGTGGAGGAGGAGGCCAACATCCTGGGGAGGAAAATAGTCGAATTGGAGGTCAGTGTCGAATAGGAAAATGGCGAGGGAGTCATTCCGAACCGCTACCTTAAACCCAGTTGGCTTGTACAGGTGGAGAATCGAGGCCTTAGAGCAGAGCTGGACGACCTCCGCGGTGAAGGCGAAGGGGAGGGCAGCTCCGGGGTGGGCTCACCTGGGGGTCCCGGTTCGGGGCGAGGCCTCGGCGACGACTTAACGGAGCTCAGGCAGCAGCTGCAGTTGGTGGAGGACGAGGCGGAGCTTCTGAGGAGGAACCTGGCTGACGCGGAGGAACAGAACCAGAGGGTGACCAACGAGTTGAATAAGATGCGGTTCAAAGCCGGCACCCACGAGGGAGGGGCCCGGCATGGGGGGCTCTCGGGGGTCGGCGGGGCGGATGGCGTGAAGGTGGAGGCCCTGCAGGAGGAACTTAAGGCGGCCAGGCTTCAAATCAATGACCTGAGTGGGAAGGTGGGAGGAGTTTGTTGATGTTTTTCACGAATTTGCGGGAAAAAAACGCTTCAGTGTCGTAATTTCCCATCCTCCGTCCAGGTGATGCAGCTCCAATACGAGAACCGCGTTCTGTTATCCAACATGCAACGCTACGACCTGGCCTCCCACCCGTCTCTGCGTCCCAGTCCGAGGGACAGCGACGCTGAAAGCGACGGGGGGACGAGCGGTCGCCGGGAAAGCGACGAAGATTCCACGTCCTCCCGCTTACTCCCCCCTCACCGCAAACGCGAGGGCCCCATCGGCGGCGAAAGCGATCCGGACGAAGTCCGAAACAACAACGGTGTCGGGCGTTGCGTGACACCCACCAGGGGTCTCCTCGTTCCATCCGGATCCGAGGGGGGCGGCTCCTCCCCGTTGTCTCGCTTCCTGCCCGGCGGACGTTGGGGTCCACGTGAAAGGCAGATGATCGACATCCGTGTGGAAGCCGAGAGGCTCGTCCGGGTCATCGACCGGATGATCGCGGATACGATGGCTCTGGTCACAGAGGCGAGGGTCTACGTTACCAACGGCGATCCGGAGCAAGGCGGCGAGGACAACGGGGGGCGGATTAGGGAACATGAGCGGCTGTATCACATCATCTCGCAAATGAAATCCTTCCGCAAGGAACTGCAGGCTTTCGTCGACAGATTGGATGTGCCCAGGCTGGAAGAAAGGAACACTGAGGAGCCGTTGTCGGTGAGCAACGATAAAATCTGCCATTTTACAGTCCCCCTCCAGGATTTCAACGATTGGCTAAGCTTTCACGATTGGTCTTTTTACAAATCCTGGAGGGACTGACTTTCAATTACAGTAAAGTCTCGTTATATCGATATTCTCGGGAGTCGGAAAAAATATCGATATAACCGGACTATCGATATATCCGATCCTGCGGCATGTAAATTTTCTCCTTGCGTTCATAGAAATAGTATCGTAATAAGCAGTACTATCGATATAAACGATATCGATATAACAAGACTTTACTGTGTTACCTTCTGCTAGTTTTGTGCTGATGATAATTCTTATTTTCTTACTCACTTGAAACCTCACGTTCCACTTTCCAGATGTTCCAGCCAATCATTTTGCTCATCCTCATCCTTGTGCTGTTTTCCTCCCTCTCATACGCCACCATCTTTAAACTAGTCTTTCTCTTTACCCTTTTCTTTGTTCTGTGATTCAACACCCCCCCGATTCCCTTCGCCGCTTTCTTTTTCAGCATGCATCCCCTCGTCGGTTTTTCTTTGTTGATTTAACATTTTTTTTGAGTTGTTCCTTTCCCTCTCATCGCATTATTTGTTGCCAAGGTCATGCAAAAAAGCATATCGGAAAACTCGACACTTCTCTGCCATGTTCCCGTTTTCCCAAACACTCTATGGAATAAAGTCCCGGGAGAAGGTGAGATCACTTGACGTCTTTTTCAACCCTGATTTGCCCTATCAGTAATGTATACAGACGCTCCCCTTACGAACATTCAAGTTACGAACAAGGGTACATACGTGCATTTTTGTAGTAACATAATGTAGTATTCTCTCGAGCATATTTTTATAGTGTATATATTTTATTAAATTTTTACTTTTCAGTACAAACCAATACAGGTTACTTATACCAACCTGAAACATACTAATATAAACCTTATAATCATAGCACAATCATAGCACTGCAAAATATACCACTGAATCAACTTACGAACAAATTCACCTTACGACCGACCATTCGGTCGTATCTCGTTCGTAAGTTGTGGAGCGTCTGTATTGTAGATCTTTACCCCTGCGTGTTATTGTAGGAGTATCGCCCCCGCACCATATGCTAGATGACTGCCGTGAATCAAATATAATTAGCCACCCACTTGACATCCATTGGAATAAAATGGTTCAAGTCACAAGACAAAATCTGCCCGGACGCCTTTGAGCAGAGTAGCAACAGAGAAGCCGATTGGCCCGGAGACGTTGGAGGGCTTAAATAGCTATGTAAACACCCCCCCTTTCCTCCTGTCCCTTGAGTAATTTTAGCCAGGATGTTGGTGACGACAGTTGTCCTATTGGAGTCTTCAGATGCTGGAATAAATTTGACATTATGATATTGAAGCCCCCCACCTATAAAACCACTAAAGCCCCGCCTTCACAGATGGAGGAGGAGGTTGTTTACTCTTGTTCAATGACTTAACCTCAACGTGTGGGTGTGACTTTAGGGTTCTTTAAAATGAGCTTTTCGTAACACGAGAGAGGCCAAAACAAGGGGACCGGGGCTGCGGAGTGGGACTGGTTGGAGGAAAGCGAAGGTGACACAGGAACAGGACCTGATTGGAGGATTTACTAGAGTGCGGGGAGAATTGAGCTTTTAGTTTTACACCTGGAACAAGGTAGGGACATTATTTTTGCTTTGTTATTTGGACTGTTGTCATGGCGTTATAAGCAGGGTACACCCTGAAATAGTTGCTGGTCAATCGCCTACAAACCATCAAACCATTGGCACTTGCATTCATTCCAATAGACAACTTAACACGCATCATTTTGGAATGTGGGGGGTGGGGGGGTGGAGAAGGAAGGATTCGAACTCCACACCGACTCGATTTAATTACATAATACTCATTTAAAATCATGCTATAACGCATTAAAAATGCAATAGGAGGACCTGGTGTCATTCTTCTGGCCACATGTTTGCTCATGGGAAATAGCTGCTGACACACATGCCTGGCGAGTCTTTGGTGCTACTTGGCAAAGTGTGTGCTCATGCGAGGGAAAGGTTAAGCAAAGTGGCCCGGAAGGCAAAAACTGTGCCCGGTAATGTAGCCGGCGCGTTCACACGTGTTGCGCAGGAGGTTTAACGTAGCTGTGAAGATATGACGAGGACGTAACGGCATGACACAAAAGTATTTCTGAGCAGTTGTCCTCAACTCTATCGCTGTTAAATAATTCAAAATTGTTGTATAACACCATTAAGGAAAGCAAATGACTCATAATCATCAGCTCGAGGTCCATTAACTCATTCACTGCCATTCAAAAATTTATTCGGGAATTGAAAATATGACAGAGCGCCATTCCAGAATTTGTTCGGGTTTTGTTTTTTCTTGTTTGGATGCCGATAAAGTGCTGGGCATGGCCTATCCCAATGTTTTCCCTTCCATAAGGGGGCAGCATTTCCCCTTTTTCCATATTAGCGTTTTTTTCTTTTTCAGTTTCAGCTGTTGTTAAAGCGTTATATGGCTGCCGCTGCTCACCCGCACAAAAACAATTACGAGACTGTAAAGTGTCCTTGAGAGTTTTGAAAGGCGCTTATAAATGAAACGTATCATTATTATTATTATTATTATATGTTATATAAACCAATATATACATATTGCATTGTATTTTGGACAGCCACCCTCATTTCAAGCTCATATTACTACATACCCATATAACTTAGGAATTAACTCTTTTTTTCTGATGAAAGAAGAGTGTAAGGTTTCTTACACTGCATTGGATGTTTATGTAGTCCTATAAACTCAATATTATGTGGGTCCTGGAATTCAAGTGACAATGACAAAAACTCTGGGACTGGACTGGACACATTTTTAGTTTTTAGTTTTAGTTAGAGTAATACATTCTCTTTGGCTATAACTAAAGATAACTTGGGAACTTTTTTTCGAAATGTCGATTATTCTGCATACTGTAAAATCACCCTTGCTTGTCAATCACAGGAAGTGTATCGAAAATCATTATTTGGAAGAAAAAAAGAAGAAGAGGGCCTACGTCATGGCGGCCATTGATCTGCAGCGCGGGCTGGAACATAGCGGGCGAGGTTGGGGTAACGAGAGGCGCGACAAGGTGGACAACTTTGACTCTGAGATGCAAGAGTGGGAAGACCAGCTGCAGGACATTCAGAGGAAAATAGAGGAGGTGACAACTAAAATTAATTCAACATTGCTATTTAACTCCTGGAACATATTAGGTCATCGTATATCGTCTCCGCGGTGCGCTCATTCGTAGAGAATGCGCTGCTACCGTGATGGCAAAAAGCGTTTGCAGCAATGATATCGACAATTGGTCACCGGATGATTAAACCACGCGCTGACAGATGTGCTAAACGCGATCAGACTCACGCGTACGTGCTTTGCAAGGCGATACCGACGGAAGCACGCCGGTTGCCGAGCAGAATCTCATATGGGGGAATTACGGCAAACCGCGTGGGAATATTGGGGGAATTCAAAAAGGGAAGTAATCCAATGATCTGTTTCCACCCTTCAGCTGTACAATGAAGTCCAGACACGTAGGGGAGGAAACAGCGTCGCCACGGACAACCACCATAACATCAACGACGGTCCCAGGAACCGAGGTGACGGCATTTTTACACCTGCCCGTCAAAGCAACCATCATCGCAGCAAAGGGCCCGCCGACCCCGAAAACCACCGGAATGGCGTTTCGGAGATTAGCGATTTACTGCAGGACTACTTGGGTCACGGGAAGCACGTGAATAGAAGTAACAGTGGCGCTCGACATGTGGTGAGTAATAAAAAAAAATGGTCATTTGAAAAAGGCTCAAATTAGAAGCATTAAACATGACGTTGACGAAAGGGAATGTGGTCAGCGCTCCCAAAGTAGCGCCGCTTATTTAAAGCCTTGACTGACAGATGCAGGTATAGTATTTACAAAGGCATGCTTGCGTTTCTTTCAGCACTTCAGCGACACCATCAGAGTGAGTCAGGATTTCCCCGTGTACCAAGAGGAGAGCGCAAGAAGAGCAGCAAATCAAAGGTACAGGAGATTTGGGGTATACGGCAAACTGTCGTTAACCTCGGGGCATATGTTCCAAATTGGCTTTTTGTATCTAAAATATTTGAACTCATTCACTGCCATTTACAAATTTATTCAGGAATTGAAAATGTGATGTAGAGCGCCATTCCCAAATTTGTTCGGGCATTGTTTTTTCATGCTTGACTGCTCATAAAGCGCTGGCCAGACCTCTGGCAATGTTTTTCCCTTTCACAAGGGGGCAGCATTTTCCCATGTTAGTGCTTTATTCCAGCATCAGATGTTGTTAAAGCGCGATATAAACCAATATGAATGTATTGCATTGTATTTTGGACAGCCACCCACATTTCAAGCTCATATAACTCCAGACCCATATCATTTAGGAATTAACTCTTTTTTCGATGAAAGAAGAGAGTCTAAAGTTTCTAACGCTGTATTGAATGTTTATGTAGTCCTAAAACTCATTCTGTGGGTCCTAGATTTTGAGTGAAAATGACAAAAACCCTGGCACTGGAGTGGACATATTTTTGCACATGTCTAGCAGTGAATGAGTTAATTGCCAATTTTCAAGATTTCCTCTGTGATCTTTATGACAGAGTGGGACAAGAGCGATTTTTGGGAAGTTTCGAGGAGCTGGAAAATCGAAAGAACCGATCAGCTCATGCGAAGGCTTGTCCCGACAAGGAAAATACAGTTGCAAAGCCCCCCCTCGGACAGAAGGAAGCCTCATTGCCGCGATCCACCGCCCATCCCGTCACTGCGGAGTCGCCGACGACAGACAGAAAGTCCTCCGGGCTCTGCGTACTGAATGACAGGAAGTGTGTCAGCCCCTCCATCCTGAGGAAGTTCGGGGCCATGCTTCAGGAGAACGAAGGCAAGACGCTGACTGACACAGGCGTGGTCACCTGCATCAGTCCCGTGTGTCCGCGCAAAATTGCCGCGGGTAAGACCCCGCTTCAAAAATACACTTCCGAAATGGACCGCCGGGGCTTAGAGTCCTCCAGACATCAGCCAAAAGATCTGCGAGGAGGACCTCAGAGCACAACGCAGGATCCTGGGACCCCAAGGACCAGGCCCAGGTCCAACAGTGCGGCAGAAAGGGACAAATTGAGGAAACCTGCGTCGCATCATTGGGAGTCCAATATGGACAGCAGGATCCAGGGAGGCAGGTCTGGGGGTCCGCTAGAGTTTACTCATTGCGAGAGAGATGAAGGACTCATAGAGTTGCTGGACATGCTGGAGATCCAACACGACTACAGTTTCAAGGCTGGATACACGACCTACAAAACCGCTCCGCAGCAGGTGTCTTTTCTTTACCGCCCCGTCACAAAGTATTTAATAAAAAAAGCAAACCAATCAATATTTTTCCCTTTCTATGCAGATCAACGCATCTCAACGGCCCCCCGAGCACAGAACGAGTTTCTCCCGGCCCGCCCGTCCGGCTAACCAACGTCCTCCTTCCAGATGGGCGAGCAGAACAGAAAACGTAGTCGTCACTACCCCGTCGGGCTCTAACTACAGATCCCCGAGCCCTCTTGTCCCAAGACCCCGTACTCCCAAGACCAGAAACCAGAGCCCAGCCCTCAAACACCGCCCGGCCTTTTGCTACCCGCATCCCGCCGAGACGGTCATCATGTGATGACTTTACATTTACATATTTTTCATAAATGAAACATTCTGTGTAAATATTCGGGATGACGCAATGATGGTACAGAAAGCAGTTTGGGAAATTATTCTATATTCTCCATAACTCGCTTATCTTCTATTTACTCGTCAATGCGCCTTAAACGAAATACAACAACCAAACTGCGTCGAGGGGTTTCCATATTAAAATTGACATCCAACATTCTCCATCGTTTGTGCTTTTCACTTAGCTGCTGAGATCCTTTGTAATCACATTTAGTGACCTTTTTCTTAAAAATGGCATTTCTTTCATTTCTATTTATGTCTGTGCCGATATTGTATGAAGCCTAACGTTTAAGGGCAGAAATGTGTTGTGGGCATAACAGAGTGACTTCCAATTTTTGTTGTTGTCCAAATATACATATATCGTATTTAATGTGTCCGAATTACCCATTCGATGAATGACTATGGTATGTATGCCTTCATGTACATTTTTTTTCTGGTTAATAAATACAATCATGATTTAACATCTTTTATGATTCAAAAATTTGAGGTTTAGCTTGTGAGGAAATTAAAGAGCTCGAATCATTTTTCTCCTCACCACGACCCCCCCCCCCCCCCCCAACAATTCAGCCATTAGCACATAGTCATTCGCACACACTTCACCCCCCCACCCCCAACCCCTCCTCAGTCATTCAACCTGTGTGGCAACTCGGGACAAAAATAGCGAGCGTGACGTGTGTTTTGGTGCCAGAAATCTTAGCCCGCTTACATCGAAGGCAAGTATAAATAAAGAGAGTGGGGGCGTGGTGGGCTTTGCTTTCTCATTGGTTGCTGAGCTCAAGAAATACAACATACTTACAGTGACATCAATATAATGACGAGGGAGGTTACTTTCAAGTTTACCATGTCAACTTCTAAATTTCCGTTTCGCCCAAGCGTCCATCTATCGTACAGGCTTGCACCTCCATATGCAGCATGGTAGGGAATTTTAACAAGGGGGTCCCCTTGGCCTTTCTTGCTCCCTCATCTCCCCCCATTTGACCCTCCGTTCATTCTTGGAATGTTGACTGCGGGCAGTTTACTGGCCGGTGTCGCTCCAACATCTGGTTTATGCTTTGCCTAACAGACATAACTAATCGGAGAAGCCATGGATGCTAGGAAAATGTCTCAACAGTTGAAAGTGACTCCCTTCCATTAGTTTCAGCGACCAAAGTTGCAATTTAAATATAAACTGCGGTAAACAAAATTATGGTACTTTATGGACGTAAACCTGCCCCAGTTGTTTTTAGATACATGTTGAATAATTTGGCTAGGTTTTACAGATACAGTATTTGCTGTCATTTTGGGGAGGCGGTGGAACCAATTATTGCCAGTTCCATTCATTTCAATGAGGAACGATGATTTCCAACAAGAGATCTCTTATGAGCATGGTGAGGAAATTAAGCATGTATCTGAAGCACTTTGCTGACCAAAAAGGCATGGAAAAAACACCCACTTGCATCATATTAGCGTGCGGCCTCATAAATGTTGCTAACCGAATTCTTGTTTATATGGCCGCGAGTGCTCAAAGTGAAAGATTGAGTGCCAGGCTGGTGCCAGGCAGACTTCGCAGCCTCTATTCGAGTCGGTATCATATCTTTGGCGCGAATGTGATAATGGCCACGACATCTGTTGAGTGTGAGGACTGGACGGCTGACAAAATGTCTATGTACTTGTCCTCACTTAAAAGGTGACTTTGCGTCGGAAAGATGCAAGCGACCGTCAAGGCCAGTATGTCTTGCCGACGACTGCAAGCAGTCACCCACCCCACCGCTTCAAGTGATCTAAAGAGGTCCGCGAAGTGGTCTTGAGACTGCCTGGCTTCTCCATTAAAATAGATAACACACCTCCTCCCCATGAAAGACGACCCGTCTTGGCTTGTCTTTCAAAACAACAGCTCGTCGGATTAGAACGTGTTGCTTGGCAGAGAGAGGCGCCTCGGGCTACTTGTCATGTGACGAATGACCAATTAGAATTTGGATTGCGGGTGCGACGACGTGTGGCACCTAGCACATTTAGCTCGCGGGAATTGGACACACGGGAGGACAGTGACAAGGCCCGACAGTCTGGACTGATTGTCCAGAGAGGCGTGAAATCACAAGACCGTGAGCAGAACAAAGTCTATGAATCCGCATTGGTGCTGTGAGCAAGTCAGTGGTGATGATTGGGAATAATTTGACATAACCGTTTAGCTGAAAACGAGTAAGAAAAAAAAGCAAACATGAGGCGGCAGAATCCAGCGGGGGTCAAACCCAGATGATATCAGCGCCGCGTTGTTCTAAATCCAGGGGCTGTAAATACTGTGTTTGACTGATTGATGGGATGCAATGAAAACATGACGCCACTAAAGGCACCCGGTTAGCGTCGCTTAGCACACCGGACCACCCCCCTGCTGCCCTGCCAATAAACAGACTCTGTTACTTGTCTTGATCAACAATGTATTGTTGATTAATCTTAAATTTGAAATAATTTAGTTAAAAACCAGACCAGGCCATTTAAATGCTTAATTTTTTAACAATTGACACCACTATGAAGCTAGTGTTGCCTGAATGAAGCTCCTCAAGTCTCTCGCACATGCCTTTGCATTAATAAGCCACAAAATACAACTTCTACCTCCAGGAAGCTCCTCAATTCACTTTCTTTGTTTACTGAAGTATTTTGAGGCACACTTCATCATGGACAAGACCTTGTGAACCAGAATACGCATTGCCGTCACCATGCACCACGTCCAGAATATCATTTTCGAGATTTTGGATGTCATCATGGTGGTGACACATCTGCGTTATTCATGGTCGGGTAGCGGCCGCCTTAGCGAGGCATGTCACATCATAGGCGCTGATGCCATTTGCTCGATGATAGTCACGGCGGCCACAGTGAGGTCATTGCTGGCTCCTGCAGGCGTGACACAGGCACCCCGCCTGCCCCCATCTTTCACAAACCCTTGACATACATTTAACATAGGCCCCCAATTGGAAACAGCAGGGTGATGACAGATCGAAAGCAGTTGAAGCATTATGGCTGCCGATAAGGATGCCGAATGGAGCATGATTAAAGTCAGAACTAATCCCGCAAAATCAAGCTAAATACGGTACATACGGGCCTCAAGGTGGTGAAAGACGCGAACGACTATTTGTGGGACTTTGAAATATGGAGTACCGTGGATTTTCTGCAGGATGTCAAGAGGAAGTCTGAAACCACAAGAAGCGGCCATCTTGTAAACTTTTTTGAAAATACTTTTTTATTTTATTAAGTAACTTAAAATGTGTGCTGGGACAGAAGCATTTATAGGTGCATTTGGAGAAAAAAATGTAGATAAGGGCCTATTTATTTTTTTAAATCATAGTTTTTAATTTAGAAAACAATGTGCAATATTCCCAATATATTGCAACAAATGATATTGATAAACTCTTGAAAAAAACAACAACAAACCTTACATGTTGCACTGCACACATAACACAGTACAGAGGCGGGCGGGTGTGATAGCAGCTGTAAAACGTCCCCTGCCTGTCTGTCTGTGACCTGATCGTATATTCCTGTACTGTAAATATACCACATAGATCACATAGCGTATTTTCCAGACTCAGAGCACTCAGTTACACCGTTTGTCATTCTGTTATTTTGACTGGGCCGGCACATTAAATCTGTCGCTTCTTTAACACCTAGACAAAGTGTCTGCTGGCCTAACGTGATATCCCCACAAGCATCTCAAGATAGTAGAAAAAAAATATCATAGCATTATATATGTATATAAAGTTGACTTTGACTTGACATTGAATGTTAAATCACGTTCTACACTTTAATGCAATAATATAGTGCAGCGTGTTCGACCGGAAACACATTCCTTGTGTGTTCTACATACTTGGCAATAAAGATGATTCTGATACCACATGTAATTTCATTAATGAAGTTCAATAAATCAGTAAATCATTTTGTACTTTTCAAAAAAACTTCCCAGCTCCTATTTAATGCTGTCGGACGTTAGACATCCAAAAAATAATAGCAATACAGCTAGACACTTGAATTTTAAGTTTCGTTCATGTATTTTGACATTTGTGTGTGTGTCAAACCTGAAATTACACATTTTATTCAATGTTAAAAAACAATCAACCAACCCTCCCCCCAAAAAAAATCCAAATAAATAAAAATAATCCCCTGATTTAACCTTCATAACAAAACGCATAATTTGTTCAACAGCACTGCCTTGTGGAAGCACATATTTAATGCACATACATTAATTTGAAAGCATAAA
The DNA here is from genome assembly GCF_051943395.1 of Hippocampus bargibanti. Taxonomy (NCBI): domain Eukaryota; kingdom Metazoa; phylum Chordata; class Actinopteri; order Syngnathiformes; family Syngnathidae; genus Hippocampus; species Hippocampus bargibanti. Next base: position 6,299,974 of record NC_142752.1, read on the forward strand.
TGGCATGGACACATAAACTAAATTAAATGTTAAAAAGCTGTAAACAGTTTATCAAACAGCCTTTCAAACTGATGTGGTACTTTTTAATCAGGTGCAGGCGTAGTGAGCTACTGGTTAGTACGGCTGTCTCACAGTTTTATGGTTGTTTGAATCAATGTGGGTTTTTCACGGGCACTGTGGTTTCCCTTCAGATTACAAACAGTTACCCATTTTTTCATTGGACAATTCAAACACACTTTTTGTGGAGTCACTTACCTTGCAACGTAGGCCGCTTTTAGATGGTGTTAAGGGGGTAGTTGTATGGCGGCTCAGCAGACAGTGCAGCTCTCCACTGTCAAGGCACATAAGGCACAATGTGAGGACAATGTATAGTACATTTGGAAAATATCAAAGAAAAAAAACTTACTCTATCATTTGACGGCTAGACCTCAAACATCACCAGAAAATATGACACACTCGAACAAAATGCACAAGATAAAACAGATGAGTTGAGCCATTGAAGGATATTCAGTCAATTTATTATTAGGAATATACACAAAGTTAAATATGTCTGTGTAAGCTCTCAGTCGTACAGGAGTGGTCCATCGATGAAAAGGTTTCTTCAGCCGTCATCTGTACTTTTTTTGAAGGTGCCGGACGTTTCGCTTCTTATCCAAGATGCTTCTATATATTCTATATATATCCCTAATGTCCAGACATGGCGGCGCCTGACACTGCTATGATAGGTCCCTACTCTAAGGTTGGGGGGAGCAGAGGTTAAAAATTAAAGCAAAAATCATAATTTCTTCTTCTTTTCCTTTCAGGAGTCACCACAGTGAATCAGTGTCCTCCATCCTCACAGGTTTGATTTGCGTTTTTGTTTTGGGCAAGCTTTTACGTCGAATGCCCTTCGTGACACAACCCTCTGTATTTATCTGATCTTGGGACCGGCACAATAAGACACTGGTTTGTGTCCCCCTTGTGGGTGCAGAACAAGCAACTCTGTGAACTTAATAAAGATGAAGAATCACAAAGAAACATCATTTTATAAACAGACTTAATAAACACTTCCAGGCGGGGGTGAAACGGTGATCATAAAAACTGGTCTTCATCCTCTGGAGTTTTTCAGCACTCTCTGAAGAAACAAAGTGAATGTGAGTTAACATCGATGCTGAGGGGCAAGACGTATTTGTTTGCATTCCAAAAAATAAAGGCATAAATCAGTACGAAGACATCGCAGTATGCACTGCGTGTACTTTATCATATTTCTCAATAATCATTTCAATGCATTACAATGTCTGCATATATTTATGTTATGGCCCATTGTCTGCGCCTGTGTAAATATGTCTAATCAAGAATTTTTGCACACATATCTACACTCTTACTCAAGTACACAGTGAGTACTTATGCAGCTTGCTGAATTACCTTTGCGACTGCTTTGACGTGCTGGGCCCGAATCGTAGCAGATCTCTCCTCAAACGCTTTGACTTTTGCTTCTTGGGCCAAAGATTGGATGAAAAGCACAGTGAGGAGCTCCATCTACAAATACGATTACAATAGCAAGCTAACCATTTGGCCACGTACACGAAGCAGTCACAAACGACAACTTACCATTGCTTCCGACGCCAGCCTCACGTTCACGTTACTCTTCATCTTGGATTTAGCTATATGCTTGAGTCTCGGTGGTTTGTTCGGCATGGCGGAAGACGTTTGATGGGTTGAAAACGCAAACGGGAAAACAAGTACGTTACTTTTTAAATTCGTCCGCTTGCATCCACTTCCTGGTTGAGGCTTCTTCTTCGGCGTGGTATTTTCCACTATTTCCCGTGCATTTTTACCGTAGAAGAAGAAAAGACATGGCGGCCCCTGCGGACGCGATGAAAATGCTCCAATTTTTAAAACTAATCGGCCATCTTAAAGTAAGATAACTTAAAATTGAATATTTGTTCCACAATAACTGACGTAATGCGTGTGCAATTCTTTAAACACACTGACATAGTTGTTTTATTGGCATTTGTTGTACTTTAGAGTTTTTGCTACAATCTCAGAAATTGTATGACTGAATAAAATGATTTAAAATATATTATTGAAGATTCGACAATGTTTTCAACACATATCATGTTTAAATGACAACTGTAAATCTGATACCCCCAAACGCCCTCAATCAACACTATGGTTTAGGCAAATGTTACTTTAAAAAGTTAAGATATTAGCTGTTTCAACGATGCCAGCATGTTCCCCACTCACATATTTGTTATCCAGAGCAAAACTTGTTACGACCAGCTCAAATTAATACGTTTCATCACCAGAGTGTCATCTATTTCATTTGATTGTTTTGTGATTTATTTTTATGATCATGTTAACTTGATGAATGACAAACTTAAAATGGGATTGTCCTTCCTGGAGAGGGTACCACGGACAGGATGGGTGTACAAGAATGTACAGGACCCAGAAAGTGTGTCGGACCACATGTACCGCATGGCCCTGATGTCTCTGCTCATCACAGACCCTAAAGTGGATAAGGACAAGTGGGTTCACTTACACTTTTTCTCTCCTTTGAGCAAGCTATAAATAATAATCTCTTCTTTTCCTTAGGTGTATTAAGTTAGCTTTGGTGCATGACATGGCAGAGTGCATTGTGGGAGACATCACTCCTCACGACAATGTCAGCAAAGCGGAGAAACACCTGCGGGAGGAGGTTGAGTGAGCAGCAATGCTCTATTGTTGCTTGTTTTTGTTTATTAAAAAGTATTTTCCTTTAGGCAGCCATGAGGCATCTTTCAAGTCTCATGCCAGATAACCTCAGGCAGGAGATATATGCACTGTGGGAGGTAAAGTTTGAACCTTGTGCAAAATACAACTTCACTAGAGCCCAACTAAACATGATTTTTGTTTTAGGTTATTTGGCAGAATAAAGTTTAATATACATGAATACAGCAAATTCCATGCATCTTGTCGGATTACATTCCATTTCCGCAGATACATTTATTTGAAGATGAATACACCACTTGTACTGATGCCGATATCAGTGTCCTCAGCACAGCAATGTAAACATGTTATTTATTACTATTTTTGTTTTGGGGCATAGGAATACGAGCAAAAGAGCAGCGTGGAAGCTAAACTGGTGAAGGAGTTTGACCGCCTCGAAATGATCCTGCAGGCACACGAATACGAAGAGCTGGAGGGAACTCCAGGGAGGCTCCAGGAATTTTTTGACTCCACTCAGGGTGAGCCTGATGTTTGTTTGGGGTTAGAGATGACGTTTTTTTAATTTGTTCACGCACATGAAACGAGAGGAGGAAATATGATGGCAATCATTTTGTGATTTCGCAGGTAGCTTCCAGCATCCCGACGTGCTCCAGCTGGTCAGTGCTTTGAATGACGAGAGGAAAAGTTGCATGACCAAACCAAACAACGCTGGCAACTTGGAATCAACTTAACACCCATCATGACCACAACGTTTTCTACAAGTTTTCACAGCATCTACAGGCTGCAACGTGAAATGAACACTCGTCTGGGAAAACAATGTTCCTTGAGTCTTGTATTTGAAAAATGTTTTATTATAAGAAAAAAATTGGGACCTGATATGTACTTGCTTTTGCTCAACACATCGAGGACCGTCATTGTGTTCCCAACACGACAAAATTGTAAAGTCAGCTGAAATCTGGTTTGTGGGTTTGTTAACAGGTTAAAAATATTGTGACAGAATGTCCAACTACCCTTATCGAGCTGAGAGTTATTGTATTTATGCTGTAGAACCGGAATAAATATTCATGTACTGGGTGTCACCTTAAATTGGAGGTTTATAAGGCAAATGTGTACAACTCGGCTTCGATTCCATTCTGGATCAAAATTGATTTTTTTGGGTCAATTATCAACCAAGGAGTGTCTACTATTAGAAAAATAAAATATAACAATGATGATATTGCCAGATTAAAGTCAAATTCTCAGGAGAAATATGTTAGATATGTTAAGGCGGAGTTGGCTAAATTAGCTAATATGCAATATTTCTAAACGTTCATAATAGCAGCCAATAAACATTGCATGATCATTGTTTATTGTTTCCGTTCAAAAGGAAGCAAATTGAAAAAGTCAGGAGGCGGCCACTCGTGTTGTTTAGAGGAGAGGAGTATTGACGCGGGAACTGTATAATGACAATTATGGAAACCCATCACATACAGTCTGTACTCTCTATATAATACTAATATTTACTGTCACATGTTGCGATAAAAATGACGCAAACATGAATACTGTTTCCTACTCCAACCTCTCGGGCGTGTCCGTCAAGTTGTTAGTGGGAGTGTCCTGTGAGCTGGCCTTCGCCGTGGAAGAGAGGACGTCCTCGAAGCTTCCTCCTGCCCCAGGACTTCCGACTTTAGTCTTGGGAAGGCAAAGAAGAAAAAAAAATAGCGCCGTTTTATTTAATTTACGCACATTTTTGCAGTGTAATTTAAAATTCTGGTTTAATGAGGTAAAAGCATGTCCAAGGAAGGAAAATGATATTCAACCAGTTATTCTATGATCTGTATGATGAATTGTGTATTTGGACATACCTTGATATTTGATACTGTACTCTCAACTTTCTCCTCAAACGATCGGAAGCTGGGAGAGTTTCTGGAAAAGATAAAAAAAAATAATATATATATATATATATATATATATATATACAGTAAAGTCTCGTTATATCGATATCGGATATATCGATAGTCCCGGTTACATCGATACTATTTCTATGCACGCACGGAGAAAATTACATGCAAACAGGGTCGGATATATCGATAGTCCCGGTTATATCGATATTTTTTCGGACTCCCTTGAATATCGATATAACGAGACTTTACTGTATATATATATATATATATATATATATATATATATATATATATATATATATATATATATATATATATATATTGGGTGACCCAAAAAGATGCGTACCCCTGAAAATTTTAAATGAAAAAAAACAAACAAACAAAAAAACAATTTATTTCAAATTACAACCACACATTATTCAGTTTATGGAAGACCATTCGCCAGAGCTTCAGCTATATCTGTCAATTTTTAGTCAATTTATGGCTTTCCCAAGATGTGTTCTAAATGTCCAGCATTTCGTTGCAAGCAAACCTGTACTTGTCTGACAAAGTTGTCAATCACTTTTACACACCCCTCATTCGGAGGAGAAAACATTGCTGCAGTGAGGTACTCAGTAGGACGTATCTTTTTGGGTCACCCTCCCGAAAAATAATTGAATTGAAACAATTGAAATTTTCATGGGTACGCATCTTTTTGGGTCACCCTGTGTATTAAATATGAACAAAAATGAACACACGTTTGCAAACGTCATCTTAATTGAAGCCGGGCTAGTTTGCAATAGCATCTCCTGTTGCTATGGTGACCCCCTGATCACCAAACTGGACCAGGCAGGACACATCTTGTATATTAGCACTATCATCAATGCTAAAAAAAAAACTACAGTCAATAGTATGCGGTGCTGAAAATGGTCAAAGGTAATTTGTGTTGAATTTGTGCAGTCATCATTTCTACAAGGCAAATTTTATTATCTGACAAATGCAAATTCAGACAAATATATATGCAAACAATTACCTCATGGCAGGCATGCTCATAGAGTGTGAGATGGAGTAGCTGTCCGCAGAGAGAGGAGTTAAGGATTAGTTGATCTCACATCGGTGTTAGCGGTTAGCACAGAGACACAAACGCAGAAGTGGGGCAAATAATACAGAGATGTACATTAAAATAAATAAAGAATCATTTTGCAGCCGCTCCCAATAAGTTTCGCAACATTTTCTTTCAAGAAACGAGCACCGTATATGACGTTAAACAATGTAAATGAAGCAGCTTACCCTATGGAGCCAGACCTTGGCAGCACGCAAGAGGAAGGTAAAATGTGAATGTTTCATTGAACAGTTCTACGCTATACCACTAAATTGATTTTAAAAATGCAAATGTAAACAGTTTTAAATATCAAGTGAGAAATGGAGGTTTGTCAAAACAAAATTACAAAGCAGAATCTAAGATGAGCACAGCAGGTAGTAGTTAAACACACATTAGAATTGACAGATAAGCACACGCCTGCACACTGAGGTTTTAAATGTAGCAATTCACGTTTGCCGTGAATCCCTCATTATGTGTTGTGTCTGGTGATCAGGCAAAAAAATAAATTAAAAAATACACAGCATTCAGGACTAAAAAAATAGACATGCCTGGTAAATCACACATGCACACACGTACCTCTGAGGAAATAGTAATTGTAGACCGGCCATGCTGTACGAACAACATTGTTTGTTTTATCAGATCGAGACACGAGACAGGCCGATAACAAGCCCGGCCCTGATTCAATACATGCTAAATATGCTTCTGTGCGATTAGTTTTATGCTTGCTTGGTTATTAGCTCAGCCGTTAGCTTCACACGGCAATACCAAAATGCAAACGGTCGATTAAAAATTAATTTACTGTCACTGCCGGATGGAGAAGTGAAAGCGGCATTTAAACCGGGAGGGGAGTGACATGGGGCGTGATGACCTTGAAACCAAATTAGCACCGTTAGCTTAAATTGTAGTCATTCGGCACATGTGCTTCAGCCATGGTTATTTTTGGGATGAAGAATGCGACTGTCTGGTTTATTGAACATGCACTGACAGTGAATTTATGAATTCCGAGAATATTTGTTTTCACGAAACTAGACTCAAAATAACTACAACTAAGAGGAGATGGCAAGGTTTATGAGTTTGGGCAAAGACTGACGCAAAAATTCAGATGTGTCAACAAATGTGGCGCAGAGCGGGCAGTGGAGTTGAATCAAGCGCTCACTTGTTCAACGAGTGTAAATTTATGTATGTAAAAGTATTGCGGGGCACCTCATATCTCCAAATTTCCTGTTGATGGCACTGCCGAGCGTGCTGAGGGCCGCCGTGGTCTTCTGTCCCGCTGAGGTCAGAGTCTCAGATGTTCTCTTGTACCTGCAAAGAGAAGAAGACACAGGGGGTTTCCTCACTATTATTTTTTTTAAACGCGCAGTAAAAATAGCTTTAATATTATGGCATGTCGGTGCAAACGAAATACACTGGGGTAAGCGTTGATGTCACCCGAAACCTATGTGGTCACTGTGCTTCATTATTGATGAGGAGATGTATATTTGTGTGTGCGTTCCATTTGCACTTACGCGGTGGAGCTCTGCATATCCATCCAGCCTCGGCTCAAGTTGCTGCGGAGCTCGCCGAGAGGAGTGATGCCCAGTTGGTGCTTCAGTTCGCCGTGCCGCTTCTCTTTGGACGCCAGCACTTGCTTTAGTGTGCTGATTTCATCCTCCAGCTATGCCAGGACAAAATAAAATCAATAAATCAATCAACCAGGAAGTTATAATTGGATTGGATATGCCTTTATTAGTCTCACAGTGGAGAAATTTACATTTCACAGCAGCAAAGTGATGAAAGGAATGAAAGTAGAAAAACAAAATACATGAGCTGCTGGAAAGGCAGCCACTCTCGCGGCGCCGTCTTGAAGTCAAAAGAATTAAAAAAAATCTAAATAACAAATAATATGACAGCATAGAGACAATATGACCTACAAAGACACAGAGGGACATTCATTCTTCAGGACTTGCTGTACCCTCTTTGTGATGACATGAAGCAGTTCTAGATGAAAGAGGAGAGGATCAAAGCGTCTTTCCACCAGTGGTTCAGGGACATCATGGTGGAATAATCCAAACAAACATGGTGACACCCGCCTCCCTACAATGTAACATGGTATTTGTGTGTGTCTTTTTAAGTATAGTGATACCTCGGTTTTTGACCATAATGCGTTCCAGAAACCTGTTTGAAAACTGATTTGTTTGAAAATCGAAACAGCACTTTCCATTAGAAACAATGTAAAAAATGTAATCAGTTCTAAATCTGGAAAACAACTTCTGCTTTTTAAAAAAAGCTTTTTTGAACAATACTAATTCGTCTGCTAATAATGTAATGATACACGAGGATAACAGTTTGATTTGCGGAGATCTCAACCAGACATATCCGTTTTTTTTTTTATCTTGATTGAACAATACAAACACGCCTGCTCACAATGGAACGTTTTACAAGCATAACGTCCGATTTGTGGAGATCGCAGCCAAAGAGGTTTTTTTTCCCCTTTGGAAAAAAAAATAAACTTTATTCAACAATACAAATGCGTCGGTCACAATGAGGAAGGCACGACACAAGGACGTGACATATAAGGAAGTGACATAGAGGGAAGCGGAAGGAAGGTAGTCGAGTGGTGCATTCCGGTGTGCTCACAACTGAATTTCGGTTGAATACTGGGTCATAAAAAACCCAAAATTTTTAGTTATGAACTGAATTGGACAAAAACTGAGATGTTCAAAAACCAAGGTTTGACCGTACGTACTCTGGTTAATTCCAGTTGGATCTCCTCTCTCTCCTCCTCCGTCATGATGGAGTTGCTGAGGTTGACGTCCGACGTCGTGTGCTCGCCCGCCTCCCTCAGCGGCTCAGAGTCAAGAAAACCTGCCGGGCACACGCATGCCGTCATATGATCATGTGACACATTGCTGTCTGTCATTGAGCGCATTTTGGTGTTTGAATGACAAACTGTTACATCATGAGCGGCCGTCTCTAATCCAGATTAATAGACATGGATTATGTAGCTCACACACACGCACACGCACACACACACGCACACGCACACGCACACGCACACACACACACACACACACACACACACACACACACACACACACACACACACACACACACACACACACACACACACACACACACGCACACGCACGCACACGCACGCACGCGTTGCCTCAAAGCGGCTGCGCTGCAAATTAATTTGGGACTTCAGCCTCGGTTTCGCTCCGCGTTACACACTTCCCCAGGGCACCTGTTTGTCTCACACCCCCTCTCTGCATTTTTTTTTCTTTTCCGTGTGGCCTTGAATACCTCTCTGATCACAAGATTTCTATGTGGGTCATGTGTTGAAACTAAATAAGAGGCAATGATTATACAGAAACCAGAGTGCAGGACTAAAGTGTGCATATTCTAAATAAATAAATAAAAACAAAAACAAAAACTAAAAGAGATAGATGACAAATTCTTTGCCAGCAAACAGGGAGTCTCTTATAAGTGGAATGCAATTACCTAAGTGGATCAAGAAACTGTGCCCTGCTTGCGGCTGACTCGATCTCACCAATACAAAGTACAGTGACAGAAATTGATGAGAAAATGATCCAATTGCTTTGGTTAAGGTTCATTTTTAGTCACAGCTTCAACAAGGAAATGGTCATGCTCAGAGGGTACTAAAAACCAGTCCGTCCAGTTTTCTGTTTCCATACCAACAAAAATGTCACAACTGATCTTGTTATACGTCTGTGTAAGCTCTCAGTCGTACAGGAGTGGTCCATCGATGAGAAGGTTTCTTCATCTGTACAAAAGTTCACTTTTGTACAGATGACGGCTGAAGAAACCTTCTCATCAACTGATCTTGTTGCAATTTAAAAACATCCTCAATGTGAAATCTTGTACCGTTTAGGGAAATATAAGTCTAGTATTATGTTGGGTGAATAGCAACAGGTAGTTACAGGATACACAGGTTCATTGTCCTTCAATACAACTGTATTGCCTGTCACTGTAAGATTATGGCATTGATAAATGAAGAAAAAGTGTAGTTTATTATCCATAATAAATAGTTTTCAAACAAAATAAACACCTTTAACAACCTAGCTATGCCTAAAATTAAAAAAAAATCTATATTTTTAGATAGTCCATTGTCATGGCCACTTTGTTGTCAACACATGGGTGCTAGCTTGAGACCAACTAGCATCACTTATTCTATGTCAATGGACTTAAATTTGATTGACAGTTGAGTGGATGTGGTTTCACACCAGTCATCATAAATACACCCAGTACTCAAAAGTGTAGACAATAGCAAGTTTGTCCACAATTATGAAGCCTTCTCTCATTCATTCAAATTTGGCAGGTGTCAATCACATTCGTTTTTGACATGTGTCAACGTTGAATGACAGCTCATTTTAAAGGGATCTTAAGGAATACCGAATAACCCAATTTAAGCTTATTTTATTATTTATAAGGTTCGATTTTGTTTTGTCACTTAAACATTGTTTACATTGACAAATTAAAAGTTACTAAATTTGTAAAAAGCCACAAATCATTTCCGGCCAATTAAATGTGACGTCAAGTGGTCGCACGTGATTACGTCAAATCAATTCCACCTGCATTTGGTTTAACTTATCGCTATTTACAAATCGAAGGAGGACAAATCTGTCAAATTTAACATTTAATTATTTTTTGGGCAGAACACTTTATCGTGGGTATACTGTAACATTGTATATTTGGTGCCGTACGCATGTTCGTTGAAGCTACTAGCAAGAGCAAGTCCATTAAAAAAAGTGTACGTGCGGGTGATCTTCAAAATCAAACAATCTATTAAAGTGCGTATATGAGGAGACACTAACTGACCTTGTTGTCTGGTTTCCATGGCCAATTTCTACTTGCCACGGAACAGGTCACGGTGTCAACAGGAGCTTGGCACTGGAGCTAGGATGAGTTCGTGGCCGCCGTCTATTTTGCTTTGGCTGCTGTCACGAGTTCCGGTAGGCGGGGCGAATCACACCCTGCCAGCCAATGAGCGAACGCATCGCTGACGCCTTACGTCGCAGTGGTTTATTCAAGGTACGTTTTTGAACGCAAGTAAGTCTTTCGTTTTTTTTAATTTTAAGATTCAATTTATAACATTCAAATAAACCATAGTAATGTAATCTTAAAAAGATATAATGTGTTTTTATGCTGGTACTTTTTTATCGGAAATAAATGTCGGACATGTTTGTCCGTAGCTGTGGCTTCCAGCGGAAGCGACGTCATCTTCGACACCGATGGACTGTCAAGGAGGAGTTCTCCTGCCCTCTAGTGGCTCATATTGTCACCACCGCTGTATTCAACGAGCTTTTGGGTTATGACCACATTGTTCATACAGTTTCAAAAAAGAGGCGAGAAAGCATACAAGCTCTTTAATTCTTCGGGAGTTTATTTTGGAAGAGTGTATTATTTTCTGACATCAACTCATCCAAACGCTTCCCACGGAATGCCAGGATTTATTATTATTTTATTCATTTCATAGCCGCCATTTTTTTGAAACAATACAATTATTCAAACAACAGTTTTGTTTTTCCTTCCTGAGAAACTGATGCAGAGTGCATAGACACGAAGAAGAAAAATAAGAATAATAAATTAAAAGAAAAGTAAACACAAAGCAGGACAACTTTGAGAGAAGACCGAGCAAGGTTATCGTATACGTGAAGGAATTGTTATTTCGCTGTTGGTGGAAGTCACTATATTCAGAAACGTTTAAAGCAATGTATTGTCTTTTTTTACAGTATACAGGCACTGCCTCACTTATAAACATTTTGGATATACAAATAATTCTGTTAGTTCAGACTTTTTTTTAATAAACTTTCCTGCAGCGAAATTTAAAATCTGGTGCCGCCGGTGGAGTGTGCTGCAATCTGCGAGGCAACACTGAATTCAATTGGATGAGACACAGCGCAATAAGCAAATAATATCTCGTGCACTGATATACCTGCTAGTATTTTGTATTCATAGTGTGTACATCTGTGTTACAGTATCAATCATGTTACAGTTTAAATACAGATAGCATGTCCATGTCTACAGCATTTTTTACATTGTGTGAGCACTGAGCTAACAGAAGTGTTAGGTCATATTGTTTTGAAGTTTAAATGCGTTGAAAGTGTGTGTGTGTGTGTGTGGGGTGGGGGGGGGGGGGGGTTCTTCATTTGGTCTCTTTCTGTATTTCCCTCAGATATATATTTTTGCAGTGGAATTACTTGTACCAATGAAACACGCTTATTTGCAACAAATAATTCAGGCCAACTTCAAGTCCCAATAAAGTGAAAGCAAACTATAAATCTCCGTTTTCAGCGACTTTGGTCAAACTCCGTCATAATTGCGCACTTTGCTGGAATTCTTTGAATTCATAAACGAGTGCAGACGGTTTAACCCTCATTTATACCTTTCAGAAGGACAATAAGATCTTTGAACAAAAACGCACCAATCACTCTTAGGCATGTTTCCAATAAGTGGTACAATTCGGTTTTGGTTCGATCGGATTTGGACTGGTGGAGCTTGATTTACATATGTTGCGTATTTTTCCTCTTTCAAAACTAAAAGTCAGCAATGGCTCAATTGTTTTTGGGGGCGGAGGTGAGCGATTTCACTTTGACAACTGTGCTGTGCAGATTTTTCAATGCATTTTCGCTCATCGAATGTTTCAGTTGTTCAGTTGCTCATATCCGATAAAGCGATTGTTTGAGAGTACTTGCAAAAAAAATTGCCATTCTTCTTCTATTCATTGATGTTGGGCTTCTTATATTTTTTTCCATGAATGATATAAGCACAGGCAACTCTTTGGCTTAACATACAATCCAATCTTCCAAGGCCTCAGTCCATATCCTGGTGCTTCATCTCTCCTGGAGAATACAGCAAGAACCGCTTTTGTGTTGAAGAATAAGACAAGAACAAAAAAAAAAAGGAAAGCTGTGCTTGATCTAAAACGGAATTAAGCCTTATTCCTCATGATCCTCAGTCAACTCTTAAATAATGTCCGTCCGATTTGTCGCCAGTGCCGAGGTCCCGTCCACCAGTCTTGTATCCAATGCAATCTCACGTTCGATTGGGCAACTGTCATCATCATCAGGCCGTCATCGCCGTGGATGAGGAAGCTAGTGTTTTACTGCTTCAAAAAAACATGAAAAATAGTTTTTATTGATGTATGAGCCAGTTGTTTGCGTCTTCTAGATCAGTATCCAGCTCTTCATCCTCATCCAGGGGCTCTGGCGTCCGGAGCTCGAGTTCCCGCAGGAAGTCGGGCGTGTAGGCGGGTGGGTGTGAGTCCGATTTAAGACCAATTTTCTTCTTAATCAAATGGAATTGGTCCCGGATGAAGTTGTAGAATTCGTATTCGTAGCGCATACGATGGTAGAGCACCTGCAACGCCTCCAGAGTGGGCGTGTGTTTGCGGACCGTGCCCGTCATGTTGCCCATCTTCCTGTGGTCTACATACAAACATACTTTTTCATAAGCACTTTTTTTTTGTTCTCAGACTAACATTAGAAATGAGGATGTAGACCTACCGGGGCTTTTATAGATATTGATCACTCCCGTAAAGTAGTGCGGTAGGAGCCTCTCCAACAAGAGCAACACATCTTCCAGTTCCTCCAAGATGCCCACCAGCAGGTAGTTCTCCAGTACATTCTGTTTGGCCCGCTCCAAAGCCCATGGACCGGGTTCTCTGATTGATAGAGGATAAAAAAAAATAAAAAATCTTAGTTGGGCATGTGAGACAAAATTAAGGCTCTTGAGAAAGCACGCACCTGCATTTCGGATGCTGTCCACAAAAATATGGGATGATGTAGAAAACTCGGGGGTTGGAGCACTCTGGGTAATTCTCCAGAATGCACACGTTTATGTCCTGGAAAATAAAAACAAATCAAACAACCAAGATTTGTTGAGCGACAAATAAAAACAGAGTCAAATGTATGTGGGATGTTAGCAGCCAAAACAGCCAAAGTGAACTGTACTAAACCATTATGTCCGCTAGAGGGAGCGCTGCACAAAAGCCTGCTTACAAAGCCATCAATTGGATTTCATCCAAGGTACACCCATGCCCCCCAAAAAGCGGCCAAGACCACATTTAAGAAGAAGCAACATCAGTTTAAAGGGCTTTGTGAAACGATCAAAATAAGGCAGGTTGGCTGAAGCTACCGATTAGCAGGCAATGACCCCATTTGAACGGAGCCATTTGTCAACGCCAAAACCAAGGCGAACATAGTCCATCACAGCAGATTAGAATCAAGCAGACTGGCCTCAACCTTGGAAGGGATGAACGCGAGACGAAATGCACATATCCACAAAGTACCTTGGAGACTTTGTAACTGCACATAATTGTCGCGCTGCACCCTACTTTTGAGGAATTCACTCATGGCTCATTTTTATACAGGGCATGCACGTCACTCACGCGCAAGTCATTAGTATTTGCGGGAGAGTAGCAGTGTGCACACTTGAGCTCATTGTCACTATTCTCTTCGCGGATTAGGCCCAATGAAAAGCCTTTCAAAGTGCAGCAAAACAGGCGCTAATCTGTCAAAACGCCTCTGGTCGCATTTGATGGAAATGCGAGCGTGTGAACTCAAGAAGCAGGTAGGAAGGAGGTTAAATTGTTTGGATTGTTGTATACGTTAACTCATTCATTTATTCGGGAATTGAAAATAGGACGTAAAGCGGCATTTTCAAATTTGTTCGAGTTTTGCTTTTTTCATGCTTGGGTGCTGATAAAACGCTGGTAATGACCTCTGGTAAGGTTTTTTTTGTTTCCACAAGGGGGCAGCATTTCCCTTTAACCACAGCAGAAGCTGGAATAAACTGCTATATAAATCCACATGTATGTATTGCATTGTATTTTGGACAGCCACCCTCATTTCAATGTCATATAACTCCAGACCCATATAACTTAGGAATGAACTTTTTTTTCTGATGAAAGAAGAGAGTCTAAGGTTTATAACACTGTAGAATGTTTATGTCCTAAAACTAAATGCATGTCCTAAAACTAAAAAAAAGTCCTAAAACTCAATATTCTGGAATTCAAATGACAATGATAAAAACCCTGGCACTGGAGAGGACACATTTTTTGCATTACTGGCAGTGAATGAGTTAAAAGAAATTATTTTTTGGTAAGTAAATGTTATATAGCTACAAATATTTATTTTGTCTGAATGTTACATTACTTTATTCCGTGATGCTAATTGTTTTTCTCATTATAGTTACAACATATAACAAAGAGGGTCAGAAAGTGCTTAAGATTGAATGACTGTCTGTGTCTTTTGTGTTGTGTCACATTAGTTGTGATTGAGTTTTTGTTTTTGACTTCAAGATGGCGCCCCAAGAGTGGCTGCCTTTACAGCAGCTCCTGTATTTTATTTTTGCTGCTCTGAAATGCATATTTCCCCAATTAAGACATAAAACAGCTTATTTAATCTACTTGAATCTAAATGGGTGTTTACTTAAACTGATGACATAAACGCACAACACAACAATCAATAAAGCAAAACAAACCACGTTTGGATGACTCCCAGATTTTCGGATTGGGCTCAAGAGCCAAAGTTAATCAATTCACCTTCGGGTTTGACGTCGGATGCCAAACATTGAGCAAATCTGCTTTTGCGTTTGGCTGCTAGCAAACAAACAAGGCTCATTGTCTGGCTTGGTTTGTTGACATGATTATGCGACCGGTCGTACCGGGGTGTGTGCGCAATATCCATCCAAATGTTACGCACATATGATTGGCACGTGCCTTCAAGGACACTTCATATGCGCGATTAGTTTGGAGAGCGACGCTGATGAAGGAGCTGGCAAAAATAGTTTTGATGCACCTCTCGCATGCCACGGCGAATGCCACACACACACAAATTCGGTCGCAGACAGCCAGCCCCCTCATAGCTTTCCGCTTGCGAGCACTTCCTTGCTTACAAAGGGATTCTATGCAAAAACGGGACCTTCACCTTTACCCCCTTCAAATGTAATAAGCCCGCCCCCCTTATCCCCAGGTGGTTTGCATACTTCAATAACTTGACTCACATGGTCCGAAACTGCGGGGAGACGAGCAACCCTCAATTACTACCAGTCAGACTAAATCCAGGATCACATTGTGTGAGCAATGAAAATTTGTCATTACAGTTTGAGTTTCCTGACTGTATTTTGATCATCCCATAATATTATACCGCTAACCACGGTAGGAGGCGTAAAGTCATTTTTGAGACATGGTCACCAAAACACAAGTTGCGATGCTTAACTCATTGACTGCCAGACATGTGCAAAAATGAATCCACTCCAGTGCCAGGGTTTTTGTCATTGTCACTCAAATTCCAGGGTCCACAGAATATTGAGTTAAAAAAATAGTTAATTCCTAAATTATATGGGTCTGGAGTTATATGAGCTTGGAATGAGGGCGGATGTCCAAAATATAATGCAATACATACTGTACATGTTGGTTTATATAGCGCTTCAACAACAGCTGAAGCGCTAACATGCAAAAAACGGAAAGGCTGCTAGAGGCCACGACAAGCGCTTTATCGGCACCCAAACAAGAAAAAACAAAACCCAGACAAATTCAGGAATGGTACTCTACGTCATATTTTCAATTCCCGAATACATTTGTGAATGGCAGTGAATGAATTAACGGGAGCGTATTATGGCGTACATGCAAAATGTCACCGGGGTCGTGGTTGGCGATGCCCGTCAGAGCGGCAGAGAGGAACCTACCAGATATCTCTCGTCATCTGTCATCTGGGGGGTCCGGATGAGGTGGTTCTGCTCACCCCTCCAGTCACCGAAGCGACGGAAAAAGTAGTTGGACAGGAAACGGTTGATGGGGTCGCGGATGATGTTGATGTAGACGGGCTCCTCGATCTTAAACCTGACAAACGGAAGCGAGTGGGAGGGGGAGGGCGGTAAGAACAACAATCTGAGGACAGCTTCAACATGTTTATTCACCTGGTAAAGTTGAGGAAGTGAACATGACGGGTGTAAAGGAATGGCTGAGGGATATTGCTGATGTTCTTCATCAGATCCACCTGAGGACACAGACAAAAAAATTAAAC
The DNA here is from genome assembly GCF_051943395.1 of Hippocampus bargibanti. NCBI lineage: Eukaryota > Metazoa > Chordata > Actinopteri > Syngnathiformes > Syngnathidae > Hippocampus > Hippocampus bargibanti. The sequence goes on from NC_142752.1 coordinate 6,316,659, forward strand.
ACTCTGCAAGAAATAATTGTTTTAAAAAAAGATATACATAATAGATGACCTCACAGATAAGGACCAATGAGCTGAGCTCAAAGCTAATGGAAGCTAAGCCTAACAATGTGCATCGGCCACTGATAAACACACATACGAGCGCCTTTTAGAAGATGAAAAAGTAACATTATAAACGAAGAATCAAATTGAGCGGATAATTTGAGAGGCGATTTGAGAAGTGATTCTAAATATTGTTAAGTGGTATTATAAAAATAATTACCATATGGTATTTTCCGGTGTATAAGGCACAACCAAAAGCCTTTATTTTCTTCTAAAGATGACCCTGCGCCTTATCTGTGAATTCATATTGAGCCTGAACAGGTCTCACAACTACTGTCAGCAGCCACCGACTCCATTTTCGCCCCTGAAGAAGAAATATTGCGTAACCCCACCCTCTACAGCAGCACCTTATAAATATGCTGTGCCTTATATTTGGAAAACTTTGATTAATTCATATATTATATTTGGAAAACTTTTTTCATTCATTGAAGTTCCACCTTATAGTCTGGTGCGCCTTATATATGGAAAAAGTTTGAAAATACACCATTCATTGGGGATGTGCCTTATACTCTGGTTTACCGTATACACCGGATATTATAGTATATCCTCCAAACCAGGATTCAATTTTTTTTGTGTTGTTGCAAAATGCGAATGTAAATGTCCCAGATATAAATATTTTAGTGTAGATTTAATGTGCTTGCTGTCAGAGCCGGTGAGCGAGTGCATGGAAAGCACGTGGAAGTTTCCAACATATAAAGAGCACTTTAAAAACACTAACAATCCAGTATGGGCATCCACAGCAATGGCACCACTTGCGCCATAAGTTGTCCCCTCCACCCCCCGGCTTTTATGGCCGTCTCGTTTGGCGGGAAAAGCTAATATTCCGGCTTTGAAACCTGAATGAGTCCCTCTTACGGTTCTGTGAAGGGCGCCGTTTATCGGTCAGACTCCCTGAATGCCCTGCTCTTATAAACTCACAGTTATGTCATCGCAGCGGCAATATGTATCCTTGTTTATGTACACAAGGGGTCTTAATCTTGGGCCTCAGTCAGCTTTGGGCTTCTCACCCTGCCACTGGGTACATTTCCATTTGCTCTGATTCAACTTTTGGGCATGGGACAGTTAAAAGGCCAGACGGCGTCTCCTTCACCAAAGGGAGAAAAACACGGAGAGATTCCAAGCATACCTGCAAACCCCGCCCCCCTGGCGTCCTCCCAGGACTCGTGAAGGGAAAAAGGGGGGAAGTGGAGTTGAAGGGCTGAGGGTCAGGGGGTCTCTTATGCCGCTGAAAGTTACATTTGTTTTTTTTTGGGGGGGGGTTGGGTACTGTGAGTACTAATGAGTTTGTAGCTACATTTCTCTCCAGATGCATCAAAATGACCAGAATTAATTTTTTAATCCATTGCAAAAGTGTATGCTTTCCTCTTTACAACTATTTGAATCATATTCATAAGTGGATGAGTAACAAAGAAAGCATATTTTCCGAATCTGAAGCCATTGTTTTGATTCTGCAGCAAGGCAAGACGTCTTGGCGTGACACCACGAACAAGGGGGCGCGACCTTCTGAAACTGGCCACTTCCGGGTTCAATTTGAAGTAGTTTTTGGACACTAAGTCATTTTTATTGGTGTTTTGCATTTGACTAAAAATATCAGATGCTATGAAACGTTTTTCTGATGTCAGTTAGGAAACAAAAAAGTGATGTCGGTTGTCCTTTAAGCAATCAGAGTTCAAGTTGACAACCCAAGGCCTGCTGGAAGCCGCTGGAAACATCAGTTTTTGCAAACTATGATTGACTCGTCATATGATTGGCTAGTCACTAGCCAATCATAGTATCACAAACCGTGAGTGATGGTCGCAAACATGAAACATGACAACAGCAAGTTTGTATGACCAGAAGTTTGATAAAAGAAGCAAATAACGAAAAAAAGCTTTTCTTATTCACCTGCTCATGTTTGGTGAGTCGTGTTTTATTGTGGATGTCTGATGAAATCAAATTGAAGCGATGCTTCTCGGCCAGCAAGCGCAGAAGGATGACGACGGTGCGGCTGCCGCATTTACCCACGCGGTTGTACACCACCTGACTTGGGAACGGGAGCACCTAGGAAACAAACACGTGCATGTTTACTAAATTTCCGGTATATCCCGCTGAGAGCAAGTTGCTCGGAAATGAATTTTTGTGACGCACCGCTAAAGCGGCCATGACTCAGTGACTCAATGGCATTACGACAGAATGAAAATAATTGAAGCCAAGTGTTAGCGAAGCAGAAGTACTCGGGGAGGGTTTGTCTGGAATTGGAATAATGTTGTTCTAAGAGCGTGTGTGTGTGTGTGTGTGTGTGTGTGTGGGTGTATGTGTGTGCACAGTGAAGAAAGCCGCAACATCACACCAGGTATCGCTTCTGCTTTGTGGTTTTGAAACAAAATTGCGTCCGTGTGGGAACAAGGTGAGAATGTGCGGACGTCGCTCTGTGTGTTACAGGGCCTCCCAGATGATGGGCGGCATGCCATGCACCTCCCGCTCCCCACTCATCCCCAAAAAAAGGAGATTCACAGGTTATGTCGACACATTCACAAGTCCATACTCGTTTCAGTCAAGCGTGGCGCTTGACTTCATACTTGTTGCAATGATAATTCAAAGCCCATAGGACGTAGCGGTTCATGGACTGTTTCCATATTCATCATCTTCCATAAAAAAAATCACGTTAGCGGCGAATGTTACATATTCCCCACCTCCGGGGTATTTTATCAACGCCCTGCTTAAAATGACAACTGATGTTTTGCTCGCATTGCACGCGCACCTGTGTGTATGCGCGCAGATGTGCAAGCGCGAACGGTAAATGTGGCCAAAGATTATAACTTTGACATGCAAAAATGAGAGCGTTGAGAAAAACCACGCGACGCTAAGAATAACGTCCAGACGGATAAGCAGGCATGACAAGAACGCACCCAACCTTTGTTTTTTTTTGTACTAGCGTTTGAAAATATGACTTTTCAGGGGGGTGTCCTTTGAAATAAAAATAAATCCCCAACACGAGATGTTTCCAGAAAAAGGGACTCACTCTTGCAACAGGGGGCCCGTGGTCATCCTCGTATGTTGATGACCCTAAAAAAAAGAACACAAAAACATCATGTTACAGGAAATTGGAACAATGTCAAGCTAAAGTAACTGTAAATGTTTCTTTATCCAGAAAGCGAACATTTTTTTCAGTTTGCTGTCAAGGAAAGTTGATTCTCATTTACATGTCTATGCATTTTTTTTCAAACATTTGCGCTCACATTCACACCTCGGGGACAATTTAGTGTCGCAATAACTCATTCACTACTCTTCCCGAATTTATCAATCTCCAGTCAGACCTCTGGCAATGTTTTTCCGTCCCATGAAGGAATGTTGTACAGCTCCCCACATTTCAAGCTCAGATAACTCCAGACCCATACAATGTAGGAATTAACTCTGTTTTTCCTGATGAAAGAAGAGAGTCAAAGGTTTCTTGCATTGCATTTCATGTGTATGTAGTCCCAAAACTCAAGATTCTGTGGGTCTTGCAATTGGAGTAAAAATGACAAAAACCCTGGCACTGGAGTGGACACATTTTTGCACATTGTGTGGCAGTGAATGAGTTAACCTGCCATGCATGTGTTTGGAATGTGCAAGGAAAGCGGAGTACCTGGAGAAAATCCATGTACACCCAATGAGAACACGCAAACTTCACACAGGTAGGCCAAAGCCGGAATCAAACCTTGTACCTTCGCACTGCGAGGCGGACATGCTTACCAATTGCTCACCGAACCACCTTTTTTTTAAGGGGATACACACGGACTCACTTGCGTTTTAGTGAACGTAACATGAGTGGGGCGTCTAAGCGGTTGTGTTAACGACGGATCACTTTTTGGAGTAATTTATGGTTGGGTGGAGCAGCTCGTTCCAACTATGCATGGTCTTGAAAAAAAGTTAATCACGTGACTTGTCACCTGACTCCTACTAGCATGGGGGAGGAATTGAGAAATCACAAGTTCACCAAAGGACTCAGAATTTTACAGGCCTGATGCTGTTAATACCATTATTATTTCTATATAGATTTTTTTTTCCTATGCGGTTATCACCTGTAATGACGCCAGGGTCAAAGATAAAGAACTGCAAGTTTAGCAACTTGCTGGTTCAAATTCCGGTCTTTTTCCGGGTTATCACCCGGCAACTAATGAAGACAAATTGAGGCTGTTCGTATACTTTTTTATAACGGGGAGGGAAACAAGTCAAACATAATCATATTTGGGTGGGGTGGGGGGGGGGTCTAAGTGTGTGTATGTGTGTATGTGTGCGCGTGTGCGTGTGTGGAAGTGACTGATGGCCGAGCGAAGTGGAATGTGGCTGCGCGCAGGCACGTAGCTAAAAGCCCTAATTGGATTATTGGGTCACAAGATCTGTGGCTTTTTTTTCTGGCCCGCAATTGCTTGGCCCAATTAGCATCTCTATCAATAAAACCTCATGAAACCACCAAAGCCCATTCACCCCACCCAAAAAAGAAAAGAAAAAATAAACAATACATCACTTTTCACAAGCCCTTAAATTTGATTATGATAACTGTGTGGGAGTTTTCAAGGCCTCTGGTCTAATCTAACTAATGTATTAGAATCAGAAAGCCTTTAATAGTCACACAATGGGAAACTTTGCAGTCTACAGCAGCAAAATTAAGAGGGGGATAAAAACAAAGTATTCTGTGCATAATAGAAATAAAATAAATACACAAAATAGTACAACCAAAATGGATTTAAAAAGGGTGAGGAGCTGCTGCAGCCGCACAGGGGGGCGCCATGACGGGGGGGGGGGGGGGGGTCACAACAGCTGCAGCTGTAACAAAGCAATTCACATTATAGTCAACGCAAAGCAAAATAAGTTTAATGTTCCGATACTATGACACTGATACCATTTTCCAGCAAAATTCCAAAACATACAGTCAAAGGTGGTTATGACACAGTGCTCCATCTATAAGTGATTAAAAGAGATAACAGCCAATCGCACGTGGAGCCAATCCAACCTCTTTGGTCCCTTGGAACGCGACGCTAGGCTACGCTACGGACCCGTAAACGTCTATGACAGCCATGCAGGAATGGTTGATGATGAGCACGATGAAGCCAAGCGGACTCGGAAGGTCACTGGGCTTCTGCCCTGGAATGTTCCACTTGTGTCCAAGCCGATTACAGGTTCTCCAGAGAGTGTCAATGTCAGGCCTTCTCAACTTTCACCACATGCCTGCTGTCTGAAGATTGTGCACGATCCCTTTTTAAAGACAGACAGACATGGACGTTTTTTTTGGGGCGAGGGGGATTTTTTGAGAACTCTTTATAGAGTAAATGATAGCTTCTACGAATATTCATGCTACAATGATATAAGGTGTCTGCCAGTGCATGCAAGCTACCATCTTGTACTACATTTCATTGTTAATGCGGGCCAACCAAACTTGATTAAATTCCCAAGTCAGTCTCTTTTTGGTCAAAACGGGGTACCAATCATTCAAACTTGTCCGAGTTAAGAAGCACCAAGATAGTAATAATTGAGCTCACAGAAATAATTACCGTGAAATTGTGTGTCAATTTATTTCTAACTTATTCACTGCCATTCATGAATTTATTCAGGATTTGAAAATATGACATTGAGTGCTATTCCCAAATTTGTTCGGGTTTTTTTTTTTTCATGCTTGGGTGCAGGTAAAGCACTGGCCCTTGCCTCTGGCAATGTTTTTTTCTTCTCCACAATGGGGCAGAATTTCCCTGTTTTCCATATTAGCACTATGTTACAAAGCGCTACATAAACCAATATGTATGAATTGCATTGAATTTTGGGCAGCCGCCCTTATTTCAAGCTCATATAATTCCAGACTGATCTAATTTAGGAATTAACTCTTTTTTCTGATAAAAGAAAATAGTCTATTGTTTCTAACGCTGCATTTAATGTTTATGTAGTCCTAAAACCTAATATTCCGTGGGTCCTGGAATTCAAGTGACAATGACAAAACCCCTGGCACTGGAGTGGACACATTTTTGCACATGTCTGGAAGGGAATGAGGTAATTCATTCTCATAAAAAAAATACCCACACATCGACTACAGATTATGTAACCCTGTTCTTTTTCACTGCTAACGTATGTAGTAAATGATATTATGCAATGTTGCAATAAAGTGCAGGAGAGATTTTGCATAGTAGTTGGATATGAACCCTTACAGGGAAACCTTAGGAAAAAAATCCGCCTGTAACACTGTGGACGCAGATGTACCATAAAGTCGATTGCATAGCTTTGTACACTTGACTCTTATAAATTTAGAAACATAGCCATCTGCTTTTCGGCCACAATTGACACCATATGCAAACACACAAGTTATATGCAGGCATGTATGTTTGTGTGTTGCCACCCCACCCATTGATTGGGCGTATTGGAGAAGCAACCACAAAACTAATTACAGAAAGGGGTCACGGTCCACGCGAACTCATCCTCGTTCTACATCATCTCGTTGTCATGTCAAGAGGGTGCAATTACAACACACCACGCCATCACTCTGTTTTTGCAGGTGCTTAAGACCACAATGTCAAACTGAGGCGACGCTTTCCATTTATTTCGGGGATATGGTTTGCGACCGCTGAAACGCACCACCGAGCAAAGCTGTCAAATCCAACATGTGGCAACTCCCCCCCACAAAAAAAAATAAAAGATAAAAATCTGGTTTATGGAATGCAGTCCCCAGTTGTGTCAATTTTCTCCAAATTCAAAGTCGCGCAAAGGGGATAAAACCAACAGACAAAAAAACATTGCAACCTTATCCAGACAAATTCATCATCGTAAAAAAATGACACGAGGATCAATTGGTTATGTCGTGAAGGGAGAAATGTTGTTATCATATGGATGAATGTGAGCTGACATCAGTGCGAGATTAATTTCTGGCAGGTTCCTCAGTGGCTCGACATTCCTGGCTGCGCACTAAATAAAGACATTCTCTCGATTTAGATGGATGCCAAGTGTCACTTGAAGTCGCGTGGAAGATGAGTAATGATCTTAAATCACATCAAAAATGTGGTTACCGTCCCTCGAGGATATCGTTTGCTGAGCAAGCATGTAGTCTAGACATGCACATACAGTTTAAAAGTGCAAAACCTGGACAGTTGATTGCACAACTGTATGTTTTTAATGTTCCTGTTGTGTTTATTATTTTGCTTTGTGTTGACTATGATGTGAAGCGCTTTGTTACAGCTGCAGCTGTTGTGAAAGGGCTATATAAATTTGGATGTATTTTATTGTATTGTAAAAGTCAATGGGAAAAAATTACATTGCTTACCAAAGATGCATCTCAGAAAAATAAATTACTAGACCACTGCAAAGTTATTTTATCATGATTTTTATACTTTTGGTATTCATCGTTAAACGATGAGTTGGTGACGAGTCCGTACGTAACGTCACTAAAGGCCCGCCCTTTACCGTAAAAAAAGACGCATTGTAGCGGTCCTTCCATCACGTCAATGTATTTTGCTGTACTTGTTTGGTCTGGGGACCTCGTGTTGCACCCAAAAGCCGCCAGAAGGGCGTCCAAGCTCCATATGAGGAATTTATCAGCCTGTGGAAACGGAGGTGGCCACAGGAGGTCGCCATTTTGTGCCTCTTTTTTGGGTGAGAGATTTTCCCCCAATGTTGCCTCAAAATGGCAAAAATAAATTATTTAATCGATTGCAAACATGTATGCTTTCCTCTTCCAGCAGCCACAGACTCCATTTCCCACTGTAGAAGAAGTAGTGCATCAACCCAGCCTCTACTCTAGCGCCTTATAATGTGGTGTGCCTTATATCTTGGAAAACTTTTCTATATTTAAACTGCATATCATATTTGGAAAACGTTTTTCATTCATTGAACATGCGCCTTATAGTGCAGTGCGCCTTATATATGGAAAAAAAGTTTGAAAATACATCATTCATTGGGGGTGCGTCTTATACTCCGTTGCGCCTTATACACCAGAAAATACGGTGGCTATTTTTACGCCTGCAGAGACTCCGTCAACAATGACGGAAGACAAAAGGGTAATAAATGGAGGTGGGGGGGACAACAACAAGGAGAAAATCTGAGCGGCCAGATGATGACAATGGCAGAGAATAAAGGAGCAATGCAACACATTGCTATGATGGAATGTAATGACGGCATTTGAAGGTGGAGAAGGAGGAGGAGGGGTGGGTAACATTGTAGCAGCTTTCCAGAATGACTTTACAAAGAGAAGCACGCACCCCTGTGACTTCCTTTTGATATGTCGTCTAATCCGTTGAGCCTTTGTAAGGTAGGATAAATCAAAGTAGCAGTAGAAGAGCTTAATAAAGTCAGACGTATAATGTAAGCCAATGTCAGTGCGCCAGGATTTCATTCGAGGAAGAAGACGTAGGTTTTCCGTAATTTCTGGTAAAAAATAAGTGGGAATGGTAAGCAAAGAGGGGAAAAAATGCATGTCTTGGTGTGCACGTGTGTGTCAGCGTGAAGGACTGCAGCGCTTGCTAATTATACAGTGCACGAGAGAGCTAGTGAAAGGGTCACTTAAAAAAAACAGAAAAATTTATAGGCACGGTATGATACATAATGTTTACATTTAATTTTATTTCGGAAATGGCCTTTTTTTTTAAACGTGTCAATAATTATTATAGTAGAACATTTATTTTTTTTTATTTTTTTTACAGGATGCTTACACCTTTTTTTAAACAGGTCACAAATTAAATTAAAAAAAAAGATATTTTTTAAAATTATCTTGAAAATCTATAATATAAAAAAATCTCCAAATAATTAACAATAAATTAATTCAAATAATATGGAATGAAAATTCATTATTATTCTAAAAAAATAAAATAAGGTTGCTTACATATTTTTTAAAACAGGTCACAATTTTTTAAAGTAAAAAAAAGTTTTTTTAAATCATCTTGAAAATCTATAATATAAAAAAAAATCCCCATATAATTAAGAATTAATTCAAATAATATGGACTGAAAATGTATTCGTATGAAAAAAAAACATTCTTACACATTTTTAAAAACAGGTCACTAATTCTTAAAATTAAAAAAGTTTTTTTTCAAAAGCATCTTGAAAATTTATAATACAAAAAAAATCCCCAAATAAGTAAGAATTAATTAATTAAAATAATATGGAATGCAAATTTATTATTATTAAAAAAAAAGAACATGCAGTCAATAAACCGACACTGTTGACATATTCCCCAATGTTGGGTCACTCCGGCGCCTGTAGCAAGAGCCCACAGAATGTGTGCACGTGTGTCCATTTTCAGCAGAAGCACCTTGTGACCCTCATGACTTCATCGGAAAGCCTCCTGAATAAAAAGGAAAAAAAAGGTTCCCGTTCCCATTTTCCCGCTTCTGTTATTTTCCTCATCAGGTGCCAAATCAAGTTCGCGTGCTGTATGGGGAGCACATGTCATTGATGGGGACTGGCTGTAGACGAAGGAACACATATTTATTGGGGAGGGGAAAACATCCGAGCGTTCATGAATCAAAGTGGAAATGGTCCCGATTGAAGATGGAAGGGAGGCGACGGAAGATCGAGTTAAAAAGGCAACATCATCCCCAAAATAAAACAACAGCATGGATGTATTTATGGACGAGGCCTTTGAAGGACGTCTGGGGACGGTCTTGGGAACATCTGTCTGAATTAAAGGCGCAGGATGGCGTCAACTTTGCAGACGACGTACATAAACGAGGACGCTTAACTTTGCATTTAACGACCGACTAGATGCCGATTAAATCCATCACTTGGCTCCAATATCGGATCAATCAGGCAGATGCGTTTGTGTTGGCGCTTGACGAGAAATTGTGTGACATTAACAGAGTGGAATGAATATGATTAAGCACATCCAGTGACAACCGGGAAAGCATACATTCAAGAACAACAACTAAAACTAAAAAAATATCTTGATGATGTCTTGAGACAAGTTTGTGACTGGATCAATTGAAATCACAGGTTAAAACATAACTTGTACTCAAGCATATATACTTTATCCTCTGTGAAGAACATCATATTCGTGCTGTACTGATAAGTTCGGATGAGTTGAGTCAACTCACTGAAGCCAAAATCCATCTGTCTTACACTGCGCCCAGGTGGCCAAGACAGACATCGCAGATAGAGAGGCAATATGAGCATTTAAAGGACAACCGACGTCTCCGGACAAGTTGTCCATAATTTGTAAAATGGCTTCAAATGACTTCTACTGAGCGTATTTTAATAAGATTCCACCACATATAGCTATATTTTACGTTTTAAGACTCACGCTGAATATTCAGGAAGTCTTGTTTTTGAGTTGGTGACGAGTCCGTACGTGACGTCACTAAAGGAACGCCCCTGACCGAAAAAAAGACACATTGTAGCGGTCCTTCCATCACGTCAATGTATTTTGCTGTACTTATTCGGTCTGGGGACCTCGGGTTGCACCCAAAAGCCGCCAAAAGGGCATCCAAGCTCCATATAAGGAATTTATCAGCCTGTGGAAAGGGTGGTGGCCACAGGAGGCCGCCATTTTGTGCCTCTTTTTCGGTGAGAAATTTTCCCTCAATTTTGCCTCATAATGGCACGGTATAAATTCTTTAATTGATTGTAAACAGGTATGCTTTCCTCTTCAGAACTATTTGAATCATATACATAACTGGATGTTTAACAAGAAAGCATATTCACCGAATTTGAAGCCATTGTATTGATTCTCCAGCAATGCAAGACGTCTTGGCGTGACGTCACGAACTGGGGGCGGGACTTTCTGAAAATGCCCAATTCGCCGCTCAATTTTTTGCAGATTTTGGACACTTTAAGTCATTTTTATTGGTGTTTTGCATTTGAATAAAAATATCATACTGCGTGTTTTGGGTATTTTAGATGCTATAAAATGTTTTTCTCATGTCAGTTAAGAAACAAAAAAGTGACGTCGGTTGTCCTTTAAATCCAAAAACAATTTGGGCCTTTTTAACTTTTGCTTCAACAATATTCATGCTGATATCGCGCTAACACTCACACGTGCATAGTTTTTTTTTTTTTTTTGGACAGAAGTAGTTCAGAGCCACCGTGATATTCAGTTGGTGTTTAGTGCACTTTACCATAATTGTCATGTCTCTGCTGGTGAGAGATGATAAAAAAAATCAATCAATCAATAAAAAAATTTAAAAAAAATGACGGAGACTTGACAGCCCGCAACCCCGAAATTTTTTTATCCATCAAACGACACTCGCAAAGGCTTGCGGCTTTCCTGCTTCTGTAAACGTCAAGGAAAGCCGCAGAATATTTGCGGTGACAACAACCCACGAGGGCCCCATTCAAACTGATCCGAAAAACCCTTTATTTACCTTGCACGCTGGGAGCGCTCAGACCACACCCCACCCCCATCCAAAAATAAAAAAATAAAAACGTGCATCGGTATAAACTCAATAGAGTGTGAGAACTACAAAGTAAGATGACTCACTGGAAGGTAATAAAGCTAAGTAGAATTTAAAGGCAATTTCTTACATGTGTAATTTAGCATTCCAAAGCATTTTAAAAATAAATAAAAAACATGTCCAAGACTATGAAAGTAATCATAACCCAAACAAACAGCATGTTGCTTAGTGTTATCATCTCGACATTCTTTCCCCAAAAAGGAACGTTTAATTTCTTCCAGGCATGGAAATGAGAGAATTTACAAGAAAAAATAAATGATTGTCTTGTTTCCTCCAGTACAGTTGGGGATGTTTTTACACAACCCGTGCTACTCAACATCAACTACAACATTTTTGTGGATCATTTTGGAGATTTTTCAGCGCGAGTGAGCAGGTCGCGAAGGTCACGGAAGTGCAACACCGGAGCGTTACATTTTAAAAATGACTGACGTGAATGTTTACTTATCTCGTGGACTACGCAGATCGCATATTTCAAGGAATCGGGCGGATTGTCAATGGGAGTTGAGTGGAAGGGGTAACAGATGACCACAGACGACCTGCGCGAGGGGCTGACAGGTTGTTCTGAACGAGATCGATGGAAATGCTCCAGAAACATCAACCCAAGCGAGAAAAAACTATGCTGAAAAAAACCCAAACATCATGTTCTACAATGCCCCTTGACGCCTTGTTAAAAAATAAAAAAACTTGCTCTTTGGAAGCCACCATTCAGAATTGCGTTCCAGACGTCGCCTCCAAACATCTGGGAAAAAAAGCGGAGGAGGGGGAGAAAAAAAATAGCACACTTCTGAACGTCAAACAGAAGGACTCGGTACAGAGTGGGGGGTGAAAAAAAAAATACATATCCGGTCTAAAGTGTGACAAGTGATGGCCGGATGAGGATTTTAGCACTCGCTCTTACATGGAGCAGGCAACCATGTGTCAGGGACATTTTTTAGTCCTGAACACAAATGTTGGTTTCAGTTGAAGAGAGAAGGAAGCATTTTGGGACCGAGGTGCTAGCTTTGCTTTCCATGGGGAACGGCCACATTCCTTAGGAAGAGGTCAAAAATGCTCCTCGCTGGCTTTTCTACATAATAAGCTGTCCCCTTGCACTTTTTTCACCAATGACTGCACTCCAGTAGAATGCGCCGCCAATGGACAATTTGAGTCACGATTGATCCATCAGGCCCTTTTTTTTTTCATAAATAAGATGTTGAGTATGACCTTTGTCAAAAAAAATGCAAACATGACAGTGAAAAACTGCACCAAACATTAAAGGACAACCGACGTCTCCGGACAAGTTGGTCCATAATTTGTAAAATGGCTTCAAATGACTTCTAGTGATTTAATAAGATTCCACCGCATATAGCTATATTTTCCGTTTTAAGACTCGCGCTGAATATTCAAGAAGTCTTGTTTTTGAGTTGGTGACGAGTCCGTACGTGACGTCACTAAAGGACTAATCAATCTAAAGCCATTGTTGTGATTCGCTAGCAATGCAAGACGTCTTGGCGTGACATCACGAACTGGGGGCGGGACTTTCTGAAAATGCCCAATTAGCAGCTTAATTTTTTTGCAGATTTTGGACACTAAGTCATTTTTATTGGTGTTTTGCATTTGACTAAAAATATCATAATGCGTGTTTTGGGTATTTTAGATGCTATAAAACGTTTTTCTGAAAGTGACGTCAGTTGTCCTTTAAGTTATTTAACCGAAAACAATTCCTGAGCGATATGGTTGCCAACCACAATGCATCCCAAGGGGTACGCTTCTGTGATTGCTTATCATCCTGGCCGCAACACTAGTTACAACCAAGTCGTTATTTTCACTTAAATGTTTTGTACAACAAAAAGCATCAAAGAAGCGGGATTTTTAGCACTTAAAATGTAACACACATGATGTATGTCAGTAGCAGATGGCAAAGGAGGGCTTTCCCTCCAGTTTACACACCTGCTGTCCATCTCAATAAGTCACGTTAAGGTCTGTCAAGCGTTCGTCGGATTATTTTTTATCCCGATTCTGACGTTGTCGTCAGGTATTGAATTCTCGATCTTGCTGAGCAATGCCACATAGATTCTTGCCTCATTATTTTTCTTTTTTGCATTTTAACTGTAAAGTATTTTCCCCATCATTTCATTTCGAAATGTGAACTTGGAACATTTGTTGGGTTCCTGCAGTTCAACTCATCTGAACTCATCAGGGTATGTATGCTATATAAAAACATAAAAGCCAGCGCCCTTGTGGTTTTACCAACACGGGCGGGGCACACTAGTTCCATCTGTATATTTAAGGCTGCTATTTTGAAAACCACTACTTATTTCTTTGTGGTAAACTCAGCCAAAACAGAGACAGAACGTATGCCCGCCGTGAGGGGTGACCACCATGTAACACGCTCTGAAAAGACCACCACTCTGCACGGCCAGACCCCAATTCAAGAGAGTAATGACTGACTTTCAGACGTTTGATCCTCTATAAATAAATGGAAAGAACGGAAAACGAGCGGAAGAGGCAGCGCGTCGCCGATACGGCGAGACAATAAATGGGTGGAATGTTGAAAAGGCAAACATTGAAAAGTAACGCTAATGTGCGAGAAGGAAGCTGCAATTAGCGCGTTTCTAATTGGAAGCACAAACGGAGCTGGAAAGGACAATAAAGGTTGGATGAAGCCAAGGAGGCGTACACTCAATTTACATGTTGTAAGCAAACAGGCAATTTTCTCACAAGAACGCTAGTTATCCCGACTCTGATCTTCGGAATTATAGGGCTCTCGCTTTCAAACTGACATCCAGTCATGGTACCACCCCAAGGTGGCCCAGCTAGCCACCCACAAGATTCACATCCCAGCAGACGATTACCCTTGAATGCAATGTTACTTTCGAGGAAAATAAATGTTTGGACAGATGTAGGCTGAACAATAGCATGGGAGGTTTATTTTATTTTGGGGAGGGGTGAATGATAATGTTTATGAGATGGTATATTTGTTGGCTTGATACTAACTTCCTGGTTTGCAGGCGAGAAGACTGCAGAATACCTTTATTTTTTAATCTGAATTGTTAGATTAGATTAGATGAGGCTTTATTCGTTTCACAATGTAGAAATTTACATTTCACAGCAGCAAAAACAAAATACAGGAGCTGCTGTAAAGGCAGCCACTCATGCGGTGCTATCTTGAAGTCAAAAAGTATGTTAGTTAGTTTGTATGCTTTGTCCTATTTAATGGATGGTGACCACTCCAGTGCCAAGGTTTTTGTCATTTTCACTCAAATTGCAGGACCCACAGAATATTGAGTTTTAGGACTACAAAAACAGTCAATGCAGCGTAAGAAACCTTAGACTGTCTTCTTTCATCAGAAAAAAAATGAGTTAATTACTAAATTATATAGGTCTGGAGTTATCCGAGCTTGAAATGGGGGCAGCTGTACATAATACAATCAAATACCTGTACATATACTGTATATTGATTTATACAGGGCTTTAACAACAGCTGAAGCTGTAACAAAGCGCTAACACGGAAAAAAGGGAAATGATGCCCCTTGTGGAAGGACATGGCCAGCGTTTTATCAGCACCCAAGCATTATAAACCAAAACCCGAAAAAAATCGGGAATGGTGCTCCATATCACACTTTTCAATTCCCAAATTTGGGAATGGTAGTGAATGAGTTAACTTGAATTGAACTCCCGCCGTAGTCAATAATTAAACCTAAATATGACGTCTGAACCACCTGCCCATTCATATAAAAAAAGAGTAATTATCCTTTTATAGACCCTTAAAATAAATGAACAAGCAGACTGGAAAAACAGGTACAAAGAAGAGGGATTTATGGAGCAGAGCATTAGGGGGGAGGGACGCTTGTTTATCCACCCCGACTGCTTTTTTTTAATGAAGCATCTGATTGTTTTGGCATTTGAACCGGACATGACGCCAACTACGAACCTGTTGCAGTGGCATGCAGACTAAATTTGAACTGTTTTTTTTTCTAGGTAACATCCATCCCTACCTTGGACTAGCTGGCAAAGGTTTATCAGCAAAGTGTATATGTAACAATGGAAAAAACACTTTTGAGTGAGAGACATACGAAAACTACTTCCAGATTTGGGATGACGGACGGAATGTGACACATAAGATTTTGTCAATGCAGCTTTTTAGTCGTTCTCTTTGCTAAACTGGCCCTCACTTCTGGGCCAAGAGACTTTAAAAAAAGGGCTCTTTGAAAATTTACCGTGTTCAAAAACACTCAATGTTTTGCATTTACTGAACCGGTTCGCAATCCCTGAGGGAACTCAGAGATATTTATGAAGGATGGAATCATGCAGTTGACCCCATTTTATTAGTTTCATCCGGAACCGTTTTGAGCAGGAGTAGTCAGATCTAGTTCATATTTCCGACTGCCGCTTCTCTGCCATACGGAAGTAGCAAAACAACCACTTTCCTTGTATTCTCTCCCTTTTTTAACAAAAGACAGACCGCTTGTACCGACAACGCCGAGGTCAAGAGGTCAAACACTCCATCAGTCTTCACACCGAAGGTCTGCTACCTTTCTTCCACTGCACGTTAACTGAAATCCTCCCAACGCCGACGGAACAAAAAAGCCTCTGTTCCACTTTCCTTGCCCTCCCCAGAGAAACCGAGCTGCTATTCTCTGACGCTTATAAACACACCCCCACATTCATCTTGGGAAAACAAGCCGGTAGAATGTCAATAAATCACTTTATCATTTGGATGTGCTTTAAAAAAATGACGGGGGGGCTATGTCATGCATACTGTACATTTGGTGCACATATTACATAATATTTTAATTTACTGGATACTGGCACCTTTTCCAAATATCCCAGGAGCAACACATCTGATTCAAATCGGGATTGTCCAAATGTTGCTTCAGAGATGGTGACTGAATCAGGTGCTTTGTGCCTGGGAAAGCTGGAAAATGGTCCTTGAGAGTTTTGAAAGGCGCTTATAAATTATGAATACCATTATAAGAAACCCTTCCTGGGAAGGAGCCAGACTATAAAGTCAAAATTACACACATCAAAAATTATAAAAGTAAAAGTTGTAGACATTCAATCGTGAGGTTTCCACATAAAAGTATGAATATGGACTTCCTATCACAATCATGGCATCAAAGTGGGGGACGTGGACGCAATATGGTGTCAATGTGATTTTGTGGTTTTTAGATCAGTGCAATCGTTTAATTCGCACACACATGCTAATGAAACTGTAAAATGCATCTTTAATGCAACGTAAAATGAAAACTGTAATTAAAATTGTCAACACGCTTTAAGTGCACGTGCGTTATTTTGTTTGTTTACGCACACGCGACAGTGCGAAACGCAAAATTGCTTATGACAGGACGTGACAGTGTGTCGATTGCTAAGGCACAGAAAAGCGTTAAAGTTGTCGACGTGAACAGGAGATAAGTTTTACGCACGCAGCAGACTTTTGAGCTGTCAGTCTTAACACGCAGAGGCATGCAGAAGAGACTCAGAAAAAAAGAAAACAAGGGGATGGGTGGACGGGAGGGGGTGAGTTGACTTACCGAGATATTGTCGAATATCCAGCAGGACTCTGGGGGGACCTCCGTTGAGCTGATAGAAGAGGGACGACAGGCAGAAGACGAAAAGCGTCGCCATGCAGAATCCATACGCTCGGAGTGGGAAACGCCAAGGAATGGAAGCGAGCGAGCACAACTTGTGGTGGTTGCGGTGGTCCTTAAAGTGGGCGAATTGGGGGCTCTGGTTGTTGCTGTGAGGCGGACTACCGCTGTAATTCTTCATCATCTGCTCCTCACGAGGCGCCGTGCAAAGTCACCCATTGGAGAACCATCGGAAAGTCCTACTTGGAAAGAGAAGAGGAGGAGGGGGAAAAAATCCCCCCTCGACCGTCACCGGCTCCTCTGTTGCGCTCCAGTCCGCTCGAGGTGGCTCCTCGCTCGGCTTGCCTCTCTGTGTAGGATCCGGCTCGCCTGTAGCGGTTCTTTACGGGCTGCTTCAGGAGTCCATCCTTCTTCTTCCAGGCCAGCTCTCCGTCTTTTTTGAAGGGTGTCAGATTACTGGACGTGGAAAGAAAGAGGAGGGGGGAGTATCGTGCAGTCAAAAACTTCCAACTTCCATGAATTTGCACATCTGGCTTGGAAACAGCGCCGTCGAGTGGTTAAACGAACACTAAATACAGTACCTGTACAGTGGGGCAATCACTTACAGTCGTCCCTTGTTACTTCGCGGTTCGATTATGGCGATTTTGATGCATCACTGATTTTTTTTCAGAAGAAAAAAACCTTCAGAAAAATTCCGAATGACTCGGAGGTTTTGTACATTGATGTATCTTAATTGGTTTACAGCCACGTGGATTGGCTGTACATCTTCTCAGCCCCTGCCCAGGACACATAACTATTTCGCAGATTTTCATCTATCGCGGGTGGCCCTGGTCCCCATTAACTGTGAAAAACTGGTTACTGCATTTGCAATTTATTTTTACCTTTTCTCCTTTTGCTTATCTGCATTGACTAGCGAATAATGAGTATGTGGAGGTCACTTTTAATTTTGCGCAAGCAAAACACATTTCTAATTTTATTATTCAGAATTGTTCAATTTTTTAGTGCTTAAGTCGCATGGCCTGCAGTGTTTGAGTTGCGGCCGATAGAAGCTCCTTGCAATTATACTTATTTTCTACGTGTCCATTCAATAAATGTCTGGACGTTTATTGCAACTCAGCCTGAAAAAAATTACGCACGACACAGGGATAAAAACAGTCTCTTAATTCAGTGGTCCCCAACCTTTTTTTTGCGCCACGGACCAGTTTCATGTCAGACAATATTTTCACGGACCAGCGGATAAAGAAACTTTCCAAAGACTTTTGGTTTTTACTCATTTTGCTAGCTTACGGTGGGCTCATTTTAGCGGTATGTATCACGTGACCTAGACAAGCGTTTTGACATGCGTCAAGAGTAAGTCATAGGCGGATGCAATCTGGTAATTTTTCATTTTATGTAAATTGTTTCTTTCTGCGTGGCCCGGTACCAAATGACCCACGGACCGGTACCGGTCCATGGCCCGGGGATTGGGGACCTCTGTCGTAATTGATTAAAATGGAAACAAAGACAGACGCTTACCTGAAAGACAAACGCTCCATTTGCTTACCTGGACATCCACGTTGTTGATAGGTTGCAGATTGTTACATTTTTTTAATACTTTCGGATGAAAAAAAAGTAGAGATAAAGAGAGGGATAGACAGAGAGCTAGAGAGAGAGACAGAGAGAGATAAAAAGACAGACAGAGTTTTTTTCTCATTTTTTATTGTTTCAATGCACAAGCAAATTTGTATGGACATTCATTAAGTAGATGAAAAGCAGATAAAACCATCATTTGTACACGTTACAATAAAAACTCTGCGGCTCCTCATTTGTCAAAGCATAATTCATTACACAGGAGGGTATTGCTATCTGTATGGTACTGTACAGCTAATTACAGTTCATGTTATATAGAAAGGAAAAAAAGAGAAAGGGGGTGGAATAACTTATTTAAATATTGATGACATATATAGAATGTGTATTGCATTTCATATATGCAATCAAGACGGCACAAAGAGGAAGGAATAAGGGAGGGGGGGGGGACTTTAACACTTAATTATGCAAGCTCTTCATTAAGGAGCCACCAAAACCTTTTGCAAAAAAAGTCGCCGCTAGATGAAGTCACCCTCTAAAGTGCATTTAGTGTCAGTATCTTTATTTTTTTTATTCTTTACTAATCACTTGTCTCGCCTTAAACACAGCACCGCATTTGAAACATCCTCTTCATGAAGAGATAAAAAAAGGCGATTGGATGCCAAGTGTGCACTCAGTTTATCCCTGATTTCTTATGTAGCTTTCCACCTGATGTTTGATTTTTGTAACAATGTAAATATGTTGGAATTATACTATTTGATATACAGCGGAACCTCCAAAGACAATTTATAAATTTAAATAATTAGTCTATTTTCTTTTCTATTTCATTTGTCACTGCGGCAGATGTTCTGTTTGCATGTGGAAAAGATAAAGAAAAAGCCAAATGAGGGAGGGTTGTCAAATTGTTTGCCCGATTTTTTTTTTGGTTGCATACATCGATTTTAAACCATCACACTATTGTGTTATCAGAGAGAAACATTTGATTTACATTTACAAACAATGTATTTTTAAAAGTAGAAATTAGACAATGCAGTGTGTGGTTTTGTTATAAATACATTAAAAAAAAAGTATAAAAATAAGATGTGAAAATTCTTGACCAAAATATTATACTTGTCATGTGACCAATAATGTTGCTCGTCGGGGTGAGTTGACTTTAGAGGTTCCACTGTGTAAAATTAGCACTTTGTTCCTAACATCAGCTCTGTCTCTTTGGATGTTTTTACTAAGATACTTAAAAAATGTTTTACTCAGTAAGTGTGAAATTGAAATAAACAGGTTGTATTCGGCACAAAGTAGCGGCGGGGTGTGTTGGTAGAATAAGCCCTTGTCTTGCATTTACCGTATCATCAACATTCATTAAGCTAAGGGAAGAGTTATGGTAAAAAAAATAATGAAAATAACGTGTCAGGAATGCTGATTAGTCATGTGACCCAGACAGCAAATTTCATATCAGATGAACAAAAATGAAGCTATAATACAGACACAGTTTCAGAAAAGAAAGCCACGTGTCACTTGTTGGCATGCATGAGTTCTTCGTCATGAGAGTCACTTCGATTGGCAAAAACGTTTCCTGAAAACTGGCCCTTGGGATGAAATTTTCAGGATTTCGCCGAAAACGCACCAGAGATGAAGAATTGGAATTTTGGAAGAAGCAACAGTTTAGTGTGTATGAAATCAGACCATCCAGTTGAATTTTTTTTGGAAGTAATTGAAAAAAAAAAAACACTTTTCACAAGCCAAGCGCTTGTGACGCGTCCACGAAATGGTTGTGTGCTATCTTACGCAAAGGCAGTCAGTCCTTCGTTGAACACATTTTGAGTGACTTTTGCGTATTTTTTTAAGGCATCCTTTCAAAAGCCAACATTGATTTCAAATTCCCCACCGACACGAGTAAACCCTGCTGGAAAAGCGTTTTGGCAAATAGGAAGTACTCCAGTGCCTACTGGCAATATTTCAAGGGTGAATCTAACTGCGGTGAGTCGATTCACACATCCCGTCGCTCGGCGACCAACTGGGCTTCGCCGAACAAGCGACGGGCGTGCGCGTGATTACGCACGCCCGCCTCCCAGGCGGCGTTCTCCGTCAGGGAGGCCACGCCGCTCAGCGAGTCAACGCCGGCCGACGCCAGGGCGGAGGCGTACATGGGCAGGCCGATGGACACCAGCCAGTCCGAGACGGTACTGACGGAGTTTGACGACGCCGGTCTTCGGCACATCTCGGTCAGACCGCCCGAGGGGATCTGCAGACACAAAATGTGTCTTTTAGAGATTTGATTTCAGTTTTTTTCCTATGTGGAACTGTCGCAGCTTAGAATTGAAGCGGATTTATGTTGGACAGGAGAAGTGAGACAATTTCTTTTTGTCAATGGATGCTACAGCTTTGTGTTTGCTTTCAACATTTAGCTTGTAGCAGACATGCACATTTCACTATGATGTCCCTGATCCACTGTTGAAAAGGATGCTTTGATACTCTCTTCTAGAACTGCTTCATACAACAAAGAAGGTGCAGAAAGTGCTTGAGATTGAATAATAATAATAATAATAGTAATAATAATAATAAGAAGAATACATTTCATTTATTGCCTTTCAAAATTCTCAAGGTCACTTTACAGTAACAGGAAGTTTTTCTGTGGGTGAGCAGCGGCAGCCACACGCGCCAGCGTTCACTCAACCCGGAATAACTGAATTACATAGAAAGCTAGCTATCTGGCTAATCAATAGTTAACAGCTAGCGAAATAGATACAGTAGATAGCTAATAGATAGCTAGCAAATAGCAGCGAGCAAGGTAGGTAGCTAGTAGATAGCAAACCAAGTGCTAGCTTGGTGCCCAGCTAGATAGTTAGCTCGATATGACTGTCTTTGTGATGTCATATTTTGTTGTTTTGTTCTTTTGACTTCAAGATGGCCCCATTAGGGTAGCTGCCTTTCCAGTAGCTCCTGTATTTTGCTTTTCTACTTCTTCCTTTGCTTTCCTCTTCTTTCCATAACTTAGCTGCTGTGAAATGTACAGTAAATTTCTCCACTGCAAGACTAATAAAGGCTCATCCAATCCAAATACCACCTGACAGCCCCCTAAAAAATAACAAAATCTAATGTGATATCAAATTGTGGTAGTGCGTCCTTACGGCCATGCGGTGTTGTTTGCGCAGCTCTCGGACTCTCAGCTGGTCCATGGTGGAGGCCACTTCTTTGACGGGCTGCTTCAGGTCTTCCGAGTAGCGCTGCATCAGAGGTTGGGGGATACCACAGCGGCCGTGCTGGAGGGGAAAGAAGACATGACAGATGATTACCGAAGAAACATTGCCTAATGGCAAAGAAAAAAATAAAATAAAAACAAATGCCGTTCTTTTATTTACATGAACACAATCGGTATGTAAACGAAAGGACATCCAACAGGGGACTCTGGTTTTGGTTGGCAAGCACGGAGCAGAGACGTGTTGAGAAAATGTTTTGAAAGGACTAGTAGGGAGGGAAAGCCAAAACAAAAAGAAATAATCACAATTTCCCGGACCAGGAAATGGCCAGAAAACAGCACCCTGAACAAAAATGACAACATCTCCATTTTTGGCTAAAGCTATAAGAATCACAGTTGGTCGGAATGCCGGTGTGTAAGGTTGTTTGTCTCAATATATAACTGACTGGCGACCAGTTTGGGGTTGTGGTCTGGTTCAGGTTACCTTGTCTGAGTACGGCTCCTCCGTGAGATCGATGCCCTCGGCGTCCAGCCTTTGCTCCAGCAAGGTGAGCAGATCAGGACTCATTTTAGAATGGGATGCCTTCCTCGTCACCCCCACTTTTCCGCCCAGGTCTTGGAGCCACAGGGGCGCCACCGAGGCGCCCGCGTCCTCTAGCGAAGACTTACGGGGGTTGCCGGGGCTGCTCGGGACCTTGGCGGGAAGTGGCGGGGCCGGACGGGTCGCACACCGTGTAACGGGACTGCTCGGGTGGGAACGTGTAAGCGAGTGCGTCGGGGAAGGGGCAGGGGAAGGCGAAGAGGGCACGGAGAGCGGGGGGTGGCAGACCCCGTTAGTGAGTCTTTCTCTGGATTTCTTGGCGGGAACGGGAGGCGGGACGGGTGGTTTTTTGGCATGAGTCCGTGTGAGCCTTGCGTTGGACTTAGGGGGGCTCGGGGCTATGGTTGTAGGACAAGGCGGCCTCAGGGGCAGTTGTGAGGGTACAGGTGGTCTTTCAAGTCTTGGTTTTGGACTCACCGGTGGATTTGCAGTACAAGACGAGGAACTCGAACTCTCCTGAACGAGTCCACTCGAATCCAACCTGGGTTGGTCTTTCGTTAATTTCACCTCCTCATTCTGGTCTTTCCTAAGCTCCCAGTGCAGGTCTCCTAAGGAATAAGAGCGTTTCCAGGAACCGTCAGGCTGGAAGGGTTCTTCCAGGTCCTCGCAGCTACGACTGGATGGGATGGGGGAACATCGATGGGCTTTGCGGCGCCCCTTCAGTGAGGACTTGTTGAAAAGGTTCTTGGAGCGCTGGTTCTTTGTGTTCTGCTGCAAAGCCTCACTGGAGATGGTCATTGGAAGAGTAGGATAGTCTGGAGATTGGCCTGGAGAGCGTCCTGAGCAGGAGGCCTTTTTGCTTTTACCTGAAAAATAAAAAAATAGTCACATTTATTTTGAAGGATGCAACTTTTTAGTGTCATACCAGAGCACAGGTACAAAAGTAGTTAAATCGCAAATGGCTAAGTTCTATTTCTATGCATTCTCAACTCATTCGCTGCCATTCCCAAATTTATTCGGGAATTGAAAAGCATGACATTGAGTGCCATTCCCGAATTTCTTTGGTTTTTGGTTTTTTCTTGCTTGGGTGCCGATAAAGCACTGGTCAGACCTCTGGTAATGTTTTTTGACTTCCACAAGGTGGTAGCATTTGCCTTTTTTCCATGTTAGCAGTTTGTCACAGCTTCAGCTGTTGTTTAAGCGCAATATAAATCAATATGCATGTATTGTATTGTATTTTGCACATCTGCCCCCATTTCAAGCTTGCATAAGTCCAGACCCATATAACTTAGGAAAAAACTTTATTTTCTGATGAAAGAAGATAGTCTGAGGTTTCTTACGCTGCATTAAATATTTATGCAGTCCTAAAACTCAATATTCTGCGAGTCCTGAAATTTGAGTTAAAATGACAAAAATTCTGGCACTGGAGTGGACACATTTTTGCACATTGGCAGTGAATGAGTTAACTGTGTCATTAAATAAAATCACATTAGCAGAGCTCCACCCCTTTCCACCCCTTTTGCGGAAATACAAGGTAATGGCATCAATCATGATAGAATGAAAAGCGGAAGCAACTTACCATCTCGTCCTTTGAGTTACAAAGCATGATGGGTGAAAGAGGTGAAAACAGCCATATTAAAGTTGCAATGGGATGGACAGAGAGAAATTTCGGCGGATGGAATGAGATGAAATGGCATCGCAGTACCGGAAAATGTACATAAAAGATAATTTAAAAAATGACGATATTATTAAATCGAACGGGATTGCTTATTGATCCATGAGGAAAAGAAATTAAGGCATTTTGACCCAGGCTGGTTCATTAAATACGTCAATGTGACTGCAGTCGTCATCCAAGTTGCTTGATAACATGGAACAACGACACTCAAAAGGCATAAAACACGGTGCGCGACATGATTTCCTCCAGAGGAGAATATTCAGGGATCAACTGTGTCATTATTTCTCGACAAGCGTCAATATGAAGCTTTGCTTTCGCTTTTTTTTAACACCGAGCTTGGAAAAAGAACATGCAGAAAATGTTAAATGTTTAAACAAGCGGGAAATTGGTGAACGTTTGAAAGGCGTGAAAAGGAAAACAAGAGACGAATGAAAAAGCAAGCAGCGACATCTTTATTGTTTTTTTTGGTTGGGGGGTTGGATAGGGACTTTTTGTTTTGGTTCCTTTTAAAAATTCCATCACCTCAGTCACACAATAACCATAGCCAATTCCCAACCACACACAGTTAGGCCCTGTATTTACACCAAAAAAAGCAGCAATCAAGAGAGGAAGAGTGTTTTTTTGACAGAGCAGTGATTTATGGGTTTCGGATGTTAAAAATATGCGGGAGGAGGAACGTAAAATTCCCGCCGCATTCCCGCAAAGTTTCGGCACACATCGGTTGCCATTGTGCAATCCAGTATCGTTAGGAAAAGAGTCAATCGTTATCACTTAGC
Organism: Hippocampus bargibanti; assembly: GCF_051943395.1. Taxonomy (NCBI): domain Eukaryota; kingdom Metazoa; phylum Chordata; class Actinopteri; order Syngnathiformes; family Syngnathidae; genus Hippocampus; species Hippocampus bargibanti. The sequence goes on from NC_142752.1 coordinate 6,341,463, forward strand.
AGAAATATTCATAATCGTCCCCTTTGTACGCCGTCATCAATGTGGAATCCACAGGCGGGGTTTGAGCTTGGAATTCTTCGATTGGCAGCGAGTTTGTTCTCGTGAGAACATTTGTTGTTTGCATTGGGGAGGCGTTCTCCCTTTGGCCGTGGGCTCCCAGAACCGAGGGGGAGACCAGGCTTACTGGTCTGGGGCCAGGCTGCTTCCCAACTACATGCCGACTTCGGTGCTGATGGCACAGAAGGCCTACAGGGATGGAAAGAGTGATGAAGAGAGGGAGACGAGAGGGAAATGTGGGTCATGAGACGGGATTTCCAGAGCAGGGGATCCCAAACTGCAGCTCCTCGGGGGGGGGGGGGGGGGGGGGGGGGGGGTTATTAACTCATTCACTGCCAGACATGTGTCCACTCCTGTGCCAGGGTTTTTTGTCATTGTCAATTGAATTCTAGGACCCAGAGAATATTGAGTTTTAGGACTACATAAACATTCAATGCAGCGTTAGAAACCTTAGACTCTCTGGTTTCATCAGAAAAAAAGTTGATTCCTAAATTATATGGGTCTGGAGTTGTATGAGCTTGAAATGAGGGTGGCTGTCCAAAATACAAGACATACATATTGGTTTATATTGCGCTTTAACAACCGCTGAAGCTGGAAAAAAGCGCTACAATGGGAAAAAAAGGGAAATTATGCCCCCTTGTGGAAGGGAAAAACATTGCCAGAGGCCATTGCCTTTATCGCGCTTTATCGGCACCAAAGCATGAAAAAAAACAACAACAACAAATTCGAGAATGACGCTCCTCGTCATATTTTCAAAACCCGAAAACAAATTGTGAATGGCAGTGAATGAGTTAAATGGCGCCCCGATCAAAATATCGATTGGGGCGCACAGTCTATTGAGATTGATTGTTGTTAAAAAAAAAAATTAGTTATCGTGAAGCAGACCATCAGGTCTATTATAAAAAAAGAATTTATGTACAAAAGCAAATATATATATATATATATATATATATATATATATATATCTCATCTCATCTCCCGTACCGCTTATTCCTCATGAGGGTCGCGGGTGTTGCTGGAGCCTATCTCAGCTGTCTGCGGGCACGAGGCGGGGGACACCCCGAATTGGTTGCCAGCCAATCGCAGGGCACACAAAGACGTACAACAGTCACTCTCACACTCACACCTAGGGACAATTTGCTGTGGTCAATCTGCCTGCCATGCATGTTTTTGGAGTGTGGGAGGAAACCGGAGGACCTGGAGAAAACCCACGTGGGTCCGGGGAGAACATGCAAACTCCACACAGGGACGCCGGACCGGGACGCGAACCGGCGACCTCTGCACTGTGAAGCCGGTGTGCTAACCACTCGACTACCGGGCCGCCCTATATATATATATATATATATATATATATATATATATATATATATATATATATATATATATATATATATATATATATATATATATATATATATATATATAAAACTAGATTATAAAATTATTTGATAAAAGCAGAAAATAAGTCATTTTAAAGTCAGGAATTTTCCAAGAATACACTTTTACTATCACAAACTAATATGCTTTTTCAGAGGGGGAATAAAATGTTCAAAGAAAAGTGCATGGGAAACAAAAATACGACTTGCGCAAAAAAAATTATGGGGAAAAAAAAAGTCTGAATTTTTCAATTTAAAACATACAATTTAGAGTCACAAAATCGACTTTTTTTTGGTTGTTGTTGAGTTGTAGCAGTTTGGGAAACCAGCTGTGGATGGACAAAGGTAGGAGGCGGCAGATCGAGTGGTTACAAGAAATTCAAAATGATCAGACAGCGTTACAGAAGTTTGTGATGGGTGGAGTTAGAAATGCAGAAGCGGGAAGAGATGCGGTGCAGACGTTGCCATCATGAAAGCGAACCCCGGTCAAGCCAACATTACCATTCTCCAAATTCTCATTGCTTTCGTAGCAACCCGAGTCCCGCGGGGAGTCTCCGATCAGGCCCAAGCCCTCGGACAGCAACTTCTCCTGGGAGCTCGATAGGCCGCTGCGCTCCGGATCGCTGCTGCCTGGACACGGAGGAGTGAAAAAATATTTTTGTTTTCTTCACATAGTGTTTTTCGCGACACACGGTGCAGCATCCACTTAATGAGAGTCCAGATTTGTTCTTAAACCAATCAGAACGTATGCGGCTGGATGGATGCATGGGTTGAGGAGCTCGCAATGACAAGAAAGGAGCGTCAGCGCAGAGCGCCGATGCGTATGTGGAACTACCGCGGCTTGGAATTAAAGCGGAAAAGAGACAATCTCTTTTCGTCAATGGATGCTACAGCTTCTTGTTTGCTTTCAACGTTTAGCTTGTAGCAGACATTCACATGAGGTCTCGGATCCACTGGTGAAAAGAACGCTTTGATCCTCTCCTCTTTTATCTAGAACCGATTCATGCAACAAAGAGGGTGTAGAAGTGCTGAAGATTGAATGACTGTTTGTGTCTTTTGTTGTGTGTCACATTTGTTATTTAGTTTTTTCTTTTTTACTTCAATATGGCGCCGCGAGTGTAGTTGCCTTTACAGCTGTATTTGTTTTTCTACTTCTTCCTTTCCTTTTACTCTCATAACTTTGATGCTGTGAAATGTACATTTCTCCACTGCAAGACTAATAAAGGCAAATCCAATCCAATCCAATCCAGAGATGCTCAAAGGCAGTTGTTAGAAACCCGATTTTAAACAATAACATCATTTGTGATTCCTTACTGTCGTATTCCTGCAGCAGTTCCACGGCTGTGAGCAATACCGCTCGGTGTTGGGGGTCTTTAATGTTCAGCTCGTCCAGGTCTTCTTCTTCCAGCAGCTTGAACGTGTCCAAGTCCTCGTAGCCGTTGAACAGGAACGTGGGCATGTGCTCCTGCGTGGATAGGACGGTCATGAGAAGCTGACCATTTCAATTCTAAAACAAGGCGGCCATTTTTTTTAATATTATTCTTATTTTTAATTCAATATGATGATAATATGGACTGGCAAATGAAGCAAGTCAGCTGCACGAAATATGCAAAGCACCATGTGACACGAAAAAAAAAATTGTGGTCCAACATGAGGTGGAAATTACGTATGTTAACACAAGGTTGGTTTGTCGCCCCCATTCACCTTTTTGGGCCCCTCCGGTGTCAGTTTGGACATAAGATTGAAGTGTGGTTGTGACAGTGGGTGTGAATGTTTATGTGATGGCGTAGCTTGTAATTTCCTGCGCTAAATTTAGCTCTGCTGGTCTATAATTTCTTTCAATGTATGTGGAACAATGTTTGTGCTTATGATTACTTCCCTTTGAGGACGCCATGTCAAAATATTTTAGCACATTATTTGAGGAGGTTTGGGCACGAGGCGCATCCCCCTCTCACCTTGAGGTTAATCCGTTCCAACAACTCCTCCACAGACGCCGGCTTGGGTGGTCGTCCTTTCCGCCGCCGCCGCAGTGGACGTTTGGGCTTTTCTTCTTGCTCGCATAGAACGTCCACATAGATGAATTTGAAGGTGCCCACCTTGTTGTTAAGCAGGCCCATCCAGGTGCCCATGGGCGGCTTGCTGATGATGTCAATCACGTCGCCGCGCTGCAGGATGTCGTCAGAAAGAAAATTCAAAAGGTGCTTCAAAATTATCAGCGGAAACATTATTGACATATTGATGATAGGGGGAAATTTCACCTTCAATTTGAGCGAGTCTGAGTCGTATGGGCTCGGCGTGAAGTCCGTGTGTACTCGAGCGCGGCCGCAGAACGGTCCCCGGTAAGGCGGTTCTTCGTCGTCACCATCCTCCGATTTGACGCTTTCTCTGTTGCTGGCTGAGGAGTCGGTGGTGCTCACCGTCTGCCCGCCTGGACACCAAAGACGGAAATTTATTTAGCAAAAATGATTGTGCATTTGCTATGACCAGATGGTATGCTAAGACATTGTGAGATAAAATAAAATAAATAAACACAGAAATAAATAATTAAATACATCAATAAATAAATGACAGAAATAAATAAAATAAATAAACTAAATAAATAATGAAATAAGTACATGTATAAACAGATAAGTAAACAAACAAATAAATAAATAAATAAATAACTAACGAACTAAATAAATAGACCAATAAATAACCAGATAAATAGATATACAAATAAACAATTTCATAGTTAGATAGTTAAATAAATAGACTAACTAAATAAATAGATAAATAAATATACAAATAAACAATGTCATAGTTAGATAAATAAATAAATAAATATAATAATGAAACATAAATTAATGAAATAAAGAAATACATAAATAAATAATGAAATAAACACATATATAAACAAATAAGTAAAACATAAAACATAAATGAATGAATAAATAAATAAATAAATAAATAAACAAGTACCCGAATAGATTGATAAAAATATAAATACTACATAAATAAACAGACAAATACATAACTGAATAAATACATAAATAAAATCAATAAACACAAACAAAGAAATAACAAAATAAATAAATACATAAATATATGAATGGATAGCAAATAATCATTTCTTGATCCGAGATGAAACGGTTTTCAGTACTTGTGAAACATTCACAGTGTTTTTAAAAGAACTCCTCAACATGGCCCACTTTCGGACTCCTCTTCCCTCCATAATTACAATCGTATGTTTGCCAGTGTCTGCGTGTTCCAAACAGCTTGACACTTGCTACACTGACCAAGACTTCAAGTTTGGAAAAATAGCGAATGTTTGATCACACAGGACAGTTTGAAGAACTCCCGAGTTGTAACCGGACGGATGAGGTCAAGGCCGTTGTCCAAAAGCCCGCTATTTATTATTACCGCAACATGGCAACGGTGAAAGTGTGGTAGGTAAAATATTAAAGCGCTCACTTGAAAGTAAACAACTTACTCATTGAGCTTTGACCGCTCAGTGAACTTCGGAGACTTTCCACTGAGCCGCCCGCCTTGAGTTTGGGTTTCTCCAGGGAGTCGCTGTCAGGCTGAAGGGACTGTGGCGAACCAGGTGTTCCATCCGGACTTGACTGTAAAGCAAAAGATATGTTAAGGCAAGCGGGTGGGGGAGAAGGAAAAATGCATAGTTATTACACACAAGCCTATTTTGGATTTTAACTCATTCACTGCCATTCACTAATTCATTCAAGAATTAAACATGACATAGAGCGCCATTTCCAAATTAATTTGGGTTTTGTTTTTTCTTGCATGGGTGTCGGTAAAGCCCTGGCCAGACCTCAGGAATTTTTTTCCCTTCCACAAAGGGCCAGCAGTTCCCTTTTTTCCATGTTAGCGTTTTGTTCCAGCTTCAGCTGTTGTTAAATTGATATATGAAGCAATATGTATGTAATGTCTTGTATTTTGGACAGCCGCCCTCATTTCAAGCTCATGTAAATTAGGAAATAAATTGAAAATAGATGCCCGTAAAATGGCGCCAATCACTTTTTTATTACTCATTCACTGCCATCCCCGAATGTATCTGGCAATATTTATTCCCTTCCTCAAGGAGGAATCCTTACCTTTAATAAACCAATATGTATATATTGCATTGTATTTTGTACAGCCGTCCCCATTTCAAGATCTTATAACTCCAGACCCATATAATTTAGGAATCAACTCTTTTTTCCAGATGAAATACGAGTCTAAGGTTTCTTATGCTGCATTGAATCTTTATGTCGTCCTAAAACTCAATATTCTGAGGGTCCTGATATTTGAGTGAAAATGACCAAAACCCTGGCACTGGAGTGGACACATATTTACACATTGTCTGGCAGTGAATTAGTTAAAATATGTGCTTTAGGTAAAACAATTTAAAAGAAAGTTCCCATTGCAAGATTTAATTGTATTGTAAACAAATGTCATCACCACAATACAGCAGCGACATGACAGAACAACACCAGGTTCGTTTCGGTTATCCACTAGAGGGCATTGTAGCCCACTAAAAATGAACTGTCGGTTTCCATTTCTTTTATTTTTTTTGTGTTTTGTTTAACAGGTAGCAGATGTATGACGCAGGCTTGAAAATGTGGGTCATGATGTTGTGATGACCACCGCCATGGACAGATGTTTTGGACGCTGTCTAATGGAACTTGGAGGACTAAAGCGAATGGCAATGACAAGTCAACTTTTTAACCCGAACGACTAAGCAATCCAAAGGGAGACTTGCATCACTCGAATGGGCTCAGAAAGAAGCCCACACCCAACACAAAGCGGATCCCGTGGTGACAATCCCAATGTGTTCGGAGCAGTGTTTACGCTGTAACCAACACAAATACGTACTCCCACCCACCCACTCTGCGGGCTAATGATGTGGCAGCACAACATCCTGCGAATTGTTTGAAAAGAAAAAGGGAGGATATTTCTTCTTTACAGAAACTAACATACTTAACTCATTCACTGCCATTCCCGAATTGATTCGGGAATTGAAAATAAAATGTGGAGTGCCATTACCCGAATGTATTTGTTACGTTATGCGTATAAAAACGTTATGCCTCAAAACAACATCCGTGACACTCTGACGAAGGCGGAAGTATACGCCGAAACATGTCAGGTATTTGAACACCTACAATACACTGTCTGTAAGAAAATAATCTGTTTTAAATTAGATATCAAGTAGGCAGGATGAACTTAATACAACTACTAATTTATTCGGGATTTGTTTTTCCTTGCTTGCCGATAAAGCGCTGGTCAGACCTCTGGCAATGTTTATTCCTTTCCACAAGGCGGCATCTTTTCCCTTTTTTTCCATATTAGCGCTTTGTACAGCAGGGTACAGCAAGTCCTGAAGAATGAATGACTCTCTGTGTCTTTGTGTTGTCATATTATTTGTTATTTTTGTTTTTCCCAAGATGGGCGGCGCATGAACACGCAGCGGCTCCCCTCTCCCGGCAAATTGGCGTTTCCATGTTTATTATGTTTGTCAAAGTCATTATAAGTGCCTTACGTCCTGGGTCAGAGAGGACAGTAATTTCATCTGTGCTGTATGTCATGCATATTAGCATATTTGACAATAAAGCTGACTGTGACTTTTTGACTTTGTTCCAGCTTCAGCTGTTGTTAAAGCACTATGTAAACCAATAGTGCATTGCATTTTGGACAGCAGCTCTCATTTCAAGCTCATATAACTCCAGACCCATATAATTTAGGAATTAACTCTTTTTTTCTGATGAAAGAAGAGAATGTAGTTTCTAACCTTGTATTGAATGTTTATATAGTCCTAAAACTCAAATTTCTGTGTGTCCTAGAGTTCAAGTGACAATGACAAAAACCCTGGCACTGGAGTGGACACATTTTTGCACAAGTCTGGCAGTGAATGAGTTATTGACTTTCTGGCTATTTTTTATTTCTTAAAACCTCATTTCGAAATGACACGCAGTGAAATATCCGTCCAACCTGTTCGGAAAGCGAGCTGCTGTACTTCTTGGACATGCGCTTCCTCATAGTCTCCTTGACCGACTTCACCTTCTTGCCCAGCGAGATCCGGGAAGTCGCGGGGGACTTGACCACCTCTCTGTAGATGGCCGCCTGATCTTTATTCTGCCAAATCAGGAAGATACAAATATTTTAAAAAATACCTAAATCAGCGTTTTCTTCACACTTTGGTCAGTGTGCACTTACCTGACCATCTGAACCCGTGTTTAGCACATGGAGGGATCGGTTGGAGAGATCAAAGCCGCCGAAGCTGCACGTTCTCTGCAGAGGGAAGAGCCAAAAAACAATCAGCCGCACATTTAACAACTTCCTCATTTGCGCCGGGCAATGAGATTTGAGGTATGACACATAGGGCGAGGCATGATGTCATACGAGACACAGCAAATGGAGGACGGTTATGGAATATGTTATGTGCTTTTTCTCTCTAAATCTTAAAAGTCAATGAGCTGTTTTATGCAGGCTAAAAAAGCCTGACATTCCGTTCCAACATGTGGCTCGAAGAGGGAGTCTGTTCATGTGGCCACAAAAAAAAAATACTCCAAGGAATGAAGGCAGAGTTTTGGGCGCCCTCGGCTGGAGGGGCCTCCATTGCGTGACATGCACAAAGACGGGGGATTGCGATTGCAAACAAAAACACGCACACAGAGTCGTCTATGTGTTAGCTTTAGCATAAACATTCCGAGCCGTTTATGATGAGGGCCGGGAGGGAGTGAGAGGGGGTCTTTATCACTCTCAACATTAATGGGAAAGAAACTATGAAATGACAAGATAACAGGGAGATTCACGCTTATCACAGATCTGACCCCCCCGTCCTCTACAAAGCTGGGAGGACACACACGTGCACATCAAAGTTCACATTCTAAAATTACTCCAACGTTATCTCAGCACAAATTCCAGCATGAAGGTCCTTCAAAAGCAATTGAGGCTTCTTGCACGTTTGGGCGTGCACAGCTGTGGGCCACATTTTTTTTTGTAGAACAAATACATTTGAAGCAGCGTCCAAGAATAATGGGATGGCGATGCTCAGTGACATGGACATGCACCCAAGATTAAAAAATAATAATAATAATTCAGAGATAATTACAAGGAACTGAAAACATCCATAAAAAAGGAAACAGAGGCACGGGCCGCCGTTGAAAAAAAAAGCAAAATAAAAAATACCACAACAGAAAAAAGTGGAGGCCAAAAAAGTTGCTTGGATGAGAACGACCTCACTGGTACACGACAGGATTCAGGTCGCATCGAAGCTGCAGGATAGTCCCCCTGTCTCCACCTCACTTTAATGAATGTAACCTGAACTGGGCACACTGTAAAGACTAATGAATTGTTCAATGTACACAACTTTTAAGAGGTTTAATTGTTAGTGGAGATTATTTTGATAAACTTTGACTGATTAATCTATGATCAAAATAGCTTGCGATAAATTGAACACTATTTATTCTAAGATTAGAATGACACGGCACCAACTTGATTACTTGATGAAACCAAAAATGGTCATTGAAAATCAACACCACAAGATGGCTCAATGACTTTTTTATAACTCATTCACTGCCATTCCCTGAATTTATTCGGGAATTGAAACGACGGTACACGTGTTTTGTTAGCGCGTGAAGGCGAGAGCGTCAGTGAGGAGTTTGTTGAGCGCGCGGTCAGGACAAACCATCTATGATTTGGCGGAATTTAACACAAGTAGGTATTATTGAGCTTGAATATTTCGTTGTGTAATAATATGTTTTGAATGTTGAAAGTGATTCCATTTTTCAATAAATGTTGATTTCTTTGCCCCTTCGATGGAAACTTAAAAACAGACGCAATCTTGATAAATCACAGTGCATATGTTATTTTAATCTATTTCCATTTCCTCCTCCAAGTATCTGCGAAATAGTTTGTAAATGCCATATCTTGCATATTCCTTGAGAAAAATTTATTAACTGATCAGGGATATTTTTCACATTTGAAAGACAGTTAATAAATTGGGTTGTAGTGTTTTTACTGTGCTATGAGGTTTGTACATACTACATTTAAAGGACAACCGGCACCATTTCTTGTTTTTGTTTCCCACTGACATCAGAAAAACGTTTAGATGGCGTAGAGCGTGATTCCTTGATTTGTTCTGGTTTTGGTTTTTCTTGCGGGGGTGCCGATAAAGTGCTGGTAAGACCCCGGACAACCCCTGCCGTCCCCACTTCCATTGCAGATAACTCCAGACCCAAAAAACTTTGGAATTAGGTTATTTTTTTTATGATGAAAGAAGATAGTCTAAGGTTTCTAACGTTGCATTAAATGTTTATGTAGTCCTAAAACTCAATATTGTGTCGGTTCTGGAATTAGAGTGAACATGGCAAAAACCCTGGCACAGGAGTGGACACATTTTTGCACGTCTGGGAGTGAATACGTTAATATATGCCTTTGAATGGCAGTGAATGAGTTCATTGAACGTGGCAATGGAAGCTCCTCATCTTGTTTCAACATAGTTCTTTGGCACCAAAAGACGGTAGACATCAAAGCAAGAGTGTTAAGAAACAGGACATTACCCTGAGCACAAATTCAAAAAAGAAATGAGTTTTCGGCAAATATTGGGGGATAATTTAGCATCCCCCAAGTATGCAGCGAAACATTTCTCATGAGAAAAATGTTTTAAATTTGAACTATCGACCGACGTTTAAGAAGAAATTGTTTTTCGCCTTAGGGGTTCCACTGTGTTCCATAATTATTCACATGCTTCCAAAACTAACACTGACTGTATCTAATAAAAACATTTCACACTCCGGACCCTTCCTGTCCCCACTAGTTTTGGGCTAAAAGCTATTCTGCAGCTTTGACGCACGCCGAGTCCCGCTCGGATGAGGCGGCCGACTTGAACCTCACGGTCTGAACTCACAGACTTCTGCTGGATGCGTAAGAGCACACGCTTGGTGCAGCGGTCCACGCTGGCCACCCACTTCCTGTCCGCCTCGCGGTCCTCCTCCAACAGACAGCGCCGCTCAGCTCGGCTAAGGGTGACCGGGCGGACCAGCTGGGCCCAGTTGAGGTGACCGTACAGGCTCCGCTCTACCACGTAGGTGATGTTCAGCTCACTGACTGCGCCGCGACCCCTCAGCCGGCGGGAGGGGAACACCCAGCCCCCTCCCGGGCCGAAACCTTTCGATTTGGCTACGTCGCTGCTGCGGGTGGGGGAGGACGGGGTGACACGCACGGGGGACGCCGGGGTCTTGGTGTTGTTGCGCGAACGTTGGTACAGAAGGTGTTTGGTGGAGTAAGAGTAGTTAGGATCGGGCTTTCGGACCGTCCAGCTGCCGTAGTGCCGTTTGGCAGTGTGATATTTGGGGCTGTCATCGTCCAGGGGGATGATGCGACGAGATTGCGCATTGGGGTGGGGTTTGGTGAGGCCGTAAAAGGCATACAGGGCCTCGTTGTTACTTACCCCGTGGGAGATGGAGCTCAGGGCCTTCCGCATCTCGCTGTCCGTCGTGGAGCGCGACAACTTCCCTTCGTCGTCCAATCCGCAGCCATCCAGCTCCGAGAAGGAGGAGCCGCTACCTCCGACGCCGGGGACCGAGCCGACCGGGCCTCTCCTGGGCGGGCGGATGAGGCCGTGGGTGCTGGAAGACTTGCCGAAGGTCTTCACCAGACGGTGTCCGGACCAGGTGTCCAAGCTACTGGAGGACGGCGAGGTGGTCAGGCTATCCGTGTCCCCGTCCACAGAGAGCTGATCTTGGCTGAGGGAGGTCTCCTGGGGCAACGAGTGCTTTTTCAGGACCCCCGCGTACAATGCCGCCTTGTCGTTGCAGGTGACCGCGGAATCTACGTTGAGGAAATCTGAAATATCAACCGGCTTTGTTTTTCCAAAACTCCCAGATGCTTCCCGTTTGACGATTTACAAACCTTCTGATCCGTGCTTCTTGCACTCTTCCACCTTAATGAGTTTTTTTCTGACCCGTCGGCTGGAATTAACCAGTTTATGGAGCCGCTTGAACTTGACCGAATCCTCCGATTGCTCGTCGTCAGACTGTTCGCGAGATTGCTGCAATAAATGAGATTAAAAAAAGAGAGTGAAGAAGCGGCCTGACGTTCCATTAGATGCGAGAATTTTAAGTAGAAATGGAAAGGGATCAAATTTACAAAGGCACAAGAATGTGCCAATAAAACAGCTCAATAAGACCAAGACCATTTTGTAATCTTCGCATACCATCAATTGGAACCATTGTTGAAAACCAGAGACAAAGTTAGTGTGGTGAGAAATGGAGGCCAGACGTTGCAGTCGACAACTAATTCCCCACAACATGGACTGTGGCACAATGAACGGACCTGACATAAATTAGTAGCACCCATCAGCGTTTGGAGACATTTACTATTGGGGAGTAGCGGGGAGGGTGTGTGTGCAAGGACACTCCATTTTGGGTGACAAGAGCCAATGTTGTTTTCGCTCCACATTTGTGACCGTCGCATTTAAATGCATGGTGAAAAGCAAAAGGCGTGGAAAAGAGACGCAATCTCTCAGACAGTGAGACTTAAAAGAAAAAATAAATGAATACTACCCCAAAATGAAAATCACACGCTCTGGGAAAGAGCGTCGATGCATATGTGGAACTGTCGTGGCTTGGAATTGGAGCGGATTTACGTGAGCCAGGAGATGCGAGACCGTCTCTTTTTGTCAATGGATGCTACAGCTTCGTGTTTGCTTTCAACATTTAGCGTGTAGCAAAAGTGCACGTCACCATGACATCCCTAATCCACTGGTGAAAAGGATGCTTTGATCCTTTCCTATTTCATCCAGAAGTGCTTCATACAACAAAGAGGGTGCGGAAAGTGCTTAAGATTGAATGACTGTGTGTCTTTTGTGTTTTGTCCCATTCATTTTTTGTTGTTGTTTTGACTTCAAGATGGCACTGCGAGAATGGCTGCCTTTACAGCAGCTCCTGTATTTTGTTTTTCTACTTCCTTTCCTTTTCTCTTCCTTCCATAACCTGGCTGTTATGAAATGTAAATTTCTCGACTACGAGACTACTAAAATCGAATCCAATCCAACCATCATTACAATTATAGATTGGAATGAGCTATTCAAAAGAAAGTATCATTATCACTCTTTTTTTTCTGATGCTGCCTATCGCTTATCGATCTTTTGAAGAGTCAGTACAATAGTAAATTACTCGTCAGATTATATATTAGGTTATCGGAATATCATTCTGGCAAATATCAGAATTGGCGGTGGACTTTCATTAAAAGAAAAAGAAATAAACAATTGGTTGGGATTAACCATTTTTTTAAAGAAACATTGTGATTGTTTTTTTAATTTAGAACAATTGTAGTCACGGTTTCCTCCCGTGGGCCGTTATGAATTTGGGAAAGCCATTAGAATGCTTCATCATATGGAGTACACAACAAATTAATGAATAACTAGTTTTCACATTTGAAGTAGTTATTGTGGTTTACATGGTACAATTTGAAATTTTGGTCATGGAATTTCATAAGTTTGATTTGCTTTCGTGGGCCGAATAAGATGATGTAGCGGGCCAGATTCAGCCCCTGGGCCTTTACTTTGACACCTGTGGTTTAGAAGCATCATTTTTTCGTTGATTTATCAACAACCATCTCGTTTTGTTTGTGAGGGCAAAGATGGAGCGCCCGAGCACTGGCATAATTGCCGCCTGGCAAAGAGAGCACCGTTCCAGCCTCATTTGTTTCCAATGATCACCATGGTAACATCCCCACAAAGAGCAAAACACGCTCATGAGCACACAACGATAGACAGAGCGAGCCTGCCCGAGTCCCGCCAAGTAACGCCACCCGGGGCTGACGAGCCATGAAGAAATAGTTTAATTGCCCCCCCCCCCCCCAAACCCTCACGCCATCTCCTCTCCCCATCCTTCATTTGTGACCACAACCTTGGCTCGGTGGCAGCTGACATCGAGCAACGATGATGTAAACAACTGCGGCTAGGAAGACGCTCGCAAGTTTGCACGCAGGTTTGGTGAATACCGGATGGCATCGCATCACCTAAGAGACTTTACAAGTTTCCGACGCCTGTCAAGTAAAATCGTATTCACCCCAAAACACATCGATCAGCAGTCCTCCTAACACACATTTAACCTTACGCAAACCACACAAAACGAAAAGTCCAGCGTCTCCGTTTGCAAATCTGCATAATTCTCGCTGAGGTTTCAACTATTACTTTTTTTTTCTACCTCGAGAGTCATCACATAAGATCTGCCTTTTTGCTGCTTACAGAAAGGACTCAGCCTGTTGTCATCTGAACACAACAATATCCATGACTAAGAGGCAATTCCTTTCTCCAAGTCCCATCAAAATAAAATGCCATTGCAGAAAAATGTTACGCAAAGGCATCTTCCGACCTCCGTGTCAATTTAGATTACTGCTAAGCAGATTAAGACTCAAAAACTCATACAAGTGTCTTCTGTGGTCTACTCCCACTTGCAACAAAGCCAGAAACCAAAACAGAACTAAAAAGTTCTCGATTGCTATGAAGTCAATCAAAAAAAGCCAAAGCAATTTCCACTCACCAGTTTTGCTCTGCCTATGGCGTCTCCACAGCCTCCCGATAAAAATCCACACCCCGCGCAGTCACACGCGCAAATGCAAGGTCCAAAATCATATCAGAGAGCTCGTTTGCACACTGGCGCACGCTACAGACCAAAAACTGGGGGATAAGGGGGCGGTCGGGAAGTGCCATGAGGCACTCGGAGAAGAGAGAAATGCATGTGTTGTGCACAGAGAACAATCCCGGCGTTTGAGCCCCCTTCCGTGACCCCCCCACCTCCCTAATGGCCCATCCTGGAATGTGCGGCTCAGATGGCCAAAAAGGAAGACTGAACTGTTAGCATGAATGCGGTTTTATGACCGAGTGTGTAGCTTAATGACTTCAGAAACAGGCGTGCACTGTGCAGACGTGTCTACATTGTTGGGAATGACCTTAATCCTATTCAAGCAGCGTTTGACATGACATCATAGAGGCCCCCGGAAAAGAGACTAACGCTTACTTCGCTTCTCCAAAATCAACTGGGTTGCGGCCAAGAAGTGAGATGATTCCAGCAGAGGTTATTTTTGGTTAAATAAAATAAAGGCATTTTGCTACGGATGAATTTAAGGACCGACACCAAGCACATGTGAGATATTCATAGCAGACATATTTTTACTTCTTTTTTAATAATGATACATTTCATTTATAAGCACCTTTAAAAACTCTCAAGGTCACTTTACAGTCACAGGATAAGTTTTTCTGTGGGTGAGTAGCGGCAGCCACACACGCCAGCGTTCACTCAACCTGGAAGTAACTCAAATAGAATAGTATGACAAATATATAGAAAGCTAGCTAGCAAGCCAATAGATAGCTAATAGCTAGCCAGCTAGATAGCTAGGCAGCCAGCCAGATAGCTATTGTACGGTATTACAGAAAAGACAAAGAGAATAGAATTAGCTCAAATTTTCTTACTAATGTCTACATAAACATAAGACAAAAGAACAAAAAAAATACTTTACTTCATTCATCTAGAGACGACAATACCATTTCCATTCACTCATTCACTGCCAGACATGTGCAAAAGTGTGTCCACTCCAGCGAAATTAGTTAAATGTTACTCATATAGACTTGTCTCTTTTCTGCACGTGTTTGCCTTGGTTGGCTTTTTTTCATTTCTCATCTAGGTCACAGCTGATTTTCATTAGCCTCACACAGTACGGTATCATATGGGCGAAACGTGCAATTTCGCCCGGCGCGCCGGCCCAATTTTTGCAACAGGATGTGTGTTCATTCCAAAAATCCAAGTTCCACATAAGTTACATTTCTATTTTCACACGTGAGTGACGTACTATCATACTCTCCAACGACTCCAAGGCAGTATTTTCTTTTAGATTCTTGTTGAAAAGGTTAATAATTTCATTCCTTGTTTTATTTTGATGGCCGGTGTATAAGGCGCACTGGAGTATAAGGCGCACCTCCAATGAATGGTGTATTTTCAAACTTTTTCCATATACGTATAAGACGCACCAGAGTATAAGGCGCACCTTCAATGAATGAAAAAAAAGTATTCCAAATATAATATATACATTGATAAAAGTTTTCCAAATATAATGCACACCAAATTATAAGGTAGATGCTTGAGCACAATACTTTTACAGGGGGGAAATTGAGTCAGTGGGTGCTGACAGTAGTTGCGAGACCTGTTGTGGCATAATATCACTTCAAATATCAGGCGCAGTGTCATCTTTTGAAGAACATCAAGGCTTTTGGGTGCACCTTATAGACCGGAAAATACAGTAATAGTTTATGTACATTAACTCATTCATTGCCATTCCCGAATGTATTCGGGAATTGAAAATATGACGTAGAGCGCCATTCCCGAATTTGTTCAGGTTTCGTTTTTTCATGCTTGGGTGTCAATAAAGCGCTAGACATGGCCTCTGGCAATGGTTTTTTCTTTTCCACCACACTTTTTTACAGCTTCAGTTGTTGTTAAAGGGCTATATAAACCAATATGTATGTATTGCATTGTATTTTGGACAGTGGCCCTCATTTCAAGCTCATATAACTCTAGACTAATAACATTTAGGATTTCTTTCTGATGAAAGAAGAGAGTCTAAGGTTTCTTACACTGTATTTCATGTTTATGTAGTTCGAAAAGCCAATATTCCGTGGGTGCTGCAATTTGAGTGACAATGACAAAAACCCTGGCACTGGAGTGGACACATTGTTGCACATGTCTGGCAGTGAATTAGTTAAAAAGTCCATGTTGTTCTGTGGCAAGGGTGAATTTCAGTCTGCGGACTGAAAATGTATTTTACTAGGTTGTGAAACAGCAAAGTCTGATACGACTTGGAGAGTGTCTGTTTCTTATCGACAGAATATAGTGCCTATTATCATATTTGACAAAGTAGCATTCAAATAAACAATACAAAAACATTTCGGCTGGTGCCTCCGATTCATTCCCACACTTATTTGCCTAGCAAAGCATCAGAATGGACATACCGACGGAACCAAAACTCATCGGTTCAGAAACCACCAATTACTCCCCAGAGACCAAAATGAAATATTTACGTGCCAAAGTAACCATTGGCAAAAATCTTTACACCAAGACGGAGGATGCCATTTTTTTAAATAAATGACATGGTGGAGGGAAGGTACGGTTCAAACAAATAGGACACAGTTGCCAAGTGGGGGAGCAGTAGAGGGGGAAACAAGGGCAGATTGACAGTAGGAAGAAGAGCGCTGGCAAGAGATTTTGTGGGTGTTTGAGTGGGGGTTCTATGGGAGATGGGATATACTTACGTTGCAGTTTGAGGACTGGTTTGGACCGGCTGCAGATCCGTCAGTCCCCTCTGCAGCGTCAGTACTGCCGGACTGTCTGTTGCGCTCATACTCCTTCAGCTACGTGGAGGAAAAAGAGTTAAGAGAGGCCAGAAGAAGAGGGCGGGTGGTGAGGGTGGTCAGCGTGCTTGCACCGAGCTCTTCGTACACTACCGGGTAGCTACAGCGTACATTCAAAGTGATGTCGTGGTCAGTAATTATGCTCTGTGGTCAAATTGTGATCTGAGCTGGATTTTGACTTACAATTTGGAAGCATGAGGTCTTCTGAGTAAACATAACTGCTCAAATGTCTTTGGCGATTGATGATTATGATCTTTTGAACATGGATGAAGGTTACAAGATGACGGATAAGCGATTGTTGAAATGCTGCTTTCGAGGTTGTGGTTACGCTACATTGGGAAAAACTGAAAGAATGAAAATTACACAGAGCTAACATGGTTTTTAGATATATATTTTTTTCTTTCATGAATGATTTTTGTTTCGCACACAGCACTTCTTACAGTGTTTTAAAGTGCTTTAGAAATACAATTGAGATTAAAACAAATCTAATTCTACAATCCGCACAAGCTCGCTCTTTGATTGGCTGAATAAAGAATTTGAAAAGGAAATTGAGGAGCCATTTTGCGGACAGCAATGCAGTGCTAAATGTGACGGAGGCGCCCGTGAGCAAGGCATGTGAGGAGTTGAGTGACAGGAGGAACGGAAAGAAAGGGAGGATAGAATCAGGGGAACTTGTCAATCTTTGACATTGGCATCAATCAAAAGGGGAGGGGAAGCTAAATGACAATCCACCATGTCCAGCTAATAAGAGGAAACCACCAACGTTCTGCACCTCAGCAGATGGTACACCAAGTTCTGCATTACCTACACTTCTAAAAATCACCCCTTCCCAAACCAACACAAAAATCATCCATTGTGGTCTGTAGGCAAATTTAGTGAGGTTAGTAACAATGAGTCATCATAGAAGGATAGTAGTTCAGGTAGAGTTTGCTTTTAAAGGACAACCAACGTCTCCGGACAAGTTGTGTCCATAATTTGTAAAACGGCTTCAAATGACTTCTACTGAGCGTATTTTACAAAGATTCCACCGCATATCGCTATATTTTACGTTTTAAGACTCGCGCTGAATATTCCGGAAGTCTTGTTTTTGAGTTGGTGACGAGTCCTCACCCTACATCACTGAAGGAACGCCCCTGAACGAGAAAGGACATACCTTGCATCACCTCAATGCATTTTGCGGTACTTTGTTTGGTCTGAAAACTTTGTGTTGATGGCGAAATTTGAAGGAAAACATCAATAACGCGATGGTGAATCCATGGTGTGTGGCACCGAGCATCTACGTATTTTATATTCACTGACAAAAATTGGAAGGAATTAAGCAGCCCGTTTCCACGGAGCTTTGTCACCATCTTCTGCCTCTTTTCGATGCTACATTTACCCCCCGCAGATGACACACATTCGGTGCTACATTTCCCCCCTCATAATTACACGGAATAAATTCTTTAATCGATTGCAAACATGTATGCTTTCCTCTTCAGAACTATTTGAATCATATTCATAACTGGATGAGTAACAAGAAAGCAAATTCTCCGAATCTGAAGCCATTGTTTTGATTCTCGAGCAAGGCAAGACGTCTTACTGTGACACCATGAAAAAGGGGGCGGGACCTTCTGAAATTGGCCACTTCCGGTTTCAAATTGAAGTAGTTTTTAGACACTATAATTCATTTTTATTGGTGTTTTGCATTTGATTAAAAATATCACACTGCGTGTCTTGGGTATTTTAGATGCTATAAAACGTTTTTCTGATGTCAGATAGGAAACAAAAAAGTGACATTGGTTGTCCTTCAAAGGGCATCAACGGCAGGACGTTATTAAAAAATCCCTACCCGAGCCAGTGCTTCTTCCACAGTGATCATCTTCTCTTTCACCATCATCATCAACTGGATTCGCTCCTCGTCGCTCATGGTGATCTCACTGGCCACATAGCCAATGTCCTCACCTGAAGGAAGAGGAAATATTAAAAATGGCTGCAGATCCAAAGCTGAAAAAAAGCACATACAAACCTTTAGAACTCTGTCTCACGAGCGCCTTGTGTTGAGGCTTACGGAAATTCTGCCAGAATGACTTGTTTTTCTTCTTATTGTCCCATTTCCCTAAAATGAGGATGCATATGTTTGATTCATAGAAGATTCTAATTACATACACTAATTTTCTTGAACTGAGCACGCTTAAATCCATTACCTCCAGATCCATCCTCAGAGCTGGATTTGTGCAGTGGCACCCTGGGAGTGAACAAGTACATCATAATATGAATTATTTTATATAAATTAGAGCATTAAACACAACATAGAATGTAAGCAGGGCGCTGATCCCATTTGCATGAAGCAGAACAGCAAAATGAAAAAAAAAACTGAATACTGGGGAAAAATTAGTTGCAGGCTGCAACTGCAGTTTGTTCGCCTGGCCACTTGAGAGCAGAAGAGGTTCTCAATTAGAAGTTCTGTAGAGATCAGGGGAGATTGAGCAAAATATCGAAGAAAAGGGGGAAAGGAGGACAGTAAGAGGGCAGAATCAGCCTGTTTGTGTTTCCACTTCCCTCCGCCGATCACAAGAATGAAACGGGAGAGGAGTTAGGGGGGACATGTTACGACATGGAAAGCATGAAGCAAAGAAAAAAAAATGTCCTGACATGTCGAGAAAGCATCCAAAGACATAAAAATGGAGGGAGAAAAATCAAAACTGAGCGCCACATGAAACCCCTTTTCCATCGTTAATGGCTGCATAAAAAGGTGACAAAGATCAAGCAAAACAACAAAAATTATATATTTTTTCCAGTCACATTTTTTCCAAAGGCATAGCAATATATTAACTCATCCACCGCCAGATGTACAAAAGTGTCTCCACTCCAGTGCCACGGTTTTTGTCATTGTCACTCAAATTCCAGGACCCACATAATATTGACTTTTAGGACTACATAAACATTCAAAACCGCGTTAGAAACCTTAGACTCTCTTTTTTTGATCATAAAAAAGTGAATTCCTAAGTTATATGGGTCTGGAGTTATATAATGTTGAAATGAGGGTGGCTGTCCAAAATACAATGCAATACAGAGCGCCAACATGGACAAAAGGCAAATGCTGCCCCTCGTGGAAGGGAAAAACATTGCCAGAGGTCTGACCAGCGCTTTATCGGCACCCCCCAGTAAGAAAAACCAAAATCCGAACAAATTCGGTAATGGCGTTCCATGTCATTTTTTTCAATTCCCGAATAAATCCATAAATGGCAGTGAACGAGTTACAAAAGCTAATATTACCCAATAAAATGAGTCGGTCCACGATTTAGACCCTCACCTGAGATAAAGGTTTTGGTTGTAGCCGTGACATTTTGTTTAGTGTAAGCAAAGGGAAATCTGTCATGTGTTCGTTAAACAGCGAGTGCAAACGTGGAGTGCCCTCCAAGTGAAAGGAAGCAGACTGACAGGAAGACAAGCGACACAGCAGCCCGAGTCAAAGGCAAAAGGGGGAAGACGTCATTCCGTATGATTTGGCATCTGGTTCCCATCACGTTGTCCGCCGCAACGTATGCATCTGGGCCAGAGGCCAGTCTGTGGTATGCGATTCCTTTTTGCTGCGTATGTCACTTGAACGGTGAAAGCCCACAGAGGGTCACGTCGGGGTGAACATCTCCCGGAAAATATGACAGGTAAGATCTTTTTACGTCATGTTAGTTATTTACATGACCAAATACTCCACATGAAGCAAGTGTGCATCCATTTTTTTTTCAACTAATCATGTCCAGGTGCATTGGTGAAGCAAAACAAATAATCGCCATGGTGATTTAAGGTTCAATTTAGACTGCGCTCACATGTTTAGTCATGCTAATGAGGTGAAACCAGAGCCAGGGAGAATACAAGAGAGGTAATCAGATTGGCTAATGAGGTGAAACCAGAACCAGGGATAGAACAATAGCGGTAATCAGATTGGCTAATCAGGTAAAACCAGAGCCAGGGATAGAACAATAGAGGTAATCAGATTGGCTCATGAGGTAAAACCAGAAAGGGATAGGAAAATAGAGCTACTCCGATTGGAGTGGTAATGATAATGGCTAATGAGGTGAAACCAGAACCAGGGATAGAACAATAGAGGTAATCAGATTGACTTCAGGGTGTGGTCTTCTGCTCCCCCAACCTTAGAACAGGGACCGATCAGAGCAGGGGATGGGCAAAGGGACCTATCAGAGCGGAGGTCTGGCATCACTGTCCAGCACATTTTTAGTTCGCTGATGAAGCTCTTCGGATGAGGAGGGAAACATCCGACACCTTCAAAGAAGTACAGATGACAGCTGAAGAAACCTTTTCCTTGATAGACCACTGGAGCACGACTGAGAGCCTATACAGACGTAAAGCATCGCAGGCAAACTAAGAAATGCAGATCAGGGTCTGCGGGTATAACCAAGGGGTGAATGCACAGGAGGGGGCATATTTTTTTTCTGACCCATTTCTCTGCAATGATGTCATCCACTTTTGTGTTACAGGAACCGCACCCAAACAATCAAAGCGTCTTAGTCAATGTTCGATAGGCTGTAATCATTTGGTCATTGTGCTTTAAAATGCGCCTTCCTCGCCTTCCTACCGCAGCCTGGACACAAAAGCAGGAAGGAAAAGACGAAAGCCTGCGAGAGCGAGCGCGTCAGAAGGAGGAAGCGGCCAGCCGTTTTCCTGTCAGCGGCGTAACGATGTGGTTGAGGGACATCAAGTACGGGTCATGCAGCTTATGTGTAAAAAAATATGTCAGAATCGGCTGGTAACACGCATTGTATGTTAAGTAAAGTCGTGTTTTTTGGTGTCTACATGCTCCTTGGCTTGAAGCAAACACAGCGTCCATCTCCTCTTTCACACGTTTGGCTGCACTCATCTCATAAGTGGCAGCTTTCCACCTGAGGAGGTTGACCTCAACTGCCTGCGGGTACGCTTCAGTGCCCTATCCTTGAAGCCCCTCGCTGCATAGGTTCATCAATCACACGAGTAGCAAGTGGAAATGTGTTTGTGTGCGGGGTTTGAGAAGCTCTGTTTTGTTTGATGCTGCATTGAAATGTTACAGACGATAGCAGTCAAGGCTCAATTCTTTGTTGTGGCGGCGGACTTACTTTCTGTCTGTTTCCGGAGTGGAGACTTCGCTGCTGAAGCCCAGTGACTCCTGAGGAGAGAATGCAATCAGAATCAGAATCAGAATAATCTTTATTGCCAAGTATGTAGAACACACAAGGAATTTGTTTCCGGTAGAACATGCTGCACTAGTATCATCGTCAAAAAAAACTGCTAAGTGGCACTATACAGCTCCATTTTGGCTACTGTTGAAAGAGTTCAAAGAGTTCAAAGAGTTAATGGCTTGGGGGAAGAAGCTGTTTAAATGTCTGCTGGATTTGGTGTGCATGGATCGGTAGCGCCTGCCTGAGGGGAGTAGCTGGAAAAGGTGGTGGGCAGGGTGCGGCGGGTCCAGTAGGATTTTCCGCGCCCTAGTTTGGATTCTTGCAGTGTGCAAGTCCTCGAGAGTGGGTAGGGCCCACATGCCAATGTTGTTAAATAAAACCAGTGGTGGACCATCAGGGCCTGCAAGGCCTTCTCTGCTTGTCTAAAATATCTAAATTGTTAACTATATTTTGTCCATGAATTCTAACTCATTCACTGCCATTCCCAAATTTATTCGGGTATTGCAAACCATGACGTTTTGGGTTTTGTTCTTTCTTGCGGGGGGATGCCGATAAAGGGCTGGTTAGACCCCTGGCAAAGTGTTTCTTCTGCACAAGTGGCAGCATTTCCCTCTTTTTCATGTTAGCGCTTTGTTCCAGCTTTAGCTGTTGTTAAAGCGCATTAAAAAAACAATATGTATGTATTGTATTTTCACGGCCGCCCCTATTTCAAGCTCCGATAACTCCAGACCCATAAAATTACCCCTGTTTTCTGATGAAAGAAGAGAGTCTAAGGTTTCTGTAATTTCTGTAAAATTTCTTACGCTGCACTGAATGTTTATGTAGTCCTGAAACTCATTATTCTGTGGGTCCTGCAACTTGGGTGAAAATAACAAAAACACTGGCACCGGAATGGACACACATTTGCATATCGTCTGGCAGTGTATGAGTGAAATAAAATAGGTGTCAATAAAACTGTTGCTTTAACCAACCAGATTTCATGTTGGCAACAGCAAGGCATTCACACAGGTCTTATTTCCAGCCTAATGCGTCCCCTCTAGTGGACTTGTAATAAATCACACCACAATTTTTATGAGTTGCAGTCGCAGCTGTAGCTGCAGTAAAGGTTGTATCTTAATCAAATAGTTATTAAGGGTAGAATTTTTTCAGATGTAGCACTACTGAAGGCCTACGGGTGAAAAGCACGGCTCACCACTAGTTAAAAGTAGGTAGCGTAACACTTCCTTCTGTGCAGTAGCTGTCTCCACAAGAGGCTTTGTATACATTCCGATGTCCTAACTGCATATGGGGCAAGTTCATCAAAAAGCATAAAAAAACTCATCAAAAGTCACTGAAACTTGGGAATTGAGACAACCATGGTTAACTTTGTCTGTAGGCAGCTTACTTAATGATTTATAATAGCCGCAGTCTAACCACTTGAATAAATACTTATCAGTGGGAAATGTTCCAAATGAAGTGGCTGGTGGGTGCGCATGTGTGTGTGTGTGTGTGTGTGTCATTGACATACCTGGATCTCGTTGCGGAGCTGCAAAGAGATGTTTGGATCCTGTTTCTCCTACGGAATAGAGAAAAATAGGGAGTCAAAAAAATGAGCAGGATGCAGTTAAAAGTTAAATGACCATCATTTGCATACTTTACGCTATTCTGTTGTAAGTATCGTATTGTGAAATAATGTAATGTCACATGCATTTGCGCCATATGCCATATTTTGATGCAATTTTACACTTTCGAAAACATTTCTGTGTGAATTTTGGGGGACTTGGAACGGATTAGGGCATTTACATGGCAAATACATACGTCTCACGTTTTTTTCAACAATAACTTTCTTCTGGAACATATTACATTCTGAAATACAGGTAACACCGTGGACCCATTTCAACACATCGCAAAGTGAAGACGACGACATCTTGATTTGTTCTTGCTCACAGCTGCATTTCCAGTAACATCATGGGAATCTATTTCAAAGATGGAGAACAGCTCATCAGCGAGCTCTGCTCTGATTTCCATTGTGCTCATTTGAATCAGGGTTAGTTGCAACAGGGAGAGATGGAAAAGATGTCGAACGATGGCCTCGATGTCGGGGCAAAAAGTGTCTGCAGACCTTCAAGAGGACATATTTACTAATAATATTACCCCGTATGTACGAAGCTCATTCCGGTATGTAAACAAACCCGCCGCAGGAATGACAACAAACAATTGGACCCGCGATACAAAACGACTGTTCTGAAATAATTCAATAATTTTCAACCCTGTCACTCAAGGACACCCGATGACAGAATGCATAATGTAAAAAACGTAAAACGCAGATAAGCATGAAGTAGAATCATTAGTCAAAAGCCGAGAATAGAATCGGGCTGACAATGGAGGCGGTGCATGTTAATTTCGCCAAAAGGGGGAGCGACGGATGTGAGGGCATTAAAAGGAAATGACATTTGTCATGTTACCAGGCTGGTCATCGACCTTTTAACACTAAAGAGGAATGAAGTCATCTTCAATGAACACAAAAAGACAAATGATGATCCCAAGATGAATCACCAACGAACACTCAACGGAAATTGAACCCGATATCAGCTTCCGTAATTTGCTGGTGCACTTCCTGATCAGTGTGAACTAGGATATGATTGTGTGTGTGTATAAGAAAAAAAATAGTGAGGACAAATAATACGTAAATTAATGACTTTTTTAGAAAATGTGTGCACAGTTCACGATTTTCTTTGACTTTCAAAATTGATAGCACTCAAATCTGTTTCAATGTATAACTAAAAATAGAAAATGAGCGGGCTTTTGTTCTCAAAGCAGTATCGGAATCAGAGAAGCGAAACTTTTAAAAACTGATGACAAATACAACCCTTTAAACAACCTTGGCGCTCCCTCCCAGCGCTGAGTTGAAGCGACTGATGATGTGGCTGAACAAAGAAAGCGAGCCGCCGACGCCAACAGAGGTGAGCGAGCGCTTGGTGGCACGTCGCGGCATTTTGCAGAAAGTGGCTTCGGCTATCTGATCTTCTTTCATGTTCCCCCTCCCAACATGGCCATTCTCACAAAAATCTATTTTCAAACCTCCCTGTTACATTTCCCCACTTCAATATTTGACAGTGAGGCTTTGAATGTGTGAAAAAAAGATCAGTGAGGAGAAAAGAAAAAAACATCTGTGAGCGTGAAGGCGCTGATGTTGAAAAATTCATGCAAAAAGCTTACGGGGGTAAAATTGGCATTTGTGTCAGAAGCTTTGCTGACAGAGACAAATCAATGTTTTTGCCGGGTTTCGACGCAAGTGTGTGATGGAGAGTTCACACAAACCCAATCCCATGAGAGGCAACGCTATCCTTTATATGAAGGCCGGCACCAGCTCGCCATGTTGGCCCGCTTACCTCGCCGTGAACCGCGCAAATGTGAAGATCAGACGGCGAGCGGGCTTGTTTGTCATGCCGGCGCTGATGGCTTGTGTGTGACTGGATTGAATCAAAGATCAGGTGAGAGGAGGCCGAGCGAGAGCATGTTTGCCTCTAATGAGGATCACGTTCTCGGCTGACCGGGATGCTGTTTGCCTGGGACATTTTTGAAGGATTGTTAGACAACATGGACTAAAGAAGGCAACAAAAATGACAAGGATGCAGTTAGCTCATTCACTGCCATTCACAAATTTATTCGGGAATTGAAAATATGACGCAGAGCGCCATTCCCGAATTTGTTCGGGTTATGTTTTTTGTTTGGGTGCTGATAAAGCTCTGGCAATGTTTTTTTTCCTTTCCACAAGGAGGCCGCATTTCCCCTTTTTTTCATATTAGCATTTGATTCTAGTTTCAGCTAATGTTAAAGCTCTATATAATCCAATATTTAAGTATTGCATTGTATTTTGGACGGCCACCTTCATTTCAAGCTCATATAACTCCAGACTCATAAATTAGGAATTAACTCGTTTTTTTCTGATGAAAGGAAATAGTCTAAGGTTTCTTACACTGCATTGAATGTTTATGTAGTCCAAAAACTCGATATTCTGTGGGTCCTGGAATTCGACTGGCAATGACACCCTGGCACTGGAGTGGACACATTTTTGCACGTCTGTCAGTGAATGAGTTAGAAGTGAAATGATCATCATTTGGACTTTTTACGCTATTCTTTGTTTTTTTACATGATTCACAAGTCTCCTATTGTGAAATAATCTAATGTAACATGCATTTGTGCCAGATTTTGATACATTTTCACGCTTTATAAAACATTTATGTTCGAATTTTGGGGGACTTGGAACGGATTAGGGTATTCAAATGGAAAATATGTTTCACTAGAAATATTTTTTTTTCTGATGAAATAAGAGAGTCAAAGGTATCTTATGCTGTATTGAATCTTTATTTAGTCCTAAAACTCAATATTCTGTGAACCCTGCAACTTCAGTGGAAATGATAAAACCCTGGCCCTGTAGTGGACACATTTTTTCACATCGTCTGGCAGTGAATGATTTAATTTCTGAAGTACCGGCACCAATGTGCACCCATTTCAACACATCGCAAAGTGAGGACGACATCTCGATTCTTTCTGGCCCACGGCTGCATTTCCAGAATGTCTACACGGAGGGCGAGCATCGAAATACCTCGTGTGAGTGTTAAATAGCAACTCTTGGTTCAAGCAAACCTGCAAAGCTCGCCATCGGCGGGAGATACCACAGCTCGGCTGGTGCCAAGCTCCAGAGCGAAAGGTGGGCGGATATGCAGAGAAACCCGAAAGACCAGGTGGCTTTGGTGGAAATGTGCCAGCTGACGTGGTCGGACGAGTCTGGGTGGGCGAGCGCAAGGGCGATCGTTCGCGGTGTACCAACTGGAAAGCCTGGCCAAAAAAAAGACGGGTAGCTGCGGGACAAGTATGGTGTGACCCAAGCACGCGGAACTGGTCGTGTTCATAAAAACACGCCGGGTTGATATGTTGTCAACCAGCAGCCCACTCGGTCACACCTCTTCTGTTGCAAAAAGTGGCGCGTTAGTGCGAACGGCCACACTTGAAGCACAAGCAAACTTGTGTCAACAGTGTCGGGGATTCTAAAAGCCTTTTGGATCAACATTATTTTTGCAATTCAAAAGGCAAATACCAGTTGTTACACATTCCAATGACGTCGTCACCTTCTGTAGGCTGACAAATAAATCCTTCAATAAGAATTACAAAACTAACACTTGCAGAAGGGTTATTGCAACATTGAAGGAGCGCCGGCGTTATTTGAAGGAAATCTTAACGCAACAAAACGGCTGTAGGCTAGGTTTCGATGCTAATGCCCAAGAGGGGCGAAGAACAAACAAGCATCTGGCGTTTGCATTTCTTTCTTCTTCCCCGTCATAGTCACCTCACTGATCTGACCCACTTTGGTAAACAACTTGGCCGCGCGGCTGCTTGCCTCACGGGCGGAATAAAACACTTCATGATCTTGACTGTGGATCTCAAAACAGACTACTGAATGGGCCTCGAGGTTGACACCTGTGGTACACCCAATCACCAAAATTAAGTCATTAAGAAGAGAAAGGTTCCGTTTTGCAGGACGTCTTCCCATTTCAAAGTTGCATTTCCTAGTGCAACTTTTCATTGCAATTACATGACAATTTAAGCAATTGTGCTTAACTTATTCAGTGCCAGACGTCCAAAAATGTGACCACTCCAGTGCCAGGGTTTTTGTCATTGTCACTGAAATTGCAGGACCCACAGAAAATTTAGTTTTAGGACTATATAAACATTCAATGCAGCGTAAGAAACCTTAGACCCTTCTCTTTCATCAGAAAAAAGAGTTAATTACTAAATTATATGGGTCTGGGGTTATATGAGCTTGAAATGGGGACGGGTGTACAAAATACCATGCATAAATATTGATTTATAAAGCGCTTTAACAACAGCTGAAGCTCTAACAAAGCGCTAGCACATGCTGCCCCTCTGTATAAGGCAAAACTTTGCCAGAGGTCTGACCAGCGCTTTATCAGCCATCCCGCAAGAAAAACCAAAACCTGAACAAATTCGGGAATGGCACATTTACAATTCCTGAATACATTCTGAGTTAATTTTGTAGCTCATAAAACTTTACGGTATTACTTTTGGGCTCTTGCAAGAAAATTAAAACAAAGGGACAGGATTCGTTTTAAATGCCACGCGGTTGTCTACCTGCGGATTGATGGCGGTAAAGAAGGTCACAATCAATGTCGGGACTATATGTTAATGGCGAAGCATTTCCAAAGTGGCTCTCGAGAGGGACGAGGCCTTTACATGAAAGGCCAAAGTCTTCTAAAGGGCACAGCAATATTGGTCTCAACAATACCAATCCCCCTTTCCCATCATTGTCTTTCTTCCGCTCTCATTTAAATGGCGAGATTATTTCTACTCAGATTACATTGTCCTTAATTCTCTATCGAGCAATACATTTTTTCTGGGAATATTTCTTTTGCCGCCACCAATGATGACGCAAAATAATAGTTCAGTCACGTTGCTGTTCTTGGCTATCGGTCGTTAGTTAGTGGTTTACATAGTTGATACAATGTCCCTGAGACTAACTGGAATTCAGTGTGTAGTCAGAGCGATAATATGATAAGAAGGGATAGAAAATGGGGTTTCGGGGAAGGGGGGTGAAAAGTCACCCATCTTCAATAGTTTTTTTCGAGTTGATCTTGCGTTTGGGCATTGTTTTTGCTTTGTTTTGTTTTTCGCGCAATGCGTCCGCTACGCCTCTCAGGGGCCCTCTTGTTCACACGACGACGACGACTGTTGAAGTTAAAACATTCCCCCTCTCCTATATGCAGTCGATGATGGAGGCTCTCAGAGTCCATGAATCCACTTCCTGCCGGGCGTGTCGTTTCTCCGTGTCGTCGTTAGCTTGCGAACAAAAGGGGTAAAATCAACATCCCCTCAGGGAATGGGGACCTATGGATTAGCGCTGCCGTGCCAATTTTCCCAGCAGTCTTTATAGAAGGAAAACCCATCGCAATACCAATGGTACATAAATACTTGGAAGCCTAAACTCGACCACTTTATATGTAGAAGGTAGCTAATGAACGGTCATGGGTGAGGCCCCTTATACGTTGGACGCAATCCGTTTATATTTTGAATTTATGCCGTTATAGATCCGGCGCACGTACATTAGCTGTCATTTTTAACTCTTTCACTGCCAGTCACAAATTTATTCTGGAATTGAAAATATGACGTAGAGTGCCATTCACAAATTAGTTCGGTTTTCTTGTTTTAGAGCCGATAAAGTGCTGGCTAGAACTTTGGCAATGTTTTTCACTTTCTCAAGGGGGCAACATTTCCCTTTTTTTCATCTGGCAGTGAATGAGCTAAAGACTAACGTCTGCCATATTCTGGTATTAGTTTTTTTTTTTTTTTAAAGAAGGAGATGTGAATACTTTTATTTCGAGACGATTTCAAAAAGGACATGAATTAAAAATCTATACAGTGTGGGTTTGAGTTGAGTTGTCTCATCCGCATTCGCTCCTCTCCTCGCTTGCTATATTTCGCTTTCGCAGAGTGGCGCGACAGCTGCGGGCTCTCTCCTCCTCTTCATTCCATTCATCCATTCGCCCCAGTCCACATCCTGTTTCAGGCGCATGGCCGAACACCCCCTCCCCTGGCCCCTCCACTTGCCACCGAGTTGGGTTTTTTTGGTCCATCAAGGATGAGACTGTTTCAAATTATCATCAAACAAGTTACGATGACGGACAAATACTGTATTATATTTAACCCCCAGGCCACACAGCAAGAAGACACCAACTGTTTTCACTGTAAATTGCTTTTATCTGTCGTAAATAAAGGACACGTTTACTAAACGTGTACGTTGCGCTTCTTGAATTGCACTTGCAACATGTGTGAGCAATAATTATAAGTCCGATGTTGCGTCACGGCATCAGCATCTGGAGGTCTGTCCTACACACATTTTTATAGTTTTACGACGGCCCTCAAATTTTGGCAGATTTAATTTTTTTTTTGTCCCTGTAACACTAACGTGACTTCATCATTTTCCACTTAGAAGTAATTCAAGATGGGGGCTTCCCAGCTTCAACAAAAAAACAGTTAATAAGCCATGGACACTTCAATACACCTATTGACGTTACATTGGAGCAGCTCAAGAAACACGTTGTGATCAACACAAAAGGATCGGCAGTGTTTGTTTTGTTTACGTACATGTTTTGTGGCAAAAGCACTATGGCGCAAACCACCTTTGTGCTACTACTCACTGCATTCCATCAAACGTTTACTTGCAGCTAGGCAACTCGACTCTCGGGTGGCGTTCCACAATCACTGCCATGTTGACAAACGTCCCCTTGAGTCGAGTATACGCGTCCCGTTTTGTGATTGACGGCTGTTTTTGTTTACCATGTCGAGCTCTTGGGACACTCGTCTCTTGCGGAGCTCCTCCATACGGTCGCTAACGTCGCTGAAGCAGGTGTTGTAGTATTCCGAGTATTCCTGAGCAAGATCATCTATGTTGCCCAGGGAACCATCCTGAAGAGAGACAAAAAAGGGATAAAGAAAGAAGAAGAAGAGATGTTTAGCCTCAGAACATCCAGGAAGGAATAGAAAATGCTGCCATTGCAAAAACATTTTATAACGCTGCCATTGTTTCTGTCGGATAAGTACTTGCACACACAATGTAAACAGAAATGTGATGAATACATTTCAATATAAAGGTCAACGCTGTTTAAACTTTCTTTTTTTTTTTTTTTAAATCGGGCCATCTTTGTCAGGCCATGGTTTGTTTACAATCTTGATCCCATTCTAACCCGCATGCCCTTTCCCTCCTTGAGACGTTTACTGAACCCAAAAGCAAAACATAGTCTTCCGTCACAGTTCCTGTCTTTGACTTGTACAAAAAAAGAACCAAGCGGGTATGTTGGCGATTAGAGAAAGGGCAGATATCACTTGATGAGCTTCCTCTGAACCTTTGTATTCAAGAAATGGTCAACAATAGTTCTCGGTCTTAGTAGAAAAAAAAAATGTAGGTCACCCTTGCTAACGATGGGCCCCTGATAAATATTCAGCAGTGTTGATCCGGGTGGACAACTAGCATTGAGTCACTGCGCGAGGGTCCAAACAGTCTCTCTAAGACGTTCTCAACTGGACTCACTATGCTGGTGCCAGGTCGCAGATAATGGATCACTTGTGGGTGGATGTGAGGCTTTGCCAGTGACACATGCAAACACTGGCACAGGGTCTTCTTTCTGGATGGCTTGTGTGTGCCTGAGCACATTAACATGCAGGAGAATCCAAAACAACTTGAGGCAGGCGAAGAGTGCCCAGAACAGAACTACTGGAGTACCTCCTGAAAATGTGCTACACAAGTTGCGATGGAACTTGTAAAAACACACAAGATACTGTATTTTCCGGGGTATAAGGTACATCCAAGCCTTGATTTTCTTCAAAAGATGACCTTGTGCCTTATAGGCAGGTGCACCTTATATGTGAAGTGATATTGAGCCACAACAGGTCTCGCAATTATTGTCAGCACCCACTGACTCCATTTCCCCCTTTAGAAGTGTCACAATTTGCAAGGTGGTGATGGCGGTTGTGTATTTGAGAAATTGTATGAAAGTAAAGTCAACAGCAAAATCTAAAACATCAAAATCATCTGAAATATAAAATATATAGTATATATAAATAATACAAAGTATCTAAGAAAAACCAAGAGTAAAAGTCTGCCAAGATGAAACAAAACATGCACAGCATGCAATGCATACACAATGCACAATGCAATGACCCAACAACGAATGGTCGTGCCGGGAGTCCTTTTGACTGCCACTGATTGTAACGACCA
Organism: Hippocampus bargibanti; assembly: GCF_051943395.1. Classification (NCBI taxonomy): domain Eukaryota; kingdom Metazoa; phylum Chordata; class Actinopteri; order Syngnathiformes; family Syngnathidae; genus Hippocampus; species Hippocampus bargibanti. Next base: position 6,373,203 of record NC_142752.1, read on the forward strand.
GCTCCTGTGCAGGTGCAGGCGGGGCCGGCAGCGCCACCTGTTGGTTGCCAACCAGATCATGACAAGAAGATGTTGTGTGTAACTCCAGCCTCTACCATAGCGCCTTATAATTTGGTGGTATCTGCATATATTATACTTGGAAAACTTTTTTTTCATTCATTGAAAGTGCAGCTTATAGTCTGGTGTGCCTTATATATGGAAAATGTTTGAGAATACACCATTCATTGGGGAAGCACCTTATACTCCGTGCGCCTAAAACACCGGGAAATGCCGTTCGGCTTCGTTCCCGTTGGATATCAAAACCAGTTGCGTCCGAACACATGGTTCCAGCTGACGGACCATTTAAACGGGGACATTCCCCTAAGGGGTTTTGCTCTTCCTAGAAACATATGCACATGTTTTAGTCATCAAAATCACGAAATGTGTTTTTTTCGGGTTAGCTTAGCTGCAGGCAAGTTTAGTGAAGGTGTAAAAACATTGACAGTCTTTGATCAACATCTTTCGGTATTGCCCCATGATATGATAAAACAACCGCAGCCGCAGCAGAGAACACCCAAGCTCTACAAATCTTGGCATGGCTCCCATCGTACGCTCAAGTCACTCCAAACCAAATCTCAGACATCCACTTAAAAGTTGATGTGAAACTGCTGGCGACAAGAGTGTGAGAGAGTCAAAACCGTCATCGCTCCTCCGCCCTGAAGGGAGGGACCAACTCTTAATATTGACTTGGAACAATAAAAGCAACACCCAAAAAATAATACGTAGGAATGCTTGCGTGTATTGTCAGTCAGGCCCATGTGTCATTGCCTTGTGGAGGAGGCTTGGGCCATATTAACGGGAGGTAGAGGGGGTTGTTGCCGAAGGCCAGTAAAGTGAAAGGTTGCCAACATTTTCAACTGATTTATAGCATAAGCAATGTCTTATTGCAAGGGGATTTGTCAAGATGTGCAAACCTCACTCAACAATTGATGGCATGATCCGCGCTGTAGACTCTATCAAACCGCCGTATATTTTTTTGCGCATGGAAATATTCAAAAACCCAAATCAACTGTCTTCGCTTAATCAATTGGACACGGAAATCTTCGCATAGCTTTCGACAGATCATAAAACCTTGCATCGACGGATTGCTTGCCTCTTTCATGGACCGTGTCAAAGTGTCCTTGAACCCCACCCGGTAAAACCTGGTTAATTCTTTGAACTTACATTCCTGACAGGTGTTCGGTGACGCTGAATGTCGGGATCCGTGGCATTGTTACCTAAATTGGCATTGTGACTATTTCTCTTTTGGGAAAGGACAATGAGAAAAGTGTGTACAACGAAGCCAGGTGTCTCAAGTTATGTCAAGAAAACGACAGCCGGCACGCACGATCCCTTTCACACGCTACGTAACTTCGGGACTGGCTCAGCCGGTTAAAATTACCAACAGCTGACTTGTTCTGTGTTGTACTCTTCTAATGTTTTTGTGTCGCGTCTGTCATGGATACACACAAACTTCAACGTCACCTGACGTAGCGTTAGCATGAACGTAAAAACAAATACAATATAATGACATTCAAAACTAGCACCATGTCAAACATTTAACAACAATAATGTTATATCAATGGCATTATACAAAACAGCTATTTTTTTTTTCGACCCGACGGCCGGGATAATTTATAAAAACAATGACAATATTAGAAGGAAGAGCCCACATATGTGGAACTGCCGCGGCTTGGAATTGAAGCGGATTTAAATGGGACAGGAGATGTGTGACAATCTATTTCCGTCAATGGATGCTACAACTTTTTGTTTGCTTTCAATATTTAGCTTGTAGCAAGGATGCACATTTCACCATGATGTCCCTGATCCACTGGTGAAAATGAGGCTTTGATCCTCTCCCTTTCATCTAGAACTGTTTCGTGCAACAAAGAGGGTGTCATCTCATTTGTTATTTAGTTTATTTGTTCTTTTGACTCAAGATGGCGTCGCGAGAGTGGCTGCCTTTACAGCAGCTCCTGTATTTTGTTTACTCCTCTATTTCTTCCTTTCCTTTTCTCTTTCATCACTTTGCTGCTGTGGAATGTAAATTTCTCTAGTGTGAGACTAATAAAGGCTAATCTAATGTAAAGTAATCTAATCTATTCTACCAAGAATTCCACAAAATTCAGTTGACTAAACAGTCAAAGAAGACTGAGGAAGGTGAAGTGAAAGGTCCCTGCCCAGCCCTTTTGAGAGAGCTTCCTGAGGATATCCGTGCCTTGAACCGCCAAGCAGCAAAGAAAGCCTGCGGGGAAACTGAGTGATGAGACCAGTCAAAGGGAGTGGGGCCCTTATCCAGAACTCAGCTGGCTTGGCTACGCTTCACATTTGAGTTGAGCAATCAGTGCGCTTTAAATGAGTTTGACACCCATGCATTAAAACAAGGATGTAAACTAATTTTTGCCAGGAATTGAAAACATGACGTAGAGTGCCATTCCCGAATTTGTTCGGGTTTTGCTTCTTCTTGCGGGGGTGCCAATAAAGCGCTGCCCAGACCTCTGGCAATATTTTTTTCGCGCGAGTGAGCAGCGGCAGCCATTCGCGCGAGCGTTCACTCTACCCGGAACACAGCAGCAAAGTTGTGAAAGGAAGCGGAAAGGAAAGAAAGAAGATTTTGCACATGTCTGGCAGTGAATGAGTTAATACCTGCCACTTTTTACTTTTTTGATATAGAGTTTACAACAAATTAATGAATAGCTAGTTTTCAAATTTGATGTCAAAAATAATGACTGTTATTGTGGTTTACATGGGCCAATTTGAAATTTTGGTTCGGACTTTGGCAAGATCATAAAAAAACGGTTTTGCATATTTACATTTGCACAGTATACAGTTGACATTTGTATTTTGTTATGCTTAGAATATCTTGTTTTCTATCCTTTCACCCCCCCACCCATCCCCTTTCAAATTGCCGCTGTGGACTGCAAATTTCCCCATTGTGGGACGAATAAAGGTTTTCTGATTTTGATTCTGGTGTCACATTTGATTTGCTATCGCGGGCCGAATAAAATGATGTGGTGGGCCAGATTTGGCCTCCAGGGCATGACTTTGACACATGTGCATTAAATGGTTGACCATTCTGATGAGTATGATATTCACCAAGCAAAAATGAAAAAAAAAAAACATTTACAGAGTGACAATGTATTGACTATACCAAGCTACGTTGTGTTTACATGAGGGACATCACAAAAGGATAAGCTTTTTTTCACCATTGTGAGACCAATAAAGCTTTTCTTATCTTATCTTGTCTAACACAGCCCAGGGACAATCAATACTGGTGTCTCCAGAGCGCTATTATATTCTTGGGTTTACATAGGAAAATAAACTCACCTACAAGATGGGCAAATGGGTTTTTTTTCACAAGGTTTAGGATGAAGAGATCTCTGACATCATAAACTGGAGATTGACATCAACCACGAAGCATCAATTAACATGCCGGCACACTTCTGCATTCCAACAATCGTCTGGACCGCTCCATTTTTGTGCATTTTAGAAATGAATAGATAAGAAATGCCAAGGGTTAAAACTGCCTTGGAGCCACTACAGTAACTCCATCATATTTTCAAATGATTCAGACACCAAAATATTGAAGCATGCTGTAACATCAACATGGTGTCTATTTTCAGTTTTTGCCCGCCAGCAAGATGTATAAAGCTTGATCAAGACTGCCACAAAAGATGCCAATTCAAATTTCACATTTGCAAAAAAAATGTACAAAAAGGATTGGCTCTAGGGAAAGAGTTGGCATCGGGCAGGAAGAGGAAAAACGTCAAAAAATATCAGCACATCCTTTGCAGATGTACCTCGGGAGTTATAAATCTGAATACATTGGCTGGGTGGGAGACATGTCTCCCGCTTTGGTGTCAAAGGGCAGGACAGCATCAACCCACCCACCCTCTTTGCTCGCACCCTGTTTCGCAAACCAAACATTCACATCTTTAAAGCTAGACTAAAACAAATTAACACATTGTCTTGACATTGAGCGGAAGTGGCTGCTCGCACATTTGGTGGGCCTTTCAAAAGTATGCAGAGAAACAAAAGAGTACATTAAGTACAACAAGTACATTTATGTACTTCATATACCACCATGCGCTAGTCATGGTGCAGTTTAATCTCATAGTTTTCAGAAATGTCATTGGAAGGCACACTAGTGGACTCGCCATGTGTGCTTTCATGGTTTAAATCAAAGATGAGGATGATGCAAACTTGCATGTGGACCTTGAGCTGGATGTCAAAACATATCCAATTAATCCTTATAAATGATTTTTTTTAAACATCAACGCAATATTATTGATATTATGCTTGAGGTTTTGTCTCATGTATATGTTTGTATACTATGCTATTTGACCTAATGAGTCAGAAATACTATTACAGACAGAAGACTACAGTTAACATGAAATGTCCCGCAAATAGTGCACCAATGCCTGCATGTAATTATCCTACTAGAGAATACAACCCACCAAGCGCCCCCCCCCCAAAAAAAAAGGTGCTCGTACTACTTATCTCGGTTGTATGGTACAGTAAAGTCTCCCGGATATATCGATAGTCCCGGTTATAATAAAAAGAGAAAATTACATGCAAACTCGGATATATCGATAACGGTTATATTATCTCGGATTCGATATAACGAGGTATTTGTTTTCACTTCTAGGACAACTACATGTTCCTTGAAGTACACACAATAAAAGTTCTGGCAACAAAGTAAACCACGCACACAAACACAAATTCATAAACACGCACGCAGACACAACAGTTTACTTAATACAATCTAATTGACTCGATTTGGGTAAAAAAACGTAAAAATTCTCGTGCTTTCTACCGTTCGCAAAAGAGACAACAAACTTTACTTATTCGCCCCCCCCCCCCCAAAAAAAAAAAAAAAACACACATTGTTGTAAATAGACATCCCAGAACCCACTTTTAAAAAACAAACCTACCAGCATCCCCATCACATCGCTCCAAAGTTGGGAGAAACTGTCGGAATCAGTAGCGTTACCGGCCATGGGGGGTTCCTCCGAGGGTGGTCCGGTGCCCTGGTTGTCTTCCATGTGAGCGATTTTAGTCGCAATGGGCTAATAACGAACGTGAAACTATCAACAACCAAAAAAATCGGTGAAAAGACCGAAACTTGCGTTTTTAAAACAACGCCAGTGGAGCACTCCGACGTGACATTGAAGGATCCAAACAAACGCTCGTCGATATCCAAGTCGACATGGCGACGCAAAGGACACGAATTCAATTGCAGTTAAACACTTGTTTTGTCGTTATGATCCCACCGCGAAGTCATGCTGCTCTTTAAAAAAATCCCCAAAAAAAGACGCAGAAAGCTTGTTTTCGGGAAAAAAAACGCAGTCTTGCGTCGAATGGCGAAAAGTATCACAGCAGAGCACACATGCTAGGAAAGTTTGGAAAACAGCGTGGGGGAGTGAAAGGGGTTTATCCTCCAACATTGCACCTCCCTCTGTGCCTTTGGCTCTTCCCATTAGTTTACACTCCACCACCACCACCGCCCCCATCCGACGTCCGTTGGTCCTTCCCACGCACGCGCAAAGGGACAGTTCATTAGGAACACCTGTCAAAGTTGTGCAGTTTGTATTTACACTGTACATGTATTTAAAAATCCACTCCACTCCAAAATACCAAAATAGCATAAGACACGACCCTCCCTTCATCACACACGCATTCTTGAATCACTTATCCAGTCTGCGTACAGTGCAGTTATATTCAAATTATTTTCAATAACACAAAAAACAAACTCCAGATTTAATTCTTGCTACTATCATTACAAAAATAGGGGGCAAGTATATCTAGAAAGGCTTAAAAAAAATCGCAAAAAGGTGCTGGCAGCACCAATTGCACGGAAACCATGCCTTGCTCATCTGTCAATCAAATATCACTCGAAAATGTATTCAAGCATCTATCTCATGCGACATGTAATTAAATGCACAGTCCTGATTCATCATCCATCGGTTTCAAATACTTGCGCAGGACGGGTCCTTGATCGACACGGTGACACATCGAAAAGTATCATAACAGAAGAAGCAGACGAAAAAAAAGAAAATGTTTACCCGCACATTCTTTCCAGTAGCCATGCAAAAACCATCACATCCAAATGAAACTGACAAAACACACTCTTTCCATTAAGGAAGTCAGGCTTTAACTCATCCACTGCCATTCACAAGTTTATTCGGGAATTGAAAATATGATGTAGAGCGCCATTCCCAAATTTGTTCGGGTTTTGTTTTTTCATGCTTGGATGCCAATAAAAAGCTGGCCAGCTGTTGTTAATGTGCTATATAACCAACATGTTGCACTTTGGACAGCCACCCTCAAGCTCATATGACTCCAGACCCATTTTACTTGGGAATTAATTCTTATTTTCTGATGAAAGAAAAGACTCTAAGGTTTCTAACTTTGTATTGTATGTTTATGTCGTCCTAAAATTTAATATTCTGTGGGTCCTGAAATTCAAGTGGCAATGACAAAAACCCTAGCAGTGGAATGGATACATTTTTGCACGTCTGGCAGTGAATGAGTTAATAACAGTGTCTGCTTTATAGTTGCAAGTTTGTTCTTTTGCTTATTATTTGCAATGCATGTCACATGCTTCCACAAGTAGCGAAAGAATCCACATGTGGACTGGCAACAATGCAAATACAAGAACACACCATACACATATACACGATTTTACATCCCGGTATTTGACTTACTCAAATCAGGGACTTTCTCAGTGTATAAACCTGACACCTGGAATCTGTGCGATTTCAACCACAAGAAATGAGAAACTTTACTTTTCCTTCTTAAAAAAAGAAAAATCAGTTAAAAGTCACACCCGCTTGTGATCCCACCGCCAGACACAAACAGAGAATGTGAGACTGTGACTTGCTTCATGTTTATACAGTGCAAGGATGTGAAAAAAAAAACAGTTTCACCCGTAATATATATTTATAAATATAAATATAAATATATATTATTAATGAAATGCAGCTCCCAGGGCAACCTCGCCGTTAGCGATGAATTAGCATACAGTTCAAAAGCTAGAGAGCCCATTTATAATTTCCTCTCGTCTCTCAACATGACACCTTGATGTGTGCACTTAGTGTGAAGATAGGGAGGCTCTCTTGCAAACACACATCGACAGACACGCACACACACACATACACGGGCATACAGAGGTGTTTGATAAGTCAACAAGCTTGCTCCCTTCCTCATTAGTATTCTGACCTCTCTGTTTGGGCCGATCCAGGTGGGGTGACACTCTTGTATTTGGGTTGAGGGGGGTAGGGGTGACTTAACGTCCTTTGGTGTCTTTAAATAAGGAGGGGTAGGTTGTGCAATGTAGACTGTAGGTCATGTCTGACAAGTTGATGGGTAGAGTAATGATGTCATGGAAACGCAAAGGTGCAAAAGCTACCCTTGCCATAGCTGGCTTGTTTGACCATAAACTCATTAACTTCCATTCACAAATGTATTCGGCAATTGAAAATATGACTTAGAGCGCAATTCCCGAATTTGTTCGGGTTTTCTTTTTATCTTGTTAGGGTGCCGATAAAGGGCTGGCCAGATCTCTGGCAATGTTTTTCCCTTCCATAAGGGGCAGCATTTCCCTTTTTTCCATCTTAGCGCTTATTATTATTATTATTATTATTATTATTATTATTATTATAGTGACCCATGTTCAGGGTATTAAAAATAGTCCTTTTGGTAGTTTTGTGGCCGGCTGGTCGAGAGACAAGGATTGATTCAATGCATGTACACATTGACATAATATTCTATTTGCATCGCACACACATTATTTATAATATTTAAAAAAAAATGTAAATACAACTGATGCACATGAGTGGCTACTCATATCTCATTCGCATCTCTGGCATGTAACCGGGGTTGAAGCCTTTCCTCAACATTAATTGGGCTCGGTCAAATGGGTCAAAAGCCTGTTGTTCCCGAGGCAACTTCCTCGGAGGTGATATGGACGTCCCGAGAGGCCCATATGCATCCGTGCATATGACCGAGCTTCCCACGCCTGTGATGCGAGCCAAATTAGCATGACAGCTCATCGTCGTTTTCTTCTGACAACCCTTCCCTGAGGCGAGGCGTCACCATTAATGAAGCATTTTTTTCAGGGGGTGGGGGAGGGTGATCATGCTCTGTTTGTTTTCAGTTCGGTGGCCAACATTTTTGTGCATGATATTTTATATTCATGTAAGTGTAAGACATTCATTGTTTGCTATTATTTTTATTTGTAGTAGAATATAGTAGTGTGTGTGCATGCATGTATGAATGTATGTGGGTCACGGCTTCTGAAAAAAATGCATTTCCAAAAATCCGCAATGTTCATAAGCTATTGCATTCCATATCACCTGCTCAAGAATGCTGCCATTTATTGGTCATAATTTATGTTACTTATTTAATTGATGTTCCCAACTTCAAATCAGGGCTAGCTAATCTTATTTTCCTTTTCGGCTTTTCCCTTCAAGGGGTCGCCACAGCAAATTCGTGTCCTCCATCTTTGGAGGTTTGATCCGCATGTTTGTTTTGGCCAAGCTTTTACGTCGGATGCCCTTCCTGACAAAACCCTCTGAAATCAGGGCAAGCTAATACCTAGCATAAAAAAAACTCAGCTGCATCAAAACAGGAAGGTACATTAGAAGTAAGAATTATACTGCCCCCAGGTGGCCAAGGAACTTGGATGAAAAACAAATACAGTACAGTATCTGCACAATGTGCATTGAATTGAATGAGCAAGTATGACAAAAATATTTGACTAAGCTTTCGAAATACCCGCTTTTATATCCTTTTGTGCATACATGCAGCACATCCACAACAAAGATAACTTCTACAAAGCCCTGGATTGGAGTGTTACATTCTCCACACGGTTGTGTGGCCACGTGTTAGCCGATTGTGAGAGAGCCCAGATACCGCAACGCTTCAATCACCCGTGTCCGAAGGGGGGCAAATGTTGTTTTTGTGTGTAAGCGAGATCACAGAGGTATGTAACGTCAAATTCTTGAATTGAAATGTGGATTTTGGAAGACTCACCATAGGGAATAATGGAAACAGATATACCGTCCATATTGGTGCTTTCTAATATCTTTGTGACTGCTTTATTTCCTGTATATGATAGCTGTCCATGTTAAGCACTTTGTTCCAGCTTCTGCTGTTTTTAAGTGTTATATAAATCAATATTTATTGTGTTGTATATTATATTATCAGTGACGTGCAGTCAGGGGAGGCAGGTGAGGCCGTGCCTCACCTGTCATCATGGAACTGTACTTTAAAGGTCTTTTCAATTTAACTTCACATTTTTTTTATTTTATTTTTTTTTCAAAATCACTGAATTTTCACATTTACCGTTCAAATACAAAGTAGAGACGAGCGGTGAGGCAGCAGCTGTGCTGACTTGCTCTGCAGTAAGACTGCATTGCTGTCCCTCTGCATATCGCTATTAAAGTGTTCAAACACTTTTAGTATATGAACTAAATTTCTACACTTTAGCTGGTGTATATAATGTACAGTCACTGTACATTATAAACACTGTACTACAGTGTTTATTTTATTTTATTTTTATCAAAACTGTGCATAGGTGAGGCACACAGTTGTCCTGCCTCATGACAGGGGGCACTGGTGATTAGAGATTCTTCTTGCGACTCCTCAGCTGCAGAATAATAGAATTAGTGACAGCAAGCTGCAGTAAACAGTTAGCAAGTTAAGTGCAACCGTCCAGTCATTTTTTTTTTCGTGTTGCTTGGCCTTATTTTCAGAATGTAGGATTACATATCTAAATTGAAAGAATTTTCTAAACTGGACTTTCAATCGAAGCAGGAGACCAACACCGGACTGTAGAGCTCACAAATGGTGAGGGATGGATGTAAATCTCCTGGACAGCTTCTCAGCTTTTTGGCCCAAAAGGATCTCATTGAAACTATTCCTGAGGCGACAAAGTTGCTCCAGCTGGTGCTCACTGTTCCAGCTACGACAGCATCAGTGGAGCGGTTATTCTCAGCACTGAAAAGACTGAAAACATACATATCGGAACAGGACTGATCAAGGACGACTTTCTCACTGGCAGTGACTCCATTTAGACAGAGAGACGTTTAAAACTGAAGAAAGATAAGGAAGGCCTCTACAAAGAAGTTATGGATGCCTTTCTTAGAAGGAGCGGCGCATGGACTTCATCTATAAGTAAAGGTAACACGATAATAATTTTTTTTTAATTAGTTTTTTCGATGCTACAGTTTGTATATATAAAGAATTCTGACAAACATTTTAAACAAAACACGTTAACTGTTGCCAAACAAATGGTGAATAAGCTACTCAGTAGAGTTCATATGTTTGTAAATCTGACTGTGATGACGTCAGTGCCTCACCAGCCATGAACCTCACCGCACGTCACTGATTATGATTTTGTTTCCTCAAGTCGTTTCATTCAATTGTCTGAACGGTGTATTCACAGTCCTCGTAGGGAAATTGCACTACCTGCTGGTGGCATGCACATTTGCAGGCAAAAGAGAATATAATTTACAGGACAACCGACGTTACTTTTTTGTTTCTTAACTGACATCAGAAAAACGTTTTATAGCATCTAAAATACCCAAAACACGCAGTATGATATTCTTATTCAAATGCAAAACACCAATAAAAATGACTTGAAGTGTCCAAATCTGCAAAAAATTGAGCTGCGAATTGGGCCTTTTCAGAAAGTCCCGCCCCCAGTTCGTGACGTCACACCAAGACGTCTTGCCCAAGAATCAAAACAATGGCTTCAAAAGATGCTTTCTTGTTACACATCCGGTTATGAATATGATTCAAATAGTTCTGAAGAGGAAAGCATACGTGCTTGCAATCGATTAAAGAATTTATTCCGTGCCATTTTGAGGCAACATTGAGGGCAAATGTCTCACCGAAAAAGAGGCACAAAATGGCGACCTCCTGTGGCCACCTCCGTTTCCACAGGCTGATAAATTACTTATATGGAGCTTGGACGCCCTCTTCTGGCAGCTTTCGGGTGCAACACGAGGTCCCCAGACCAAACAAGTACAGCAAAATACATTGACGTGATGGAAGGCTACAATGCATCATTTTTTTCAGTCCTTTAGTGACGTCACGTACGGACTCGTCACCAACTCAAAAACAAGACTTCCTGAATATTCAGCGCGAGTCTTAAAACGTAAAATATAGCTATATGCGTTGGAATCTTATTAAAATACGCTCAGTAGAAGTCATTTGAAGCCAATTTACAAATGGTTGTCCTTTATAAAAGTACAGTATATGCAAAAAATACAGCCTTTTGGGTTTTAAATATGAAGTTATGCAAACCCTAATCTAAAAAATACATCAATAAAATGTCTTAAAGATATTTAACAGCACTCACAGTTTGCAAGCATTGTCAAAGGAAACATAAAATAAAAGCACCATACGTATTTTATTTGAGTCAAATGTTAATTTGGGTATTCCAGTAATGCTTATTGTAGCCACCAATTAAATTTATGAATCACATGCAGAAAAGCTGACTGTTTTACATTACTTTGTCATTTATAATGTTTAATAGGCAAAATCAGGGCGTGGGATGATCGCCTTTGTCCAATGTGTCTGAACATAAAAAAAGTATATTTTTGCTCATCAAAAGGGAGATAATATTGAAAAGATAAATACATGGAGGCATCCATAACAACTGTGGCAGAAAAAATGCCATTGATCAGTCTGTCTGTCAGTTTACATGAGTGTCAACCACATACGCGACACACAAACAAAGTTGCAAGCTCAGCTCAATGCGGCGCTGTGATTTCACAGGAATGCACACCCCCGCGCTTCAGTTCCAGGCCAGACCGACCCTGCTTACACTGACAAAATATGAGCCCGTGGCATGGCGTTGAGCTGCACAAAAAAAGAAGAACCAAACGAAATAAATGTACAATTTTCCTAATTGTGTGTACAAGTCTAATATGGAAATATATCGTCAAAAATCTGTCTTTTTCTTCACCAAATCCAAACATTGTTTCCATAGTAACAGTGAACACAAGAAAATTCAGAAGAATATTCCCATCAAAATAGATTGATGAAATATTCCCCTCAATTGTTAACTCATTCACTGCCATTCACAAATTTATTCAGGAATTGAAAAAATGATGTAGAGCGCCATTTCGAAATTTGTTCAGGCTTTGTTTTTTTCATGCTTGGGTGCCAATAAAGCGCTGGCCATGAAGTCTGGCATTTTTTTTCTTTTCCACAAGGGGCAGCATTTCCCCTTTTTTTCATATTAGCGCTTGGTTCCATCTTCGGCTGTTGTAAAAGCACTATATCAACCAATATGTATGTATCGCATTGTATTTTGGACAGCCGCCCTCATTTCAAACTCATATAACTCCAGACCCATATAATTTAGGAATTAACTTTTTTTTCTGATGGAAGAAGAGAGTCTAAGGTTTCTAAGGCTGCATTGAATGTTTATGTAGTCCTCAAAGTCAATATTCTGTGGGTCCTGGAATTCAAGTGACAATGACAAAAACCTTGGCACTGCTGTGGACACGTTTTTGCAAATTGTCGAGCAGTGAATGAGTTAATGAAGTGCGCACATGGTATCCAAAGCTGAAACAAAGCTCTGTATTCAATATAAAATCATCAGAACAGAGGAAGAAGACCAATTACCACACCTTTTCCGACTCGGTTGCCTAATATGTGTTGACGCACAAACAAGCCGACTAGGAGACGGTGACACACGGAGCCGTCTGTGATCATTAGCTAATTATTGTCGTTCCTGTTTGGCTCTGATGGGCCTTGTCGGCACCAGATAACCCCTCCTCCTCACCTTGTTGGAAGAGCATAGCTTGTCCGCAGCCAACTCGGCGGTAGCAGGAGCCGTACGCAAACTAATAGGGCCAGTGAGATTACATGCATGTTGATAACTGGATAACATATGGACCATCGACAGCTATCATCAAAGACTTCTGAAGGAATGCGAGTACCGCTGTCAGGTCACTGTGATACAAATAAGTGATAACGGTCCAGAAACCATGACAGACTTCAATCAACAGTTTGCTTCAGATGTCTGACAGTCTTGTGATCTTCCAGAAACAAACATCCAGCCAGCAGTGACAAAGCCCCTTTTCATGTCTTTAGAGAAAAAAAAAATACATTTTGGGTTAACAAGGCCTACAGGGTGTGGAAAGCCGTGGGCGAGCTTCAGCACAACAACACATCCGCCCTTAGCGGTCACTCCAGGCTCGAGGCTGTTTAAGTTCCAGAGCCGGAGCTCAGTCATAACTTTCAACCAGACTCCTCTTTGGTGCACTTTTACGACGCACGTCGCGGAAAAGAGGCCAACAGGTTCATAACTTGCGGCAAAACAGAAGTAGTTGATTGTGAGGAGCAAAGGCTAAAATGGGAGATCTTACTTGATGAATGATCGGTTAGGTCCAGAGGGCAAGACCAGGGGGGATGAGTGGATTTTACTGTCCACAGCTGGAGCAACAGCTCCCCCTGGGGCAAAGCTGAGCAAACACTCAATTTTGGCCTTCAAACCAGTCCCGCACTGACAACTGTTTACCGTAAAGTTGACCAACCGTGTCCGAAAGTCTGCAGTCGACCGGAATGAACCTTCAAGAATTCAATTTGGTGTAAAAACCAGACTGCCAATTATTTACTCCTTCCGCCTGCATACGGATTCCGCTCTCACTTTGGCACTTTTATGTGTTGACCAGCCTTTACTTTTACAACAGCCATTAAACACCCACCTCAGAGTTGAGATGTTAATGCATGACTGAGGCAAGTGGGAGAGAGAATTCAACTCACTATGATTCATTCCAAGCTGGCAAGCTCTCCATCTTTTAGCACATCACTCGAGTCCATAACTGATCTTGACACCCGAACAGGTTCGTGGCCGTGAGAGCATGTGCGATGGCGTATGCTGGCAACCCACACATGCCCACATACACCTTCAATCAGAATCAGAAAACCTTTATTTGTCCCACAATGGGGAAATTTGCAGCGCACACATTCAACACCAGGGAGGTGGATTCTTTTGTTCACCCTAACAAGTGTTCCTTTTTTCCAATTGCAGTCAAGAGACAAAAATAGACAAAAAAAAATCAAACTGAATCAGAGTCAGAATCAGAATCAGAAAGCCTTTAAAAGTCCCACAATGGGGAAATTTTCAATATCCAGCAATAAAATTGAAAGGGTTTGGGTTAAAAGATAAAACGGAGTATTCTATACACTAAATAAAATGAGAAATCACCCAAATACATATTTGCTATTTTTTTCTCTTCCCACCCATAAATAACAATGAAATGCAAATGTCCCCAGTTAGCTCTAAAAAATGAGTCAAAATGCTGCAGTCTTATTTTCGTCTCCCATGTTACGCATCATATTGAAAGGGGCAGGATTACAGCTATTATTCAGAGGGTGGGGGGTGTCGGTGAGGAAGGGGGAGGCTGCAAACTGGCTTCTTTGTGCGGATATAAAACACACTTGTGATGACTGCTGCTGGGTCTGCCACTTCCCCTGATAGCAGCTATTGAGTAGCACGGTGGGCAATCGGGAAAGTTGAAAGGTGTGTAAAAAATATTTTAAAAATAGAAACATATAAAGAAAAAAAAAACATTTTAACTCATTCACTGCCATATATGTGCTCAAATGTGTCCATTACGGTGCCAGGGCTTTTGCTCATTGTCACTTGAATCCCAGGATCCACAGAATATTACGTTTTAGGACGACATCAACGTTCAATGCAGCGTAAGAAACTTTAGACTCTCTTCTTTTATCAGAAAAAAAGAGTTTATTCCTAAATTATATGGGTCTGGAGTTATATGATCTTGAAATGAGGGCGGCTGTCCAAAATACAATGAAATACATACATATTGGTTTATATAGCGCTAGCTGAAACAAAGCGCTAACATGGGAAAAAGGGAAATGCTGCCCCTATGTGGAAGGGAAAAACATGGACTGAGGCTACGGCCAGCACTTCATCAGCACCCAAATAAGAACAAACCCGAACAAATTCGGGAATGGCGCTCTTCGTCATATTATTAATTGCGAGTAAATTTGTGAATGGCAGTGAACGAGTTAACAGCTAGACTTTCATTCCTAATTTTCTATTTATTTTTTTGTGCTCCAGTCTTGCACATGGAGACTCATTACCCGCATTGTAACAACATGGCAGCGTCTGACGATAAATCAGAGCGAGGCCAGCTTGTTACAGTCACAGGAGTCGATTGAGACGCAAACAGCTGCGCTGACAGCAGGGGTGCACTGAATTACACTTACGCATATGGCAACGCTAGAGCGCCAAACCGTTTTCACCCAAAGAGATGTTTCATCTTAGAACATCGACGCGGAATGTGGATCTATCTGCCATGCTGGGATGGATGTTATGAGCACGGCCAATGTTCGGGTGTAAAATCGTAACGACTTGTCGAGTCCTGGGAAGTCAAATAACACTGATTTGCGAATGATGCAGGTGTGCAAACACAAAACACCTTGTGGATGTGTGTGTGTGTTTGCACTTCCTCTTTTACGGGGACATTGTTTTTGCACAAAACGTCCACCGAGGGAACTGCAGACCCTTTTCTAACATTTGTATGTGCGAAACCCCCAACCCACACCTCCCTCTGTCTCTATCCCATCCGCTCCCTTGTTCCCAGTCAGCTGGTGGGCCACTCCAGATGTGGTAGGAGGGGGAGGCAACGGGAAGAGTAGTCGGGACAATGATGTCAAGCAAACAATGCACTCCCTCTGGAGGAAAATGTGTGTGGGGGGGGGGAGTCAAATGCAAATGAACATGCTGCAGTCAATTTTATAGCTGCTTTTCATTATGACTGGCAATTACAAAACCATGACATCACACAAGTTTACATCCAAGTCATGACGACATGACAGCATTGGACAAAAAATGACATTCAACCCCTCAGATGTATTCTTTCATCTGATCAATGAACCAATCATCATTTTTAAGTGTGCCAAATACCTTCATCCATCCATTTTCCAGATCGCTTTTTCGGGGGGGGGGGGGGGGGGGGGGGGTGTCTGGAGCCTATACCAGCCATTTTCGGGCACACGGGGGCACACCCTGAATTGGTTGCCAGCCAATCGCAAGGCACACAGTGATGAACAACCATTCGGTCTCACACCGTGGGACAATTTTGGAGTGTTCAATCAGCCTGCCATGCATGTTTTTGGAAAGTGGGAAGAAACCGAAGAACCCGAAGAAAACCCACGCGGGCCCGGGTAGAACATGCAGACTCCACACAGGGAGCCCGGGGCAGGACTCGAACGTGCTAACCACTCGACTACCGGGCTGCCCTGCCAAATATCTGCCTCAAAAAATATAGATAGATATATATAAGTCAGGCCCTACATAGAAAATATAAATACTATTTGAAAACATAGTCAGACAGAGTCCTTCTTAAGGAAACATTATGAGAGTTTAGTGTCATTTAAGATGACACACCAAACGACAGGGGAACTGAAAGTGTTCCAAGGTTCCACCATAACGTCATAGTGTGCCACGAAGAAGGAATGAGTCAGTTAAAAGAAGAAAAAAAAAACATTCCCTGATTTCCATGCTGAAGACTTTACAACTTTACAGACCGGCTCAGCGATTTTGTCAAGTAACTTTTCAGAAGCCAACACTCACCACAGCAAAACTTTGTTCGCCGCCCTTTTCCAGACCCCCTGCGTCCAGTACAGGAGATCAACCGCCGCCTAACGGGCGTGCAAGCTTTTGGGAGCAACAAGTAGCGCGACAAACAATGCACGCCAGCCGCAGTGCAGCAACGCATCAGTGGAGCAGGAACAGATGGAGCCAGTCATGGTCAGGCTGTCGCTCACATGGGACATGGGGTGTGGAAGACCGAGGGAAAAGGGGGCGGGGGGTGCTGTTGCTGTTTTGGGGATGCATTTTGGAAGTGGGAGGGATTCTTCTCTTAACGTAAACTGTTTTACATTAACATGAAGTCAGTACATTGTTTACGCATGTGTGAAAATTATAAAACTTTCAATTTTCTTCCTTTTTTTTATTTTGGCATGATTAAAGTTGGAAACGTTCGATTAAACTTGTTATTGATTTTTTATAAACAGTTAGAAAATGGAAAACACGGTTACATGTTTAAATACATTGAACATCATCTGTTCCGGACATCAGAAAGATGACATCAAAACAGAACATACATCACATAACCATCTTTTCACTGTGCCATATGTTTAAAATTGCATTAACGGTTTAGTTTAAATCAGTTATTTTATTATTTATCATTTATTTATGATTTTATTGTTCTGTGTATTGTTCTTTTAATTGTCAAGTGTCCTTGGGTGTTCTGAAAGATGCTTGGAAATTAAATAATTAAATGTATTATGTATTATTATATGAGAAAGAAAAAAATATAACAATAAGAAAAAAACAACAACAACTAATACTAATACTAATACTAATACTAATAATAATAATCAACTTGAGTGGATTGGGGTCATTTAACCCAATTTAATTTTTTTTACGATAGCGTTCACTTGTGTATTAAATTCACTATACAAACATAACCGTCTTGCCTTGCAATGAGGCACTCTAAAGCCTCTACAGTGGCGTGAGGACTGGGTCCAAACACTGCTATTCTGTCACGTCGAATTTTATGTTATTTTCCATGCATCCATCATCCATGCTTAATAAACACACGTGGAAAAAACTGGACTTGTACATTGTAAATACCACAGACACCTTATGTAAATTAAATACAGTTACCGGTACATATATTATGTATGCTTTATATTGTATTTTTATAGTTTGCACAGTTCTTTTTATGAAATATTTGTGTGCAGTTGTAGAGATCAGTTTTGTCTTTTTTTTTTGTATGTGCAATCTGTTTTCTTTTTTTTTTTCAAACCCCCCACACCCACCACTTTCAATGTTGCTGCTGTAGATGGCAAATTTCCTCATTGTGGGACTATTAAAGGCTCTCTTATTCATCCATCCATCCATCCTCAGGTCCGCTTATCCTCACAAATGTCGCATTACACGTTAAATACCAAAAGTATCCCAGACACAGCACTATATTAGGCAACAAAAAGGAGAGCAAAAAAATGTATTCTCCTAAATAATAATTATCTGCATGAGTCACTCATTGATGAGGTTTGGGTTAACCACAGTTTCTAAAGACAAAAGCAATCTGAATGGCTGAACACCCAAAAAATCCGAGGTCATGCAAGAGGAGGAAGAAAATTGCTGGTAGTAATGCACTCAGCATCCAAACAGCATCCATCGGCCGTCTCGTCAGTCAACGTTTCAAGCATGGACATCGTATAAACTAATACTGTTGCATCCCGCATCCTGTTTAAACTAACGCAGCTGAATTCCATATCAACGTAAACACACGTTCAAACTCTTAGAAAGGAGGTTGACATTCTTCGGTTAAGTGTTTGGCCAACGTCACTTCCTGTTTTATGGTGAAACAAAGTACGATCAACACCCCCCACCCATGACATTCACCACTTCATTATACCACACGTTTAAATGCGAAACAACAAACTAAATAGAATCAATTATTCCCCATATCACGCAATCTTTCAACCTCTAAATGGTTTATTTTTGTATCCCCCCCACCCCTCTTTCCGCATATTGCACAAAAGCGCCCTAGAATCTATTAGCGGTGCGTTAAAAAGGCGATTCAATTACTGACAACGTCAAGCCTCAATTCTCCTGAGGCAAACACACAAACCAGCAAACACACACAGACACACACACACACACACACACACACACACACACACACACACACACACACACACACACACACACACACACACACACACACACACACACACACACACACACACACACACACACACACACAAATTAACACTGAATAAGAGTGCTTCTCTAACGCCTGAAGCCTCCATTGAGCTGTTGCTGAGGATTCATGTTCAATAACGACAAACCTCCATAAACGGACGACCCATTTGAGGGTGTGTGAATTCAACTGACTTTCAAATGCGCATTCTCCCCGTCCACTAGATGGCAGGAATGAGCTGGTTTGCCTTGACCTAACTCCTCTATGACACATGCACACTTTTTAAACAAATCCCAGTGTACAGATGCCAAAACCAGACAGCGAAAAAGATCACAGTCGGAGCCAGACGAGCAGTCCCGACCGACATACAATAGAAGGCGGAATTCGCACTGTCCAACCATGGCGTTAAAAGTCAAAGCACAATCCATCTCATTTCTACATAATGTACTAGAAAGTATTCATTTGAGGCAAACAAACATGGTGTGTCATATTGGTAGATGGGGCACCGCAGGCGAAGAACGGGTGCCGCTTGGGTGTTGGGAGACGCTGGTGCCAGATGACATGCAACTCCATTAAATGTGGCCTGAGGGGCTTACAGAGCGCTTTGGCTTCATCATCATCATCATCATGGAGCCACCCACTACATCCTTAGAAAGTTTTTTTTTCCGCCCCCACAAATGGAGTTTGTCATATTTGTGTATATGAAACACTCGAACCTATGGATGACGTCATAAAGATCAGCGGTCAGGCCTTACATTTCATCGGCGAACGCCAATGCATATGTGGAGCTGCTGCGTCTTGGAATTGAAGCAGATTTACGTGGGACACGAGATGTGAGACAATCTATTTTCGTCAATGGATGCGACAGCTTCTTGTTTGCTTTGAACATTTAGCTTGTAGCATATTTCACCATGATGTCCCTGATCCACTGGTTAAAAGGACGCTTTGATCCTCTCCTCTTTTATCTACAACTACTTAATACAAAAAAGAGGGCGCAGAAAGTGCTTAAGATTGACTGTCTTTGTGTTGTCACATTATTTTATTTTGTTTTTTTGTTCTTTTGACTTCAAAATGGCTGCCTTTACAGCAGGTCCTGTATTATGTTTTTCTACTTTTTCCTTTCCTCTTACTTTCATCACTTTGCTGCTGTTCGAGGTAAATTTCTCCACAGCAAGACTAATAAGGGCTAATCCAATACAATATTTTTCCAAATATAAAGCACGCCACATTATAAGCATAATAAGGCGCAGAGTCATCTTTTGAAGAAAATGAAAGTTTTTGGGTGCGCCTTATACACGGGAAAATTTTACGGTACATTTCATGAATTTCGTCCATACATTTTATGAATTCCATCCAGAAAAATGTGATTCATAATCCGCAAAATAAAGTACGTACCCACATTTTAGCTGTGGATTAAAAAATAGTATGCCTCCGTGTGTGTCTAAAAATGAGTGACAACATCTTGTGTTGAGCGCCCTTTGGCAACTCAAGCTACAATCCAGAAGAAATGATTTAAGGTTTGCGCACGCCGGACACGGCACAATTGCAGGCTATTTTAAAACCCTCCGAGTCCTTGTCCGAGTAGTCAGCAGACAAGCTCCTCGAACCCAAACGACAGCAATCATTTTCCAATCCGTCCAAGCTGAGTCATAAAAGCCCCGTATTCTGGTGGCTCTAATACAGTAAGGACACAGCCGCCGTTGGCTTTGCGCTTGTTATAAATAATCATTGTCTTCATCTCTCTCTCTCTCTCTCTCTCTGTTTCTCTCGCTGCTGAAATGACAGCTCACCGGCCCAGCCGGGTCAGGCCAGAAATCCACTAAAGGCTGATGATTGCTTGTGATTACAGCCTGCATCCTCCCCATACCTCCCACCGACCATCTCCTCTGGGCTCATCTGGCCAGGCCTGCCGGAGGTAACAGCTCTCCTCGCTCAAACATTAACCGGAGCGAGGAAAATCTCTGGCGATGGAGGCGCAGACACGTACCCCCACCCATTTACCTTGACAATGCCTGGAGGTGACGCCATTTCGTTTTCAGAGTGAAGTAGATCTGTCTGAGGTGAGAGGCGTGCGAATTAAAGGGCTTTTGGGGGTATATAAGAGTGATTCACAAGATAAAAAAAGGGACTGAGGGGACTTTATTCGCTCGGGAGTATGCCGATGCATCGGGTGTTGGAATTTGTCAATTTGTGCACACGGAAGATCATCGAGTCTCAAATCTAATCTCGTGTGTGTCCCTGAGTGGGAAGAAGGTGACCATTTTCCGCTTGTATTGGTGACATAATGGAGGTAGGAAGACATCTTGAAGACAGTAAGCCTCGGTTACATAGCAATTTTCTTTTTATGAGTTTTAACGCAATGGACCAGGAAGCATTAAGGTCTACTTGAAGTAATTGCAGTAAGAGCAACACAAAAACGCCCAATGAATCGTAGTCAGTCTGCAATCAACGGGGGTATCATCATAAACACCGTTATCATTGTTAGGTGTGAACATTTGAACAGTGTACTGCTAGTAAAGACACAAGGAAGAAATCTCACCGCTGTTCAGTGAACAAGCATGACCACAGGTGACTGACAGCCGCCCGTGGCTTTGTAAATTGTCTTTCTGAATTAACCCCAGATTGCCCTCTTGTGATGTCACCGTCATCCTCCCACTCTCGCAGTCACCTCCCCGGAGGCTGTTTAGGTAGGCTAATGTCAAGCTGCCATCCAGCAGAGAGGTGTTTGGTCCCAAAGTGAACAACCCCCACTCGTCTCACTCAGGGGACTTGCGGGGGCGCCCAGCCACGTGTAATTAAAAGAGCATAAAGACCGATCAAGCACTTGATGCTTGCAGGCCCTAAGCCAAGACATTTGTCGCGCTCCGTCAGGCTGCTCCTTGATTAAAAAGTCAACGTGGTGATATTGTGTGATTGAAAATTTCATTAAAAAATAGGTCGATCTTATCAATTAAATTATACCTGTGAAAATAATCTTGGGCAAAGAGGCAGTCAAATCTATCGATAGCCGGCATAAAGATTCAATGCAGCGTAAGAAACTTTAGACACTCTATGTTCATCAGAAAAAAAGAGTTAATTCCTAAATTATATGGGTTTGGAGTTATGTGAGCTTGAAACAGGGGCGGCTGTACAAAAGGCAAATGCTGCCCCCTCGTGGGAGGGAAAAAAAATTGTCAGAGTTCTAACCAGTGCTTTATCCGCACCAATTTCCCCATTGTGGGACTATTAAAGGCCTTCTGATTCTGACCACTCCCCCCACCGCAAGAAAAACAAAATTCGGGAATGGCGCTACACGTCATGCTTATCAATTCCTGAATAAATTCGGGAATGGAAGTGAATGAGTTAATAGATCAACACTGAGATTGTACAGTTCCATTTGATGAATGCCCTTTTGACCAGATAAGGCAGTTGCGATGGACAATTTCCAATAGCGGGAAGGGTTGCCAAATAAAGGTGCGGTTTGCTGTTAGGTATAAATATCATTCCTGGTTATTTGTTTTCAGAAACCGCCAACAGATTCCTATTTTTTGACAACAAAATCGAAGGATATTAGCCAAGGGCGCGTAATCAATGTTTATTTATGAGCATCACGCCGTCGCCATTTAAAATAATCAATTTACCCCCCCCTCCCTCCGCTGACCACATGTTGACGTGAGCTCAAGCTGTGCCCCTTGAGGCTCTGTCGGCAGCTTTGTGTTCTCAGCCTTGACTGCGCACACTCGTGTCGAAGATTCCACACACACACTCGACAGTCTGCGGGTCTGAGACCCCCCCCCCCCCCTCCATTACTGTAAGAAGCGCCAATCCTGTCCAATAATAGTTGCCGGCGTGGGCACCCGTTATGGGGTCAGCCTCTGGGGAAGCACTACAGCGTTACAACACCTCAGCAGTCAATACTTATAGGTGGCAAAAAGACACTGTACTAGAAGTACAGTTCGAAAATATTCTCATTGAGTTTACAGTAAATATCTTCTAGTGTGTATTTAGAAACAAATATCTGAAACGATTTACAGTCGAAGCTTTTACTTCATCACTTCCCAACTCTTGTTGACTACTTTGGGGGAGTTGTGCTTGGGAATGTATGAGGTTTGAGACCAAAGTGCAGAGTGGGCGCGCTAGCGTCTGCGGATAGGTTGGAAGCGTTGTTGTCTTGACTCACACCCCCACAAATTTAACTCACAGTAGGAGTAGACTTTTACACAACAATGAAATCGGGCTGTTGTTGCAAGGCATCATTTTCACCAAAATGTATTTCATGTTTTAGGGAGAGAAAGGTTATCATACCAAGACCAAGTGAATGTTGCTTGTTAGTTATTTGGTTTTCTTGGGAACTGGCTAGCAACGAAAGTATAAGAAACCAAAAGCTAAAACAGGTGATTATATCTCTTCACAGTGTCCTGTTCTGAACGTAAGCCGCAAATAATCACACATTTGTTAATAGCTTTCCTATGTGAATGCATAGTAATTTTGACATGAAC
Source organism: Hippocampus bargibanti (assembly GCF_051943395.1). NCBI lineage: Eukaryota > Metazoa > Chordata > Actinopteri > Syngnathiformes > Syngnathidae > Hippocampus > Hippocampus bargibanti. Next base: position 6,396,469 of record NC_142752.1, read on the forward strand.
ATAGGAGGACTTCATATTGACACTTGCGGAACACCGCAAATGTTTCTACTTTAGGGTATGTCATTTTGGTATGTGAATCTCTGAACTTAACACCCTTGTTTTTGGTTTAGCGATCATTTAAACTAATTCACTGCCAGATATGTGAAAAAATATGTCTGCTCTACTGCCAAGGTTTTTGTCACTTCAATTCCAGGACCCAGAGAATATTGAGTTTTAGGGCTAGATAAACATTCAGTACAGCTTTAGAAGCCTTTCTTATTTGCATTCTTATTTCATCATAAAAAAAGAGTTAATTGCTAAATTATATGAGTCTGGAGTTATATGAGCTTGAAATGAGGGTGACTATCCAAATTACAATACAATATTGGTTTAAATAGCGATTTAACAACAGCTGAAGCTGGAACAAAGTGCTCTCATGGAAAAAAGGGGAATGTTGGCCCTTGTGGAAGGGAAAAACATGACCAGAGGTTTGGCCAGCGCTTTATCAGCACCACAGCAAGAAAAAACAAAACCCGAAAAAATTTAGGAAAGGCGCTCTACGTCATAGTTTCAATTCCAGAATAAATTTGTGAATGGCAGTGAATGAGTTAAGTATGACGTTAAAATATGTAAACGGATGATGAGTAACAACCTGCTTTTTTTTATCAAGATGAAGTTAAAAAAAACTCTAGAAGCAATAACAAACTGTTTTGGGTGAACTGTATTTTACTTTTGGATTGTGACTACTTGTGACGGGGTTCAGTCAGCGTCACTCTCATAAATGCTGAAGAAATACAAGTCAAAAGTAATCTCACAATGCACTCCTATAACTGTGTCATGTTGAATTACAAAAGGTGTGTACCCTGTAAAGGGTTGGGGACATGTTTGTATAAGGACATATTTTATTAGCCCTCATGGTCCTGAGTGCCAGCAGGCTTCCGTTGTGAAATATGGACACCTAACCTGAGTCGCTCCCCTCAGTTCCCCTTGACTGCCTTTAATTATACAGAGAAGGATAAGAGAAGAGCTGCTGAAAAAGGGAGGAAAAAACAGCGGTGGTCAGGGGGAACCAGCAGAGTGTTGAAATTAGGATTCAGCTTCCTCCTGAGACAGCTCTAAAAATGATGGAATGCTATGTCGACAAGATGGCATCAAGCCACCCCAGAAACAGCGTGGCAAACGAGATGAACGGAGCATCGCTCGATGCTATCGGCAAAACAGGTGAAGGGGTCTAAATATTAATTAGGCAGCGGACCCTGTGATCCTCGCATTATAACAGCACGGTCTCTTCCTGCAGATTCCCAAGGTTAATTGACGAGAAATGAGCAAATGCAAAACCTCGTCGCTCGTTGGCGTGAAATTTCCTAACCAGGCGCCTGAAGCCACCCAGCAGCCTGGAAATTTCATTTAATAAAGATTAACTCTTCTTTGGAACAGACCTCATTCAAAATTCTTAATTAAAAGACGAAGATAAAAAAATTAATATATATAATAATGAAATTTTAAAAAATGATGTGCTTCTGGGTGGAAAATATCCTTCAGACGCAGTCACATGAAAGACTGATGCATATTTAATGCCAATGAAAAATGGGTTAGATCAGTTCCTTCGCTTCCGAGTATTAGGGGCGGGTAACAGTCAAAATATGGTTTAGAAATCAACCTTGGCTTGATTCAAAAACGCCTTGGAATGAAATCACTTTCCGTGCATAAGTTCCAGGGACCTGCTCTTTAAACCCGCATATGTCAAACATGAAAGCACACCAATAAAGTCAACGATCTCCGAGAGAGTTTTAACATTTATCTATCCATCCATCTTCTGCCGCTTATCCGAGGTCGGGTCACGGAGACAACAGTTTTAGTAGAAAAGCCCATATTTCCCACTCCCCAGCCACTTCTTCTAGCTCGTCCTGGCAGATCCCGAGACATTCCCAGACCAGCTGGGTGACATAGTCACTCCAGCGTGTCCTGGGCCGTCCCCGGGGTCTTCTACTAGAAGGGGAATGCCGAAAACACCTCACCAGGGAGGCATTTAGAAGGCATCCTAATCAGATTC